>NC_089448.1:2755000-3110000 GCF_026210795.1 Rhizophagus irregularis | reverse complement strand
AAAAAACAATTTTTAAAATTTGAAAGTACTTACTACCATACTTCCAAGCCCTTGGTGTAGAATACCCACAACATGTCAAATGAAACTGTCTTTTTTTCTATCGTTTTATTTTGTTTTTCGATCGTCTCATTATATTCCTGTTTAAGGAATCGGATCAAGTGATTCAAGTGGCTCTTTTTTTCTAAGGATTAAATTTAAAGTCAGCTAATAATTATAGCTAAACGAAATCTATTGTATGAAATTAGTAATTACCGGTTTCCACCGAAGGTTCAGATGTAGATTTAGATGCAGTCTCCAATCCATTATATAAGATTTCTAAATCTTCCATAACGTGATACAAATCCTGAGCTTTGATCTTGGGCATATCATTGTTATCAATGAGGATTTCTTGAAGGATTTGGATCAATGGCCGAGAGTATAACTCAACAAAAATTGTGTAGTTATAGTAAATTATTGTAAAAATGGTACTGTTTTGTTTTTGAGTTTTTTTAAATGGGATGATATTTTCGCGTCCCCAATGGTCTCTCATTATATTAACACAAGGCCACTGCCAGTCTTCCTTTCGGACATCATTGTAATCTAATATCGTGGTCATGAAGAAGTGATAAGTGAATAAAAGTATAACAAAAAAAAAATTAGAGGAAGCGTTAACAATTAGCTAATAAAAATATATATAAACGACATATACCGAGTACCGACTAATTAATAAACCCTGATACATACTTAATATTTGAATTGGTGTTTTCAAGTTGTTCACAAGGTTCTCATTTATTTCAAGTTCGGGATCTAAGTCAACCTCTTCACCGTGCTTGCGAAGGCTTATCCGGCTAACATTAAGACTTGGTAATTCTTTCTTGATTGCCTTTTTCAAATCATCCACGTCCCCTTTGTCAATGACAATTTTGATTGGACAATTATCTTCGTATTTAACCCAGATTTTATAAGCCATGGTTGTGCGGTAAAGATAAATTTTCGTATTTCGGGACAATAAATTAACGCGTATAAAAATTTGATCTTTTATATAATTAAAATCAATGATACAAAGAAGACTAAATAAGGTGAAATAATAATGAAAAGCTTAGTGTAACTTATTTACATTGGTGGTGTAAGAAATTATCCCCTGATCGGCATCATTTTCATGATTATGCAATTGTAGTTACTATACCTACCGGATAACATTTGAAAATGTGAGTAATTCAAAAAGATTTGCATTTTCCAAATGAGAAAAACTTTCTTTTTATTTATTCGTAATCTCAATATTAATAGTACTAGTTCCGAAGCTTTTTAAAATTTAATCATTTTTTAAATTGGCAGGGGATGTCCTGTCGGCCGATCATTTATCCGATTTTTAGTAAATGTTAATTAGTAATACTTATGTCGTACAGGTAACATTTTCATTCATTAAATATACTATATTAATATAGTATAGTGTATTTTGCTTATCATTTTATCAGTATACAGTATATATATCAGAAAAAAAAAAATTATTCGGAATCCCAAATAAAGGTAAATAATAAAGTTTTGCATATTGTGCTAACGATAATCATACTGCAGCTATTTACTGTAAAAGTTTTGTTAAAAAAAACATTCATTCATTAGTAATGTCAAATTATTCATTCAAATTCTAATTAAACACATTTTTTCAGGTTACGCTGGGTGCAATGCGCAAATAAAAATCACGTGCAATTTGCGGCTAATTTGCGCAAATGCCGCAATTATTTTCAAATCTGAAAATTTTATTAAATAAATGAACAAATATTATTATTAAATAAAGAACAAAGTTAATATCCTTTTTTTTTTAGTGATTCAGCATTCGTTTTTTTAACTTTATTTAATTGCCTAATTAATTAATGTACAAAGTCTGCGCTCTGCAAATTTTCCTGGGCGTAATTTGTCACAGATTTCATTATTTGTGTAGTTGATTATTTGTACCTTAAAAAGAAAAAATCAATCTTTTCAATAAACTTTTATAGAAATGGCAAAAAGTTCTATAGAAAACCAAGAAACTATTATAGAAATATTTTAATTCAATAATAAGGGGGTTCTGAAAGGTAGTCAGTACGCTCAGAAAAAAATTTTTTTATAAGAAAAATTCTTTTACACATTAAAAAGTTTTTACATGTCAAAAAAAATTTTTTGCATGTTAAGAAATGACTGAAGTAGTTATGTAGATTTGTATTTAATATTAGACTAAGAATTTAATTTTAAGAAGACATTGTATAATACTGAACATACAATAATTTAGAATAAATGAATAATACATTATATATTTATTTATTAGTATAATACAACAATCTATATTTGAATGATATAAATTATATTTACAATATTTACAATACAATAATGTGAAGTGTATTTACAATATGATTAAATTAGAATGATTTAGTATTACAATAACTTGATACAAATATTATAATATTAAACAAACAAATGTTGCAGTATTATAGAATTTATGGTTTATACGTTTACAGACTCATCACAAAATCAATTCTGAATAATTAATTTGTTACAAAAAAACCAAAGAATACTTACGAATGTATTATTTCCTGTAGTGAGCTTGACTTCCTTTATTTAACCTTCTTTTACGTTGTTCAGATGTTTCATCTTCAATTATTTCATGAAGAGAAGCCATTTGGATTTTTTAATATCAATAATTATTGTGTTATGTTGGTGAGAAATCAATATAAAATATTATCACACAACAAAGGTGTTGAAATATATCAGGTTTATGCTTTATATTTATATCTGCAAATTTATTAGAAAAAATAAAATCTGTGTAATTTATTGTTTTATATTATTTTAGAGAATTTATTAAAGTGGTCTATTGTTTAAAAAGAAAAATACTCATAAAATCTATTATAGAGATCTATTGTCACAGAAACAGAAAAAAAATATCAAAAAAAAATTACTGAAACTAAAAAAAAAAATCGGGAAGATACAATAAAAAATTATCATCAAAAAAAAAAATTTACCAAAGCTGTAAAAAAAAAAGTCCCCCGACCTATTGCTATCGGGAATAAAAAAAAAAATTTGAAAAAATGCTTACTAAAAAATTTAAAAATTACTAAGAAAAAATCTCCCGGACTATCAATCTAATATTTTATAATCAACTTTGGACATGATCATTCACTAATTAATTATTTTTAACTATAATATAGAGAGTTAAAAGAAATAAATAACCTATATTATTACGGAATAGATCAGGACATTACGCAATTCACAATTATTATTTATATAGGATAGATAATAAATATTAGTAATCAACAAACGATTGATCGACGTTCATGCTATGAACTTACCGACGTGTATACGCTACATAATTTAACGTGTATCAGTGTATGCGCTTTATATTATAACGGTTTATTAATTTATTTTGGACCAAATTTTAAATTATTAAGGGATCGAATACCCGTCGTTTCAAATATAAGGTACCCGCCGTTCTACATATCAGGTACCCGCCGCTTCACATATCGGGTACGCGCCATTTAAATTTTTTTTAAAAAAAATATTTTTTTTTTTTTATTGGCTTTTTTTTTATAAACAAATTTTGTAGAAAATTTTTATTTTTAATATAGGCAAAGGCTTTGTTTGATAGAATTTCTTTGTGAATTTTCTTAATAAGATTTTTTTTGATAATTTTTTCATTGATAGGGACATTTTTGAGTTTTTTTTTTTGATGGATAATTTCGTTAAAAACTTTTATTTGATAGGAATTTTATTGGAGAGTTTTTTTTTAATAAGATTTTTTTTTTTGACATATACTTAATTTGTTGGAGCAATTTTTTTTTAACAGTAGAGATTTTTTTGATAGAGAATTTCATTAAAGAATTTTCTTAAATAGATTTCGCTGAGAATTTTTTTTGATAGATCATTTCGTTAATGTAAATTTTTTTAACAGGGGAGATTTTTTTTTGATAGAGAATTTCGGTAAAAATTTTTTTTTTAATAGGAGAGGAGTTTTTTTTTTGATATAGAAATTCTTTTGAGAAGTTTTTTTAATAGGTGGTAAGAATCTTTGAATTTTTCTTTAATCGGGGATATTTTTTTTCGATTGAGAATTTTATTAGAAAATTGTTTGTTGAAAAATTTTTTTATTTATTCGATGGAGAATTTTGTTTAGAAATCTAAATAGAAAATTTTATTGAGAATAGTTTTTTTTAATAAGTGTATCGAGAATTTTGGCTTGAAAATTTTTTTAATAAAGAATTTCATTAGAGATCTTTTTTTTTATAAAAAATTGATTGAAAATTTATTGGAAAATTTTTTATTAAATTTACAATTTTAATAAATTTTTACTCCTTTTCATCTTCCCATCACTTCTTTTCATCTCCCATCGCTCCTTTTCGTTCCCCATCACTCCTCTTCGTCTACCATTACTTCTTTTCGTCTCCCATTACTTCTTTTCGTTTCCCATCATTCCTCTTCATCTTCTTTTTGTCTCCCATCACTCCTTTTTATCTCTCATCACTCCTCTTCGTATACCATCACTTCTTTTCGTCTCCCATCACTACTTTTCATCTCATTATATCCTATTTCTCCTTTTTGTTTCCTATCACTTCTCATTACTCTTTTTTACTCCCTTTCATCTTCTATTACTTTCCATTACTCCATTGCTATTTCATTTTTTTATTAGCATCTTTCTCCTTGATCATTGTAATTTACTTATCTTTTTATTTATTGTTATTGTTTCTTTTATTTGTACACTTATATAAAAATAAATATGGTGATTTTTTTCTTTAAAATCGTAAATGTGTGACTTAATTTTTAATATTTGCAAATAAAATTCATTAAATAAATAATTATCATTATTGATGTTTATCAAAAGTTAATATGCTGACCGCCAGTTTTATAACGGGTACCCGCCGTTTCTTATAACAGGTACCCGTCATAACATATAACGTATATGACGCTATTAAATATAGCGTATTAAACGTAACAGGTTACCCCTGAAATTGCATGTTAACAGACAGAACAAGGGTAACCCGCCGTGAAATATAACATGTACACTTTTGACCATGGCGATTATACAGAGGGTAGTCTAAACATGACATTGAATTTTTTATCCTAAATATTTTATGTAATACTTTATTTTAAAATTACATATTATTATACTCTGATTTTTTACGTGAAATAATAGTATTTAATTTCACAAAGACAAATATTTTTTAAAAAATATAAATGGTTTATTCTGTACATATAAATTTGCTAATATCCAATCCAGTCGTTGAACTACTATTTGTCTATGCTGTAACACAATTGCGCCAAGACAAAGGAATTTTGGTTATTAAAAATTTATAAAAAAAGTAAGTCTAGCTAATTTTGTCTTAGCAGTTAACTTTGATAAAATAATTTTGATAGAAATTTTTGAGGTTGTAGTACAAGACTGTTGTACTGATTGTTAAAATTGTTATTTTTTATTGGTGTATCCGAGAAATAAAAAATGATTGTATCAATCCAAACTGATAATCCGGATAATCCTTAAGGATAATTCGGATATACTGATGCGGATATTCCAGATGACGGATTTTAATCGGATCGGATAAACGGATGACGGATATCATCCAAACCAAATTAAGTTAATTCGATCATCATGAGTAATTGATAAGATCATGTTTGTTTGGATCCGTATTAATATATACGTGACGTCGTGATGATGTGACGAGTTGACGTTTTGCATATAAATACAGTGTTTGCATTCCGGACCTCATATCAGATTTTCGTTTCCTATTATTTAAACACTACTTAAAATGCTAGATTTTTTTAAAATTCATAATATTACATTTCACTGGTATAAAAAAGCAGCAGAAAATGGTCACACTGGTGCAATGTTTAATTTAGCCATATGTTATAAAAATGGAGTAGGAACAGTAAAGAATTTAAAAGAAGCCATTTATTGGTTTCAAAAAGCAGCAGAAAATAATGATGAAACAGCAATGATTAATTTAGCTATATGTTATTATAATGGAGAAGGAACAGAAAAGAATTTAGAAAAAGCCTTTTATTGGTATCAAAAAGCAGCAGAAAATGGTCACACTGGTGCAATGTTTAATTTAGCCATATGTTATAAAAATGGAGTAGGAACAGTAAAGAATTTAAAAGAAGCCATTTATTGGTTTCAAAAAGCAGCAGAAAATAATGATGAAACAGCAATGATTAATTTAGTTATATGTTATTATAATGGAGAAGGAACAGAAAAGAATTTAGAAAAAGCCTTTTATTGGTATCAAAAAGCAGCAGAAAATGGTCACACTGGTGCAATGTTTAATTTAGCCAATATGTATTATAGTGGAGAAGGAACAGAAAAGAATTTAGAAAAAGTCTTTTATTGGTTTCAAAAAGCAGCAGAAAATGGTGATGAAAATGCAATGTATAATTTAGCTATATGTTATATAAATGGAGAAGGATCAGAAAAGAATTTAGAAAAAGCCTTTTATTGGTTTCAAAAAGCAGCAGAAAATGGTCAAGAAAATGCAATTTTTAATTTAGCCAATATGTATTATAGTGGAGAAGGAACAGAAAAGAATTTAGAAAAAGCCTTTTATTGGTTTCAAAAAGCAGCGGAAAATGGTGATGAAAATGCAATGTATAATTTAGCTATATGTTATATAAATGGAGAAGGAACAGAAAAGAATTTAGAAAAAGCCTTTTATTGGTATCAAAAAGCAGCAGAAAATGGTCAAGAAAATGCAATGATTAATTTAGCTATATGTTATTATAATGGAGAAGGAATAGAAAAAAATTTAGAAAAAACCTTTTATTGGTATCAAAAAGCAGCAGAAAATGGTAATGAAAATGCAATGATTAATTTAGCTATATGTTATTATAATGGAGAAGGAATAGAAAAAAATTTAGAAAAAACCTTTTATTGGTGTCAAAAAGCAGCAGAAAATGGTAATGAAAATGCAATGTTTAATTTAGCCAGTTGTTATTATAATGGAGAAGGAATAGAAAAAAATTTAGAAAAAACCTTTTATTGGTGTCAAAAAGCAGCAGAAAAAGGTAATGAAAATGCAATGTTTAATTTAGCCAGTTGTTATGAATATGAAAAAGGAACAGAAAAGAATTCAGAAAAAGCCTTTTATTGGTATCAAAAAGCAGCAGAAAAAGGTCATATTAAATCTATGAAGAATTTAGGTCTTTGTTATAATGCTGGAAATGGTATAGAAAAAAATTTTAAAAAAGCCTTTTACTGGTATCAAAAAGCAGCAGAAAATGGTCACACTTGTGCAATGTTGAATTTAGCTATTCATTATAAAAATGGACAAGGAACATTAAAGAATTTAAAAGAAGCCATTTATTGGTTTCAAAAAGCAGCAGAAAATAATAATAAAGCATCAATGGTTCATTTAGCCATGTGCTATAAAAATGGAGAAGGAACACAAAAGGATTTAGAAAAAGCCTTTTATTGGTGCCAAAAAGCAGCAGAAAATGGTTACACTGTTGCAATGTTTAATTTAGCCACGTGCTATAAAAATGGAGAAGGAACAGAAAAGAATTTAGAAAAAGCCTTTTATTGGTTTCAAAAAGCAGCAGAAAATAATGAAAATGCAATGTTTAATTTAGCCAATTGCTATTACAATGGAAAAGGAATAGAAAAGAATTTAGAAAAAGCCATTGATTGGTATCAAAAAGCAGCAGAAAATGATAATAAACAAGCAATGCTTGATCTAATTAATATTTATAAAAATAATGAAGGAATAGAAAAAAATTTAGAAAAAGCCTTTTATTTGCGTAAAAAAATAGTAGAAATTAACAATGATAATCATAAATTTATACCATGTAATGAATGCAAAGAACTAATAAATACAGATCATGAGTGGTGTCAACAATGTAATTCTAAATATTTTCAACAAAATTTTTCAAAATGGACTAGCAATAATAAATATATTGATAGATTTATTCAAGAAGCACAACTAAATGCTAAAAATTGTTATGAAGTTTTAGAATGGATACCTTATAATAAATTGTCAGGAATTAATTATTATGATAAAGGAGGATTTAGTGAAATTCATAAAGCTATTTGGTCAGATGGACCTATTGATAATTGGAATTTTGATAAACAACAATGGAATAGATGGAATTGTCATGAGGTTATCCTTAAAACACTTAATAATTCATCAAATTTAAATAGTAAATTTCTGTATGAGGTATAGTATTTATTTTTAATAATAAATTTATTTTTTTTATAAAAATTTAACATTTCTTTATTATTTATATAGTGGAAAAATCATTATGGTTGTCAAGCTAAATTATTTTCAAAATTTACTCAAATTTTTGGAATAAGTCAAAATCCAGTTAATTTAAATTATATAATGATAATGAATTATGCAGAAAAAGGAAGTTTGAGAAAATGTTTATCTGATATAGTTAAATTTAAATGGCAAGATAAATTACAATTATTAAGAAAAATTATATTAGGGCTTAAAGTAATTCATGAATCAAATTTAACTCATGGTGATTTTCATGACGGTAATATTTTAATATCAGCTAATTATGAAATATTTATTAGTGATTTAGGATTATGTAAACCTATAAATAATTTACATTACAAAACAAATGAAATTTATGGAGTTTTACCTTTTATGGCACCTGAAATACTAAGAAACAATCCTTATACTTTAAAGAGTGACATTTATAGTTTATCAATGATAATGTGGGAATTTACATCAGGTATTCCTCCATTTAATAATAACGCACATGATCATAACCTCATCTTAGATATTTGTGAAGGTGAACGCCCTAAAATTATAAAAAACACTCCAAAATGTTATATAGATTTAATGAATAAATGTTGGGATTTAGAACCAAAAAATAGACCAACTATAGCTGAACTTGAATATAAAATATCTAAATGGACTAAATGTATTAATGAATATTATAGTAAGATAAATAATAAGGATAGAAATCTTAAGTTTAAAATAGTTAAGATTGATAATGAATTACATGAATTTATAAAAGCAAATAATACTTTAGTACAAACACAAACTAATAATTCTACTATACAATCTCACTCACAAGCATATTATACAAGTCGTAATATTAGTAAAATTTTAAGTGATACTGAAAGTTTAAATGAATTTATAATTTAACTATTTATATTTTATATTATATATATACAATATGTATATTTTATTTTACAATAAAGTAAAAAAAAAAAAATTAATTATTATTACTATTTTCAATTTAATATGACCTTTCAATCATATAATAATATATAAATTATTTTTATTTTTTTTATTTTTTTTATTTATTTACAAATTATATTTTATAATTACCTGTAATTTTATAAACTTTTTACAGTAAACTATTGATATTCATGAATTTCAGATATGGTATTGTTATATAGAAAAAATCACATAATTTATTATTATTTTAAATTATTATTATATTATAGGAATGGAAAAATTTAGCAAACCAGAACTGGAGAATCTAGAACTATAGTTTAGTAAAATTTGCCTATATAAAACCTTACTATTTTAATGAAAATAAAGATTCTTATTTGTTTCACAATAGTATTCTTTCTGTAACAGACAGTGAATTATGAACATATTTTATAGAAGAAACTTTATCGAGTAAAAAATTTACGAAAAAGGTATTTTCTGCAACACAGGATACGATTCATTATTTTACTACTATTTGGGCTGTGATTTCATGTAAGTGGACATACATTGCGTTGGATACTTGAATTGGGATTAGTATCACATACACTTTTGGTACGTAATTAATAATTAATCTTACTTTATTTATACATATATTATATTGTTCGTTACACACGATAACTTTATATTATGTCATATAACCTGCTCATAAAATTAAAATTGTTTTGATAATTTTTTATTGACCGATTTCATCATGTAGAGTCTGAATTAATACATTTATTTGTTGGATCATAAGATTTGATCCATCAAACAAATGCAAAAATAGTTTAGTTTCTCTATTATAAGATACAACCTGTGAATTTTCAGCTGATTTTTCCATTTACGAAAGAGAAAGAGTAACTTCCTGCTATTGTGCCATTATTAAAAATTTTATGATTATCATTAATATAATTTTATTTTTTATCATTTTTTTCAAACTTTGCCATTAAAAAAAAATAGATGTCAGAATCAGATTTTGTTATTCCGTAAAAGCGAATAATATTACCATGAAAATCTACATCTCGTTGAATTTTAAGCTAAATTATGAATGGGGAATAATTTTTTTAAAAAAATATAAAGAGACATGATTAATAATAATAAAAATTAGTACCTCATGAACAATTTCTTTCAAAGTAATATTATTAAAATTATAAAAAGACTTTAACGCTAAATAATGATCAAAATCTTTCCAATTTGCACGGAAAACCTTTCCAAATGCTTCATAACCAATTTCTTGAATATTTTTAAAATCTTCAAATTCATAATATTTAATATGTTTTTTACTGATAGCTTCTTCAATCCAGTTAATCCATTCATCCATATTTTCATTATTTTGCATTTTGTTACTACTGTTATTATCTGAGATAGTTTATAGAGCAAGCAATAAAAATTTTTGACGATGAAAGTAAAAAATAAAAAATAATAATAATAAAATCCTTCATTAACGTAACCCAAAACATGTACTCACTGCATACAACGAAAGAATTTTAGTTGCTGTTACACATACAAACAACTGCCAAATATTCTCTAATAATAGCTATCCAATAAGAATAAATGATCTTTTTTTATGAAGCATTAATTTATTTACCGTATTTGTCAAAATTATAGCTTCCACGTGACCGGTGATATTTAATTGGATGTCAAAAAATAAGATAAATATAAACAGTGAATACGCGGGTGTGTGATGCCGGTGATGAATATATTTAGGTCACGTAGTAGTAGAAAATTATCCGAAAGAATTTTACTTATCCATGTTGTTGTTACAGTGTTACACACAATCGAAATAATCTTCCTAAAAAAAAATTTTTTTAATCCAAATAATGTTTAAATTTTCATAAAAAAGAACAATTATCTCTTCTATCGATCTCCGATTGTTTTTTTGATTTTATTTTTAAATTATTAAATTTTAACAGTTTATAGCAATAATATTGCAGTCAATGTAATTTTTTAAATTCCAAATTGACCAGTTGATGATTCTAACATCATTATCGCATATTTGTCATCATTCAGTTTTAACATTTTACGACAAAATTGTTCTTCGCTCTTTAGAAAAGAATAACTGAAGATTAAGAGAAATAAAAAAGCAAAAAAAAAAAACCATTCTTTTATATTTGAGCTAATTTTGATTTTACAGCCGTTAGAATAACCCAAACTCCCAAATTCTACGAAAAAAAATTTATTAATGATTTTCAACGATCTTAATTCGTGACAAAAAAAAACAAATAAATATAAAATATCATCTTTGCGTGTATAATATTCCAATAAACGTTCCTAAATCTTAAATTGACCAAAGTTATTATTCACTTAAGAGACAGATTTATTTCATTTATAAGAATAATTAATAATATATTATTTAAATAACATAAAGATTGTACCATAAAAGTATAATTTTTTTTTGTCGCAATATTCATATATGAAGGTATTTCTTTCAATTTAAATCTTCAAGTAATGAATGAGGCACATACGGACCAGAACATTTTCCGACAGCCAAACGGTGAAAGATGCATTCGCCACTGGTTATAACGAACCTGTTTGTTCTAAACTCTTGTTATACCAAACCAGAATTCCAGAACTGATTTTATATATATTAGCTTATCGTTATCTGTTATATTATTTATTATATTTTCTATGTATAACAAAAAGCCATATGCATATTATTATATACTAATCCAGGCCAAATTTATAGTGTTATCAGTAACTTTTCGAAAATTTCTGTTCAACGAAATTATAATTCTGGTCAGCACTACAAATTTGGCCTAAATTATCTACTAGTCCGGCGATATATTATAACGAATTCAACTCTATACCTCCTGGAAACGGAGGGTTCGTTATATACATATTTATTTATTAAAATATAAATTAAAATCTACAATGAATATTTAGTTTAAAAGTTACTAGATTTGGAAGATAATTTGGAGAAAGATAGTTTAGATGAAGAAAATTTTATTAATTTCCTTAAAAATAAAATTTAATAGGAATTTAGAATTTTTTAACAAGAATACTAGTTAAGAATTTACTCTTTATTAGTATATGATGCTTCTAAAAGTTAATGTTTCAAAGTTCATGTTCATATAAATGTTAAATTGTTCTGCAAAAGGAAATATAAATATATTAATTTAATCACTATAAACATTAATTTAGGATCTAAAAGTGTGAAAACTTCAGCTCAGTTGAACATTCTATGAACTTGCGTAGTTTGATAAAAATTGATTTTTTTGGTTAGCTGAAAATGAGATATGCCTTTTAACTGTACCTGGCTTAAATGTGGTAACAATATCTCTGAGTGCATTTTCGAGGAATCTGAGTTTCGGTATATATGGATCGAAACGTAGTCTATAACCTAAACTCTCACCAAATCCTAAAATTATTTCTAATAAAATTATGTACGGTAACGAATCAAAAAGAAGCTTTAGTATCTACTAAATTATTTACTCAAATATATGATTAGAAATTCCTAGTAGTTCTTTTTTTTAATATAGTATTAGAGGTTAATCTTTTACGAAGAAAGTATAGCATTAATTTATGCCATACGTGTAACACTCCAATAAATATTTCGACGTTATAAATAGACCAAAGTTATTATTCACATAATCATACTTAAAGGGCGGAAAGATAAATAAATAATATTTTATTTATATAATGAAATGCTTTGATAATATAAGAATTACAATACAAATAAAATAAAGAGCATAAAAAGAAAAAAAGAGAAATAATAAAAATTTAAGAATATAAGCTATATGTTATAATCCAGAGAATTTATTGTTGGAATTGGGTGAATTGAGTATCTGAGATATCTGAAGAATGATTCAAGTAGGTGTTATCTTGTTGTTGAGAAGAAGTGGGTATGACGATAATTTTAAATCCGGGAATATCAAAACTAAGGATTTGGGATTGAGAAGGATTAACATTGGTCATGTTAAATAAATTAAGTGGAAGAGTATTTTCAGTAGTCTGCTGCGGTCCAACATACTGCGGAGCATACGAGGAGGCAATTGGAGTTGAGATATTTTCGTTAGAAGTGGGTTGTTGATCTAAATAATGGGTGTTTGTATAATATGTTGGGAAATTATTGTCAGAAGAGTTGACATTCACATCATTATAATTAATATTCAAGGAATGTACTGGTTGAATCGGTTGAATAACAGTAGACTGCAAATTACTGAATTCAGTAAAAGTGGAATTATTTTGATTATTTTGTAAAGTATTGTGATTCATGGTTGAATTTTGAACGAGATTTATGAATTTAGAATAATATTGAAAAGTTTTTGACAAATCGGAACCTATTTTTTTATTTTTTTATTTTGGTGGGGAGAAAGAAATTTTGGACCATTTTATAGTAGAAAAAAAGGTGTTCGAGGTGTTCGGCAAAAAAAGAAAGGTTTATACATTATGGAATTTCAAGTTGTTTGTTCATCCTCAGATATTTGTATTATCTGAGGGGATATTAAAATATTACCCAATAAATTAAATTAAATCTTTTAAAAGGAAAATTCCATACATATATATATATTATACAATATTTTATATACATATACTGTAATAAGTTACCGCAGAAATAATCTATATGTAATACAACATTAAATATATCAAAAGAATTCGCAGCCATTTTAAAAAAGGTTAGTAATGTAACATTAAATCATAAAGTATACAAACCCTTCTTTATATTGAATACTAATACGGAAAAATTCTGATGTGGTACAAAAAAAAATAAACCAACCGATGCTTAAATAAATAAAAAAAAAAATTTTTTATTATTTCCAAGAAAAAACATTGGTACATAAATAATGGATATTACATCAAGTGTTTTTTATAGTTTACTTTTAATGTAGTGATCGTCGTTCCTGATTTTTATAAAACGTGAAATAACGGTGTTTACCCTTTGATAAATAACCAATTTTGTAATAATTGTAATATTTTTGTATTACCAGCTAATTACTGATATGTTATTCAAAACATCTTTTTTTAAATATACTATTAATATCAATTTTATTTCAATATTTGCGTAACCATAATCGTCATAACTAAGTTTTTTACAAGAACTTCCTAAAGGTAAGAAAGAAAATACAATTTAAACATTAAAAATATATGTAATTTTATGAAAGAGAAAATAATTATTAGATATTGTAGTTTTATGTAAAATAAAAAAAATTTTTTCATATTTCTATTATTTTATTCTAGTTAAAGATTTATGAAAAGCTTTTTAAATAACTAAATTTATATTTTAATATATTTCAGAAAATATATCAAAATGTTGGCATTTTACAATAAATTTATAAAAAAATTGTTTATTTGTAATGCACCATCCGATATAATAAACAGCCCTATGCGTTACAACCCTTTATTGATTATATAATTAGTATATAAACAAATACGAATACCAGTCATCAAATCAAATATCAATTTAGGATACACAAAGTAAGAACCTTTATTGATTACATAAACCATACCAGAAATACCAACATACCATAATTATATTAAATCAAATACTTGAATTACATCCATTTTTCTGTTATAAAATGGTCCAAAATCTCTTCCTACAAATAAAAAATAAAAAAATAATAATAAAAAAAAATAAAACTTTCCGATTATAACATAAAATTCTTCAAAATTCAACATGAGTCAAAATACTTTACAAAATAATCAAAATGATCCCACTTTTATCGAATTCAGTAATTTGCAATCTACTGTTATTCAACCGGAAAATTCTTCTTCGAATTATAATGTGAACGTCAACCCTTCTAATAATAATTTCCCAACATTTTATACAAACACCAATTACTTAGATCAACAATCCACTTCCAATACTTCAACTACGTCATATGCTCCGCAGTATGTTGTTCCGCAGCAGACTACTGAAAATACTCTTCCACTTAATTTATTTAACATGACTAATGTTAACCCTTCTCAATCTCAAATCCTTAGTTTTGATATCCCTGGATTTAAAATTATCGTCATACCTACTTCTTCTTCTCAACAAGATAATAATTATTCAAATTACTCTTCTTCAGATGTCACGAATACTCAATTTACTCAATTTCAACAATAAGAATTTTTAATTTTAATTTTTTTTTTACCCTATATTTTTTATTTCTCATATTTTCATATATCTATTATTTTATAAAGTATATTATTATTTATATATTTGTTTATATTGTATTTCTTTATATTGTATCACTATTATGTCATTTAAATAAAATTATTATTATTTATACTTCCTTAAAGATATTATTGTAAAGAACTTTGGACCATTTATAAACGAAATAATTTCAATTTTAGAGCGAAAAATATTGTACACATAGTAGTATAAAAGGGACTTATTTTGTTTTTTTTCTGATTTACGATATATTCTAATTATGAATTAATGAATTTTTTATCTATTGATGTAAAAAATGTAAAAATCATATGTAAAAGTTGATGGTGATACGAGTCCAATATGCTTCTGTCTACGATAAATGATACATTTGCGTGCAAATTGTGCAATGATGTAATTGTGGAAATCATCTGACATTTATGTGTGACATAAAAACATATATTAACATCCAATGTTGTGTGCGACAATCCCGAAAGTCCGAGAATTTTATTAAATGAAAATTTATATTATAATTAATATTATAGATTATTCAAATGCAATAATAAAGTCGAACCCATTTTCAAAATAAAATATCAAAGAAAGAAAATTTCTTAGAGTATTAGTAATAAGGAGTTACAGAGAAACTGAATACTTCTTGCCAAATGGCGAAAGAACTATCCCTTCAAACAAAAATGCAGTAATTTTCTCACGTTAAGGAAATTAAGAGAAAAACTTCTTCGTCTATGCAATTTGAAGGAAGTATTAGCAAGATAATTCTTTAAAAGTGAAGACATAGTCATCATCCTATTACTTACCCCCACCTATTCACAAAATTCGGGACGGTGATGAGAACTTTACGATTTTTTTTTTTATTCAGGCACGAAAATTATGGAACTTTAGTTTTAGATATTTTTTTGGAATCAATTCGCAACGAGTACATTTTTAACGATACTCCACACTGCTATCCTATCACTAAAATTCTACTGGAAAGAGTTTCAAATTTTCAGGCATGAGATCCGAATATGAAATTATTGGTGATGAAAAATCCAGGCGGATCGATTATGCAATCAAGGTATGAGAATAATTTACTTCGTTCTTATTATTTCTCAATGGAACTAGCTCTGACTTATTTGCGTCACAGAAGACAAGGTTTCAACAAAGTATGCTCGAAGATATCAAGCAACTCGAAAGCTCATAAGAAAAAAAAGAGCGAGCGGCGATGATTATTTTGATTATCTTCATGGTGTCATGACCTCTGCTAGGGATTGGTGCTTCTTGCTTTTCACTTCAGGAAGTTTCCCAAGGTGACAAATTATCATCGAGCATCGAATTTTTCAAAGATGCTCTTGTCAAAGATTCCGGGAAGTACCAAACATTACATAATGGTGTGAAAGAATTTCAGCGTAATTGTAGGGTTGTTAAAAGATTGGGTATGAGCAGAAGATGATTCCCCCTCAAAGAAATGCTGGAATAAAGAAACATCGTTCGAAACAATAATAGTTTATATTAATTAGCATGGAAACCTCATGTATCAATCACAGACTAAGATTGCATCTTTTTATTTTTGTATTTCAAATAAATAAGGCCCTATAAAAAATTTTTATCCGAATATTTCCATTATTTCTCCGTGTCTTCCGTAAAAATTCCGTGAAAATGATACATTCACGGATATCCGTGTTAGCGAGATGAAAATTTCCATGATTTAAGGCTATTAATTCCATGAAAATGATACATTCACGGAAAAAACATGGAAAGATAAAACACGGATCAGATTTTTTACAGGGAGGTTTGCTCCAATTTAAAACTTTTTTCATATGGTAACAGACTAGTAGCTAACGATTATTGATACTAATATTTTAATTGTTTAAGATCGTGCACACCAATGCAAGGCAATTCAGGGACGAAATTATTGGATTGACAATGGAGATATGGATGGTTCTTGTTTTGCAACAATAACTGTGAATCCTTAACGCGTGACAATTTACACTAATTTTGAAGTTTTTGTTCCAATTATTAATGACATTTCGGTTTAATGCTTTTTTCCACTTTAACCTCGATCTACAGGAAATATATTGAGTGAAGGATGAAACTCTCTATATTTCAATATGGCTAACAGACAATATTGAAGGAGGTTTCTCAACTCGAAACACTTTCATCAAATTATCATCTGCGAAATCAACTTAACCCATGTAGTATTTGTCAAAGAGATATCCTAGGATGCGGGCGCTGATATAAAATTGGCTTTTAAAAATAAAACACGAGATTTTAAAGAAGAGCATTCAATATTAAGCCAAGATCCATTGGTGGCTATAAAGCACGAGTCACCAATTATGGGTCGATCACGAACAACCAAGTCATGGGCCATTTCGCTACTTTCAATCTTAACAATCAACATCTTTAGTAGATTTTTTTTTCTTTACATTTTACAAGAAATTTTATGTTAAAATAAGGTATTTCCAAGAACTTCGCATTCCCAGATAATCATTTTCCAGATTTATTCGATTATAACGATATTTCTCTAAATTTTTTTTATATTTATTATTTTGTAGTTTTTTTTTATATTGTACTACGTTATATTTTATAACCATTATGTATTTATCTCTTAAACGAAATAAATCCACCTTTTAATTAAATTATGTGAATAATAACTTTGTTCCATATTATCAATTTAAGACTAATCATTTATTGAAATACCAAGCACCTATTCCTCAACATTGATAATTGAGGATGGCCGATGACATAGTCCAGTTCTTGTTACTCTTGAAAAGATATATCGCTTGTCGATATTTCTTTTGATTCGATAATTTTACGTCTTTAGCATAAGTTGAGTTGATAATGCTTATCTGTCCAGAACTCGTAAAATTGTGGAAAAAAGTTGGATCAAATCCACTAAATAATTGGTTGTTCTCAAGTACTGTTTGTAGCCGCGAGAGGCTATAAGGGCTAAGATTTTTCAAGATTAAAATTAATCATAACTATAAATTTTAAGTAAATGTAATTAAAATAAAATATTGAGAAATTTCTTTTGCAAAAGAAGAATAAAAGATAAAAATTATAATTAAATTAAAACATTTAGAATAAATTCTCACGTACATCTCTATATTTCTCACAATACTGTGGCCATCCTAAAACAATATGTCCTCAAATTCCATACTAGATTTTTATTTAGTTGCGTACTATATTAAAAAGTCTTTTGCTGCAAAAGTTTTCTTTTATTTTAAAAAAAAAATCAAATACGCTGAGTTTTCAATTGAAATTTCTTTTACTTTTTTTTTCAAAATGAGAACCATTTATCATAATTATATTTATTAGTAACTATAATTAAATAACAAAAAAGCTTGAATTTTTGATGATAACCAACAACTTTGATTTTACGAAAAGAGAAAGTTATTAAATCAAAAATGGAAAGCAGTTCTCATCTTTATTGTGTGAATTTTCAGGACAATTTCATTTTCACAATAAGAGAAAATTTAGATCAAAGATTTTACCGAATTTTCAAGACAGCTTCATTCTGGAGTAAGATTAATCGGTTAATTAATCGGTTAACATATAATTTTGCGTTTATAATAAGTTTGCGTACGATTCACATGACATTTTATATATTAATATTATGTAATAATTTTCTTAAATTTCATAATATTGATTTAAAGCTAATAAATAAATTATCAATATATACAGATCACGATACAAAGTTGTTAGCAATCAGATGATCTAAATTTCATAGTGTTGTTTATTGTGATTGGCCGTTGTAATAATAAGTTGTATTCCAAAAAAGGAAGGAAGTAGGTCCTAATTTGGTTAGCAAATATGGCAAAACAGGGTCCGTTTTTATATAAAATATATATAAACATAATTGAAATTTCGTTTCATTGCAATGAATTTCAATTTCAATTTCAATTTCAATATATCAATTGATTGTTTTTTGGACAGCAGTTGTTTAAATAAATTTCGTGAATTGAAGTTGATCATCATTTACGTCACAGTAAGTAAAAATAATCTAAAATTGGATTCACATGTTATAAAAATTGAAACTTGTATATAGTAACTATAAATAAATTAGTTATAATAAAGGTACTTTTTTTTATTAATAAAATTGTATTTTTTTATTTGTTTGTTAATTAAATTAAAAATTGTGATTTTTCCCATAAATTACACATTTTTTAATTAATAATAAAAAAAAATAAATAAATTTACAAATTAAAAATCGAAAGATGATCATCATTTACGTCACAAACTCACAATGAAAATAATCTACAATTAAATTCACATGTTAATATTAGTTAAAAGAACTAAAGCCGCAATTAATAACTATAAATAAATTAGTTACAATGAAACCACCCTTTTTTTATAGCTATAATTATAAAAGTGTGGTTTTTTTCAACAGATTATTACACTTTTTTAATAATAAAAAATAAATAAATTTACAAATTGAAAAATTGAAAGATGATCATCATTTACGTTACAATGAAAATAAACTAAAATTGAATTCACAGGTTAGAAAATTTAAAGCCGCATATAGTAACTATAAACAAATTAGTTCTAATAAAATTACCCTTTTTTTTATCATTTATTTAATTAATAAAGTAATATTTAACAGTTAATGAGATTATGTTATTTCAATCATAAACTATTATATAAATTAATAAATTAATTTTATTATATAAATTGTAATAAATTTTTGATAAAATCAATTTTTTTTCAATGTAAATAAATAATAAAATCGCAATTTTCAATGAAAACTACTTTTTTTTAAATTTAAATAAATGTAATAAAATCATCATAATTTTGCAATAAAATTGTAATAAAATCATAATTTTTTCAATAAAATTGCATTTTTTTTAATAAATTTGATAAAAATCAAAATTTTTCATATATTAATAAATAATAAAATCGTAATTTTTTCAATGAACCACTTTTTTAAGTTTTAAATAAAATGTATCATAATTTTGTAATAAATTGTAATAAAATCACATTTTTTTAATAATCATAAATCATAAATAATAATAAATAATTGTAATATTATTACTTTTTTTTAAAAAATAAAATATATTATAAATATATTAAAGTCATAATTTTTTTTATAAATATAAGTAATTCATTTACTTTTTTTTACTTTTATTCATTTTTCATTTTAATAATAATCAGATTCAAAAAAAATTTCGAAATATGATTGCAAACATTACAACCATCATGTATATACTCTCTGTGACTGATGAAACTATTAATAATGGTGTCTTGCAGAAAGGCATGGCTATTTCCCGAATTGATAATGAAGATGCATTTCAAATATATAAATTTTACAATTATATGACCTTAATAAATAACACAGACCTTGATTCAGATGATGGATCTGAAGTAACTTCGCCACTTAAGGCAGAAAATGTATACTTAATTACAGGAAAATTTTCAACAACTCAAGATGGTTCAATAAACGTCTCTATTAC
This sequence comes from Rhizophagus irregularis, assembly GCF_026210795.1. NCBI lineage: Eukaryota > Fungi > Glomeromycota > Glomeromycetes > Glomerales > Glomeraceae > Rhizophagus > Rhizophagus irregularis. Next base: position 3,089,349 of record NC_089448.1, on the reverse strand, counting down.
AACTAATGTACAACTCCTTATCGATAAGGAAGATATTCCTATAATAAAACCAACTGTACTTATCGATAAGGAAGATATTCCTATAATAAAACCAACTGTACATCTTCTTGGAAAGACTTTGGGGTATGCAGAATTAACAGAAAGTGGATATACTTTACAAATACAAGTAAAGCCATATTTATATATCTAAGGATCAATTTACTCCATTTACTGTAAATTTAACTCACCCACCAAATGGGCGATTTAAGAACGCGTTAACAAAAGCCAGAAAAAATTCAACAGTTCATACAACAGGAGTATTTTTTTTGCAAAAGATCAATTATACTGTGAAATTTTGGAATTTCAGTTTGTATCAGCAAAAATAGAATCAGATAACAGTATTGTAGTTCCATGGAAATCAAAATCTGATTCACGTAATGAAGGATCTTCAAAATCTGTTATAGAACAAAGAATTTCTCTCATACAACAGAATTCAACAACACAACCATCATTGTCAATGACACCAACTAAAAATAAATGTAAAACAAATATGACTAAAATAGCAGATATTTCAAGATCTTTGCTATTACAAAATCAACAAAGTGATGAAATTCATGATAGTGAAACTTCTATTACAAATGAAGAAAATGAAGAAAGAATTAATAGAAAATGAAGAAAGAAATGAAAATATTGAAGAAAATGAAGAGAGAAACGAAAATATTAAAAAAAAAAATAATACACCAAAAATTTCAAATTCAACAAGAGGTAGAAAAAAACAAAAAACTAAATAATGTTTATGAACTAACGTAACCCAGTAATAATCTTTTCTTTAATTTTTTTATTATCTGTTCTTTATATTTTATATGTAATAAGTGCTATATTTATTTTTTTTAATGAAATAAAAAACGTATTTTATTTTTTATGTCAAAGAAAAGTGGTTTAAAAAAAATTTGAAGTCTACGTAAAATTTAATTGCTGATCATGTTACACATGTCATAGATCACCTGACAAATACGAACTGTTTTTAAAATTCTTTTTTTTATTATCTATTGTTTTTTATATTTTATATGTAATAAGTACTTTATTTATTTTTCAATGAAATAAATGAAATAAAAGAAGTTGCATTTATTTTATTTTTATATCAAAGTATAATTAGTTCAAAAAAAAAAAATTTGAAGTCAACGAAGTCAACGTAAAATTTAATTGCTGATCGTACTATTATGCATGTCATAGATCACCTGACAAATACGAACTGTTTTTAAAATTCATTTTTATTATCTGGTATTTTTTATATCTTATATATAATAAACATTATATTTATTTATTTTTTATTAAAAAAAAAACTGAAGTTATTGTAAAATTTAATTGTTGATCCTTAATAATAATATTACAAATATATGTTATAGATCACTGACCATATATATACGAACTATTAAAACTTTCATAATAATTTGATTACTAATAATTTTTTTAATAATTTATTACTAACATTAAATCAATAAAACTGAATCAGATGTCCTAAATGGGATCAAATTCAAACAATGAATTTAAATAGAGATGCATTCAAAGTAGATCCAAATGTGATTAAAGAATATTCTCGCTTGGAACAAGTAGCATCACAACCGCTTCCTATTTCATAAACAAACCTAGATTATCATGTTATCAGTTATCATATAAGTATAATAAAGCAATTAGGGGTTCTTTAAAAAAAGTGTTTATTTGACTATGCATTTATGCTCATGTTACACCTAATTTTATTTTGAAGGCCGCCGCCAGGCGGCCATAGTGGTACAGTTCTAGTTATGTAATATACAAATTAATTAATGGACTGATTTTCTTAATCTAAACGTAACTTTACACTTACTATATAATTAATAAAAGTTCATTGGATGAAATATTAAAATTTTGGAACGTAAAAAAGTATCCTTTTTCTTGATTTGATTAATTATTTCATAGAGATCATAAATAAATACCTTACCGTTAACATTTACTAAAATAAAATATAAAATAAATTAAAACAAATGCTTTACATAAAGAAATTAATTGACCCCATTAAAATAAAATTCCCATTTACTAAAGAATATCAAATTCATCCATAACTTACTGTAAACGTAAATCATTTTCATTGCTAACGTAACGGTATTAATAAAGTCATTTTTCTATCAAATGTAATGCTAAATGATTGTTATTATTATTTAAGAATTAGTGAAATCTTTTTTTTTTTAAAAAAAAAAGTGATAATTACATTGTTTTACCTTTTACGTCTAAAATTTTGATAGTTCCTCGATCATTTCTCAGGCCATAGTTACTAATAGATTATCTTAAATAATACTGATATAAAATTACAGCTATAATGAAAAAAAATACTAGAATAGTGGAATATTAAATTAATACATGAACATAAATGAATTTACTATACCAAATTATCATAAAAAAAAAATTCCACTACTAATTAATAAAACCAAAAATTATTCTTTAAACATTTTAAAAATTTCGATTTTTTTGGTTTTGAAGTAGTGGAAGTTTCAACATTATTAAATAAATAAATAAAAAACCCTATTTTCATATCAGATATTCAAGAATATCTGTTATTGTCGATTTTTTTTTTTTATTTTAAAAAACTGATTTTTTTTATAAAAAAAACAATTCTGAATGTTTTTATTTCAAACTTTAAAATTTAGAATCAAAGTAATTTATTAAAAATACACTGTATAAATATAGTTGAAAATAAAAAGTCCGTCAAGAAAAAAGTCTATCTAATAACCCCCAAGAGTGGACACAAATGTTGAGTTGTGCGTTATTCCTATTTATGTACAGTATATATTATAATTTTCTTAGTGAAAAAAAGCATATCAGATATGGTATTATAATGAAATATTATGTATTATAATAATAATTACCCATCATTTATTGATCCGTTAATGGTCGTCGAATGTGCTTCAAAATCAAAAGTATTTGATCCTGTACTTCCATTTTCTTTCAAATATTTCTTTATAGATCTTTCATCTGGAAAATCAGAATCTGTTTCACAGCCAATAAAGACAAACCATTTGTTTTTTCCGATGATTGATATCTAATAAAGAAATAAACATGGTTTTTTTAGTCAATCGAATATATTTGGCAAAGATCTTCAAAATACGAAAGTAAAATAAAGACTTACCTTCCAACCTACAATAAGAAGTAATGGTAAGCTACCCTCACACTTATCATCAATTTCATAAGTAATAATTCCATAAGCTTTTTTAATAGTCGATTTGAGTTTTCTACAAAAGCCAAAAGGCATGTTGATTGTTTAAACAATTTAATATTAAAAAATATCAAACTTGTTACTTACATAGATCCCGTTTCTCTGCGATTAATCATCACGGGTAATGGAGTAATTAATTTATTTCCAATTCCAAGAACACATCTTCCATGGTGTAATGTATTTCTTGATTGAGTATTATTAATATTAATTGTTATTCTGTTTACCAATATGTTTTTGGTAAATTTAGCAGCTGACAAAATAAGTGATTCTGGAATCGATGACTGAGACATTACGGCTTAGCTTATATACGAGATGTCTTTGAGTATGTATTTATAAGTTTTTATAAGTTTATTAAAAAGAGAATATTTCTTGAAATTTAAATGAGATTTGTGAGTAATAACAATAAAAAAAAAATTCAATGTAAAATTTGGTTTCTTAAATATATATTTTTATCTCAGATCATGGAATATGGAAACACTCGGATACTAATGATGGTAAATAATAGAAATGTTCGCTTCAGAATTCTACAATTAAAATGTGTGCATGGATAGTCGAAATGTATTCTGCATTCACTTACAGGAAGTGACGAATAGGCAAGTTTCTGAAATAAATATACAGAATGCTCACGTGGTAGTGACGATTTAGACAATCACAAAGTTTCAAATAATGCTTAAACAGGTTTTTTGCCATAAATTGGTTTGTGAACGAAAAGGTTTCAAACAGGTTTTTTCCATAAAAAAAGATTTTTTCCCATAAATTGGTTTGTGAACGAAAAGGTTTCAACAAGGATTTTTCATAAAAACAGGTTTAAACAGGTATTTCGAGGGGTTTTTTTTTCTTTTTTTAACTTTATTAGTATTATTATTTTTTTTTAAGTGACAAGACGTTAAGACAAGTTGTTTATAGTAATAATACAATGCAATTTTCATAATATCTTTTTTTTAAATAAAAAAAAATTTTTAATGTAACACAGTAGTATATTAACATAAAAAAAAAAATTTTTTTTTTAATTGTGGTCATGTGGCTCTTGATGATTTTGTAGAGTTCGAGATTTATGGTACAAAGAGTACTCAGTCTACAAGTATAAAAGTATAATTTTTTTTTTGCCACTTAACCAAATATGCTCCAAATAGCCCAAAATTTCTTCCTTCAAATATAAATAAATAAATAAATAAATTTGTTGTAACTTTCCGTCATAAAGTAAATTCATAAATCTCGTTCAAAATTCAGCTGTGAGTCAAAATTCTTTACAAAATAATCAAAATGACCAACTTTTACTGGGTTCAGTACAGTCAGCCCTTTCTATAGCGAATTTTAATATAACGAATTTCTTTTAAAACGAATTTTTTTTTTTAATATAACAAAGATTTTTGCAAGATAAATTTTAATATAAAGGGCAGATTGTGGTTTTATGGAATTTTTCTCAAATAAGCAATTTTACCACTTTTAATTCATTTATCAAAAAATGGCTGGTTTATGTTTCGCCTTTATGAGTATGACGTTCTACAAATGTTTTGATTTTCCTCTATTTTATTGCATTATACTAAAATTTTCCGCTATGCCGAATAATTCGTTATAGCTTTAACGAATTTTCTCATAACGAAGACCTGCTTGGCCCGGACGCCTACTGAGTGCCGACTGTAATTTGCAATTTACCGTTATTAAACCGGAACATTCTTCCTCGAATATAATAATGATGTAACTGTCAACTCTTCCGATAATAATTTTTCCAACATTTTATGCAAACACCAATTATTTAGACCAACAACTCACTTCTAACGAAAATATCTCAACACCAATTGCCTTCTGCAGTATGCTGGACCGCAGCAGACTATTGAAATATTCCTTCTCCACTTAGTTTATTTAACATGAGTACATGACTAATATTAACCCTTCTCAACCTCAAATCCTTAGTTTTGATATCCCTGAATTCAAAATTATCGTTATACCTACGTTTCTCAACAAGATAATACTTACTGAATTATTCTTCGGATGTCACGGGCACTCAATTTACTCAAATTCAACATTTTTCACCTTATATTTTTATTTCTCTTATATTTTCATAATTATTCTTTTATATAGTATATTATATATATATTTGTTTTCTTTATATTGCATTGCTGGTATGTCATTTAAATAATAAATTGTTATTATTTATCTTTCTAAACGAAATAAATCCACTTTTATTAAAATTATGATGAATAATTCTTAAAGGTATTACCCGTAAAGAACTTCGGCCCATTTATAAATGGAATAATTTCAATTTTAAGGCAGATAATTTTTTGAAATATTATACAAATAAGAATGACTTATTTTGTTTTTTTCTGATTTATATTCTAATTACGAAATGACGAATTTTTATCTATTGATGCAAAATCATATACAAAAATTGAGAGTGATACGAGTCCAAAATGTTTCTGGCCGCAATATTCATGTAATAAAGACACATATACAGTATATATATATATATATATCATTTCGCTTGTCGGTATTTCTTTCAGCTTAAATCTTCAAGTAATGAGCAGAATTGGTCATATTTAATATATATAATTCAGTTAAATTTTAATGTTAAGTATAGGTAAATAAATAATATATTATTATGGCAATTTGTAAAGGTTGAACAAACTTTATATTTGCATTAATTCATAAAGATTCTTGTTACGATAAATGGCATTTAAACAATTTGCATACACTTTATTATCACGTGCACATGTATAAATAAATGTCGATCCGATTCTATGATACATGTGCAATGAAGCCAATGATGTAATTGTAGATCACCTGACATTTATGTGTGACATAAAAACATTCGAACAAAAACTTATTTTAAATTTAATAAAATCGAATTATATAAGAATTTATTAAATGAAAATTTATATAATAAAGTCGAACCCATTTTCAAAATAAAATATCAAAAAAAGAAATTTTTTAGAGTATCAGTAATAACTAATAAGGGGTTACAGAAAAATACTTCTTACCAAATGATGAAAGAACTATCCCTTCAAACAAAAATGCAGTAACTTTCTCACGTTAAGGAAATTAAGAGAAGAGAAAAACTTTTTCGTCTATGCAGTTTGAAGGAAGTATTAGCAGGATAATTCTTTGAAAGTGAAGACATAGTCCTATTACTTACCCCACCTATTCACGAAATTCGGGACGGTGATGAGAACTTTACGATTTTTTTTTATTCAGGCTCGAAAATTATGGAACTTTAGTTTTAGATAGTTTGGAATCAATTCGCAACGGGTACATTTTCAACGATACTCCACACTGCTATCCTATCACTAAAAATCCTACTGGAAAGAATTTCAAACTTTCAGCATGAGACCCGAATATGAAATTATTGGCGATGAAAACTCCAGGTGGATCGATTATTCAATCAAGGTACGAAAATATTTTACTTCGTTCTCAGCGGAGCCAGCTCTGACTTATTTGCGTCATAGAGGACAAGGTTTCAACAAAGTATGCTCGGAGTATCAAGCAACTTGAAAGCTCATACGAACGAATAAGAAAAAAGGAGCGAGCGGCGATGATGATTTCGATTATCTTCATGGTATCATGACCTTTAGTGCTTCTTGCTTTTCACTTCAGGAAGTTTCCCAAGGTGACAACTTACCATCGAACATCGAACTTTTCGAAAATGCTTTTGTCAAAGATTACGGGAAGTACCAAACATTACATAATGGCGTGAAAGAATTTTGGCATAATTGTAGTGTTGTTAAAAGATTAACTATGAGCAGAAAATGACTCTCCCTCAAAGAAATGCTAGAATAAAGAAACATCGTTCGAAACAATAATAGTTTATATTAAGTAGCATAGAAACTTCATGCATCACAGACTAAGCTCGCATCTTTTTATTTTTATTTTGCTAATAAATAAGGCTTGCTCCAATTAACTTTTCGCATATGGTAACAGACTAATACTAATATTTTAATCATTTAAGATCGTGTACACTAATGCAAGGCAATTAAGAGACGAAGTTATTGGATTGACAATGGAGATCTGGATAGTTCTTGTTTTGCAACAATAACTGTGAGTACTTAACAAGATAGTCGTGTCAATTTACACTAATTTTGAAGTTTTTGTTCCAATGATTAATGACATTTCGGTTTAATGCTTTTTCCACCTTAACCTCGATCTACAGGAAATAATTAAGTGAAGGATCTATATTTCTAATATGGCTGGTAGACTCAAGCAGATAATATTGAGGTTTTCCAACTCAAAATGCTTTCATCAAATTATCATCTGCGAAATCAAGAGATCCCGGCGAAACGAACTTAACCCATGTAGCATTCCTAACAAATCTTTACCGCATTTGCCTGTACCAGCTCCTGTACCCAGTACCCACGTCATTTATCGAACATATTTTGGGATACACAGAAAAAAATGTTCTGATATGTTGTCCTTACTACTTTATGATCATCAAATATCGAAAAAGAGCTTATTTCAGGTATTATCTTAAAAAAGATGATACTATAGATGATGATGGAATCATTTGTATTTTATAACACATTTGCTGGTCAAGAGAAACAAATCATCATACAAGAAGCCCTTTTACAAACGATTTATCTCATTCATGATTCTTTGACAATAATAAACAAGAGTAATACTAGTACAAATACGTTCTCAATTTTAAGTGTATGTGAAACACGTCAGTAATTCATACACAATTAATTTCGTTCTATTATTTAGGTTATATAAAGCAATTTATGATTTGTAAATTTATTTAATTTCAATTTTACTATTTTGCAAAGTTAAAATAATGTTTCCCCTAATGTAATAATAAAAATTAAAAAATCAATACATAAATAAAAATCATAAAAAAGCATATCATTTATTTGATTTTAGCATTTTACGCAAGATGATCAATGTCAACTGACGTGAAAATCCTTGTATCCTTTGGGAAATTCAAAGGCACATCCTGGATTATTAGTTGTGGGTACAAGGCTACCTTGTAAACTTTTAGGTACGTGAAAATACATTTAATAGATAAAGCACGTGATATCCTATCAATTTACTTTATTTTTGAAATTACGTAAATTTTATGATATATTGGAACCTATCTAGTTACCAATTATATCACATGTGTATAGTTAAATTTTGAACGAGTATTGTCATTGATATTTTTTGGGGGGCCACCTTATAATAGAAAAAAAAAATATCTTTTACTGACTCAGTAATTTGCAATCTATCTGCTATTCAACCGGAACAATTTCGAATATTACTGTAATTATAATGATGTGAATGTCAACTTTTCCGATAAACGGCCCACTTATAAAAATATCGTATGCTCCGTAGTAAGTTGACCGCAGCAGCCTAAATGAAAATATTTCGATTATCATATAAGATGGAGTTTAAGGGGAAGGGTTAAATAATGCATGATCATATTCTTCATTTTAAAATAAATCAAAATTTAATGAAATGATTCTTTCAGCAATTCTTTTCGATAATACATGTTTAAACTTAAAAAAATTCTGATCACTTTTATCATTTCTAATATTTCATTTACAGAACTCCTAACCATTGAAGAAATCATTAAAGAACTTCTTTCTGGATGCGGCCAGCGCTGATATAAGTATTAAAAGATCCATTGGTGGTTATAAAGCATGGGTCACCACTCACCAATTATGGGTCGATTACGAACAACCAAGCATGGGCCATTTCGCTACTTTCAATCTTAACAATCAACATCTTTAGTAGATTTTTTTTTCTTTACATTTTACAAGAAATTTACGTTAAAAATAAGGGTATTTCCAAGAACTTCGTATTCCCGGATAATCATTTTCCCGATTTATTCGATTATAACTATATTTCTTAATTTTTTTTAATTTTGTAGTTTTTTTATATATATTGTACTACTTTATATTTTATAACCATTATGTAATACAAATTATTTATTTCCTAAACGAAATAAATCCACTTTTTAATTAAATTATTTGAATAATAACTTCATATTATAAATAAAATAATTTCAATTTAAGACTAATCATTTATTGAAATTCCATGCATTTATTCCTCAACATTAATAATTGAGGATGACATAGTCCAGTTCTTGTTACTCTTGAAAAGATATATCGCTTGTCGATATTTCTTTTGATTCATTCTAGCGATAATTTTACGTCTTTAGCATAAGTTGAGTTGATAATGCTTATCTGTCCAGAACTCGTAAAATTGTGGAAAAAAATTGGTTGTTCTCAAGTATTGTTTGTAGCCGATGAGGCTATAAGGGCTAAGATCTTTCACGATTAAAATTAATCATCATAATTAGTATAAATTTTAAAAAGTCCTTTTGCTGCTGCAAAAGTTTTCTTTTATTTTAAAAAAAAATCAAATACGCTGTGAGTTTCAATTGAAATTTTCTTTTACTTTTTTTTTCAAAATGAGAATCACTTATCATAATTATATTTATTAGTTATTATAATTTTAAAATAACAAAAAAGTTTTGAATTTTTTGATGATAACCAACAAACTTTGATTTTACGAAAAGAGAAAATTATTAAATCAAAAATGGAAAGCAGTTCTCATCTTATTATGTGAATTTTTCAGGACAATTTCATTTTCACAAAATAAAAAAATTTAGGTCAAAAATAGAAAGCGATTTCCTGAAAAATTTTTGAAATTTTCAAGAAAACTTTCGTTTTACGAAAAGAGAAAAAATTTAGATCAAAAATAGAGAAAAATTTTTCTGAATTTTCAAGACAGCTTCATTCTGGAGTAATTTTTATTTCTAATGAAAAAAAAATATAAAAAAATGTTAGCTTTACCCTTTTCAAGATATGATCATTTGTAAGTGTTGGGTTCTTGCTTTTGGCAGCTGTTTGTATGGCGATTGTGTGTAACAGCAACTAGAAATTCTTTCGGATAATTTGTTGTATAGAAGTCACTGGACATGCCTACTCCAAATCACTTGATCAACAAAATTTAGAAACAGCTAAGCGCTTTAGGTAGTCAATTGTATGTATATTTTATATATGTACGAAACTTAAACTTTTTCTTTTTGACACTTTTTAACCTTTTTTAACCACACATTTTACACGTTCTATTTATTTTAAATAAATATACAAAAACACTTTTAAAATCACAAGAAAAAATTATTTTAGAAACTATTATAATTTATAATAAATTACTATTTTACTATCCATTTATCTACTACATCAACTGCTTATGGTTTAAATGAAAAATCTTTGATAAAATTGTCTTGGTATTGATTTTTAACATTTGTTATTCGTTAAATTACTTTAAACGGTCTCCAAGTCAAGTCTGATAATTAAATATAGTAAATTAATAAAATTATGAACAAAAATAATTTTTTTAAAAAAATAATATAAACATGAAAAATTAACTAAAATACAAATGTTCTACCCAGAAATACTTAAATTTTCTGTAATGAATAAAAATTAATTTGTATTTAACGTCATAAAATGTAAAAATTTTAACAAAATTCAAGAATAACTACAAATCTGCTTGGATAATTGACTCCATTAACTTAATAAAAGTTGTTTTTCTCGTTAAAATATATCTAAAAAAATAAAGTATTTTTATTAGGTAAAAGCTTCTCTCTAAACTTTTATTGAAATTAAAAAAAAAAAAATTTTTAAAATATCGGTTTTTTGCATTTTACACAAGAACAGTCTAAATAACTACCGTTGCAATCTTAGAAATTCTTTTTCTTCTCATAAAATTATATATATCTTTGTTGCTAAAACCATATATTCGTCACTACTTTTAAAAGGATCGCAAAAAAGCTTGTTTTTAAGACGAACTTCACGCAAATGCAAAGAAAAAAAAATAATCTTAAAAAAGGAAAGATACTTTTAGAAACTAGCGGGCACATGAAAATCTATCAAATTACTTAATTTGGATCGACGTAGCATATTAATAACGAATAACAGTTAAACATAAAATGAAGTACGTAAATATGGTTACACAAATATTTTTTATAAAATGGCGTCCGAATTGTCCAATGACTGATAGAGAAGGGGAGATAATGAAAAGAGAGGGGGAGAACGAAAAGGGTTGGGGGATATACTTTTTTTTTTTATTTCATTTTATTTATTAATCAAAATGGAAATTTTATAATCGGCAGAATCTTTATTTTTAAAATTCCTATTTTGTGAATGTATAAAAAAAAAATTTTTTTTTTTTTACACGTTTTTTTTAAAAAATTAATATCACTAATAAATCATTACTATCACTAGTAAGTAGTAATTTAAATAAATATACCCGATTTTGATAAAATTGCTCTTGACTATATATACACGCTACGTTTTTACTTTCCCCGTCAAAATTTTTATTGCACCATACACTATCTCGAATAAAAACAATAGTAACAAAATGCAAAATAATGAAAATATAGATGAATGGATTAACTGGATTGAAGAAGCTATCAGTAAAAAACATATTAAATATTATGAATTTGAAGATTTTAAAAATATTCAAGAAATTGGCTATGGAGCATTTGGAAAGGTTTTTCGTGCAAATTGGAAAAATTTTGATCATTATTTAGCGTTAAAGTCTTTTTATAATCTTAATAATATTACTTTGAAAGAAATTGTTTATGAGGTAATTTTTATTATTAATAAAAAAAAATTTGATTTCCATATTTTTAAAAAATATTTTATTTTTTATGTATGTACTTCTTTATATTTTTTTTTTAAAAAAAATTATTGCCCATTCATAATTTAGCTTAAAATTCAACGAGATGTAGATTTTCATGATAATATTATTCGCTTTTACGGAATTACAAAATCTGATTCCGGTATTGGTAAGTATGTCATAAAATATTTAATAACTGTTGGTTGAAATTTACTTATTTTTTTTTACAAAAATTTATAATAATTATTTTTAATAGAAAATATAATTAATCCAACAAAAAATTATTTGTTGGTAATAGAATATGCTGACGGTGGGACACTTCGTGACTATTTGAAGAATAACTTCAATAAACTTACTTGGGATAATAAATACAGTTTGGCATACCAATTAGCTTGTTCTGTACTATGTCTACATGATGAAGGAATTATTCATCGAGACTTGGTAATTTTTTTTTTAAAAAAAATCAAATATATTTAATGAATTAAGTTAACAGTTAATTTAATATAATTGTGTTATGTAATATAATAGCATTCCTGTAATGTGCTGGTTCATCAGAATTCCATCAAGTTGGCAGACTTTGGATTATCAAAAAGGATTAAAGAAACATCTAATTCACAAACAAAAGTACTTGGTATGGTTCCATATATTGATCCAAAAGTATTAATGGATAATTTAAAATTAAATGAAAAGAGCGATGTATATAGTATTGGCGTACTATTATGGGAAATATCAAGCGGGTACCCACCATTTCACGAACAAAATTACGATCTTAGTTTAATGTATAAAATTTCACAAGGTCGAAGAGAAGAAATTATTTCTGATACTCCTAGCGGTTATTCTGATCTTTATACTGGTAAGTATGATTTAAGTATATTGAATGTATTATATTTCATTAAGTAAGTAATTGTTTAATCAAACTAATATTTTTAAATTATTAGAATGTTGGAATGATGAACCAAATAAACGACCATCTATACATGAAGTTGTTAATAGATTAAGAATATTTTCAAAATTAATGGCAAATGAAAATTTAATTCCAAATAGTACAAAAAATGGTGACATTTGGTCAAAATTGTTTAGGTTATTTTTACGAAAGATATAAATAATTTTAAAATATCTACTGATTGGTATAAAAAAGCTGCTTGAAATGGGACATTTGATAGCTATGCATTGCATATTTATATGGAGATGGTGTTTTCGAAAACCATCAAAAAGCTTTTGAATTATTTACTGAAGGAGAGTATTCAGACGGAATAGCGATATTAGGATATTGTTAAGATAACGGAATTGGAATTAATATTAATAAGAAAAAGGCAGTTGAATTGTATCAAAAAGCCGCAAATTTAGGAAATGATATAGCACAATATAATATTGCCGTGATGTATGAATAAATTAAAAATACTTAAAAAAAAAATTAGAAACAATTTATGTAAATTATTTAAAAACATTTTTAAATTATACATTTAGATATCTAGATTAATTATCTGTAACGATATAATATTATTAAGGAAATGTTCTGGTATATCGCAACAAACATATTCTATGAACCTTTTTGGTCTAAAGCAGTTATTATCTGAAATTTTAATCCCATTACCATTTCTAAATACAATGATCGTAAATATATTAAAGTGTTAATTTAAATCTAAAAATTGGCCCTTATAATCAATTGTTAGCAAAGTTTAAAAATTTATTTTTTTTTATAATGAGAGCAAATGAACGATCTAGTTTAATAAAAAGACAAATTTCAGAAGTTTACGGTTACTAAATCTTATCAGGACTTTTATTTACATAATAAATATTATTTTTACGGGAGTTTAATAAACAGTAAGTTTATAAAATTGGCATAGAAATTAATGATATTAACAAAAGGTCATAAGCCTGGCATGCTTCTAGGAAGTTATTGTCTAATAATTTTTTAAAACGACATGCAAAATGTTGATATCTCTTTAAATAAAAAAATTAACCGTTCATCTAAAAATATTTTTTATCGTGTTTTTAAATGAATATTTAGGATAATGAACACTTTTACTCATATAATTTCTTGTCCGAAGCGAAGCGGAGGACTATATTCAAATGAACGATCACGTGAATTTCTGTCCCTCACGTGACATAATCCTCCATGCTCAATTTTGATTGGTTACAACTTTTGAAAAAAAAGTGAAAAAATTTAAAAAATTTAAAGGAACTTAATAGTTAATTCGTGATCCGCCAGTGAACCATAAAATTTGACTATTAAAAGGCGGTGATAAGTTCATATATATTTTTATCAATAATTTAGAATCTGCGATTCTGGAGAAAAAATATGGGATAACTCGCCTTCTATTGGTCATAAAGACATAAAATCATTACCATTAGATGCGTCTCAATGAGACGAATCCGATAAACCAAATTTTATTTTCATACGACCACTAGATGATGAGTTATCTTTAAAATTTTAAAATACTAAATTTTTCTTTTTTTTCAAATTCAAATTTTCAGCTCTTATGAAAGTGTCTTTTGGTGCTTAAAATTTTTACCGGTCTTTTATTATTAAGATAGCCAAATGGCATATTTTTATGCCTATAATATTAGTTTTCATATAATATTTTAGTAATTTGTACCTTGCATTGGCGGAACTGTAGATTCCGTGCTATTAGTAAATATATATATAACTTTCACCGGAATTTAATAGCCAAGTTTTATGGTTCACTGGCGGATCACGAATTAAATATCTTTATAGTAAAAAAGGAAATGGAAATAAAATAACATTTAAATAGTTTTATTATATTTTTATTGAAAGTCATCCCTTTACACAAAAATTGATATAACGATATGTCGGGACATATATGAATTTTTAGGCCACACAAATTCAATTTTTCGGTTCACGTAACATTGAAATTTAAAATCGACCCGGGGACCCGGGGTTTATTGTTTATTAGTAAAAAAAGTTTATATATAAAATCGTGACATTTGATTGGTTGACTTTTAAAAGGGAGGAATTTATTTTCGCTCTAGAAGTTCTCAGCCGCGTGATAAACTTACCCGCCAATAAAATTACGTTCTGATCACATGATAAATTTTTTATATATAAACTTTTTTTTATTGAAATTTGAAAAAGTGACCCGGCCGGGTGAAGTGAACCGAAAATTCGAATTTGTGTGGCCTTAGGGAATATCGTTATATCAAAGTTACACCGATATTTATATGTCCTCCTATATAGTGGGAAAATAAAATTTTATCGGTATATCAAGTTTTTAATAGCCTATCGGTATATCGAATATCGGTTTATTAAGGTTAGACTTTATCATAAATTGAGACGGACACATTGTTTTAAAGAAATTTCCTCATTCTGATAAATGAGAAAAAAGATTGGCAATTTTTATATTTATTTTATTAATTATTTTACAATTGGTTTCCCATGCAAAAAATCTAATAATTATGATATCATTTAACCTAAAACTTTTAACATATGAAATTATTGATCGGATAACTAAATTTTATTGGTTAAAAATTTTTGAATTTAAAAATAAAAATCTGGGTCAAAAAAGGCGAATTGTGATATGAAACCCGAATTTATAACTTTGCGTTGCCTTACAGTCATTCAATAAATTGTATTTTGTGTATATTGTTTTTGGTAATCTATATATTATTTAGAAAATAAATAAAAAAAATTTTTTTTGAATTTATTAACCAATTCCTACAACCCGATTGGAAAATTTTCTAAATTTATTTTTTTACTTTACCAAATTTACTTTTAATTATTAAATTTTATTTTTTGAATTTCGGTAAACTGTTGCAAAAGGAAAATCCTTGTTGCTGCTAGATACAATAAATACAATAATTATATATTTAACAATTCAAAGGATGAAGACGATTTAAATTTCAATAATTTTGGATTCAGCGATAGTAATAAGTTCAGTTTAATGAATCCTAAAATGACGTTTTGTCGGCAAATTGAAAACACGTGATTTTTGTGTAAAAGTGACCGACAACTCGACAGGAAAATTATTATTATAGCAAATAATACATAATGCATAATTCAAACTCTTTTATAAATCTTTTATAAATAATGTTTTCAAAATTAAAAATTCGAATCAAAAATGAATATTAGAATTTAAAGGAGTATCATATAAATCTTTATATCACTTCATTGTATGAAAAAACCATGAAAACTTCGAAAGGTATAAACCAAGAAAAGTCTTGCTCAATAAATTGTTATTAACCTTTAATAAATAATGTACTAGGAAATCTTTAATACGATTAATAAGTACAATGATATTACTCTATAAAAATATTGTAATGTTAAAAAAAAATAAGAATTCCTAACTGATTAAAACCAATTGAGAGGCAAACATAACCATGATTTATATGACATTATTTTTACTTTCTATCTTTTTAATAATTCCTGCAGGAGGTCTTAGTTGTCTTGAGGATTCTTAATATTGAGTATCTTTAATAAATTTTGCTTCATCTCTGGAAATTTATCACTATCCCATTCTTTATTATCAAACATTTGCTTAATCTTTTCTCGAACCTCTCTAATATCAGCATAATAATATCTGAAGAATAAATTTGTATTAGTAAAAAAGATATAATTTTTTAAAAAAATAAATAAATAAAATAATCATACATTGTTTCAGGAAACAAACTTTTCCAACGTCTCTGAGATGGAAATAGGTAAAACATTTCTATTTCAGCCAAAAACTATAAGAAAACGAAAACTTTAGTACTTTACAAAAAAATGCAATAATTTTATACTAAATGGTAATATTTATACCTTAGCCTTCATCATCAACATTGAGGTTTCAACATCAAAATTCATTGCCTCACTAAATAATCCAATAAAAACATTCAAAATAAATATAGTAGTCGAGGATAAAAATAAAGTCATCATAATTGCAAGTGCCAAATTATTTTGATATGGCCAATTGGATAATACACTTGTATCACCTATTAATAATAGATTATTTGAAAAATGAGAAAACCGATTAATTATTGAAATTATTTATGAATAGTTATAAATCAAAAGAACTAATCATACCCATAAGCAATAAAAATGTTGCCAATCTTGCAGTAGCAATTTCTGCAAACATGTTTGTGTTCTCATCAGGTTTCTGAATAATAAATAAATTGGAATTGATATCATTTTTGTTAAATGCTTGATAAGTAGGGGCTATATTCCAAGGATTATTGGGATCATCATTAATTGTACGTTCATCCAAAGAATAAGACAATTTTGGTATCAATAAAATAAAAAATGCATTTGAAAAACTTATTATTAAAATAGTTAAAAAGATTACTAAAAATAAAAAAACCTTTTTTCCAACATTAATGATGATTGCATAATGATTACCATAAAATAAAGTAAACTTTAAAATTGAAAAAAATTTTAAAGTTAAAAATAAGAATGCAAAAGAAAGTAGCTCATTATTTCTTTCATTTGTTAAAATCCATTTAAAAGAAGTATAAACTGGAAGGAAGTACATTATTATACCCATAATATTACTAAACCATTGTTCAAAATTAGTATTTCTACCCTGATTATAAATAATATAAATGAATTTGCGGACTTCAATACTAAGATAAATAAATCCAAGTACAATTAAAATGATATAAGGGATGATCTGCCTTTTTGCAGCGGTATACAGTTTTGCTATAATATCATTTTCTTTGATATTACTCTGAGATAGAGGAAATGCAATTAGAGAAAAAGTTGAATAGAATATAATATGTCCTACCCAAATCATATAATAATAAATCATCCCATATGCATTCCATTTGTAATTAATTAATGCTTCTCCACTCCATGTCTCATAGATTTCCTTCCTATTTGTTGTTTTAACAAATAGACTAGGTTGAGGCAAAAAAAAATCCTTCCACCAAATATAATCTTGTGGATAATCAACAAACTTAATATAAGGAACCATAAAAGTAATTTTTGGTGCTGATATTGTTGCTAACAAGTATTCTAATGACCTTATAATTATTATATAAATAGATCGAATGTATGTGTATATTTCTGGTAAAATGGCATGTGGCTTGGAAAAAGAATAAAGATGTAATGTTTTTCGATGTTCTATACTATAAGAAGGAGAATCTATAATCATATTTGTATCTATTGAATATCTTTTAATATATTCTGGATAATATTCATTGAGTAATGGTATTGTAGAAGTAATAATACTTAAAAATATTTTATTATTGCCTACATCTTCTTTAAAATATTCCATACATTTTTCATAGATTGCATCAATTAGCCCCAAATCATGATTCTTAATTGCAAACGTTAATAATTCAACGCCATGTTTCAAAAAACTTTCCTTATTATCTCTTACATATGAATTCCATTCATTTAATTTGAAACTGTTATGTTTTGGTAAAGGCAATGTATCTTTGAATTCTTTTTCATAGACCCGTAAATTTTTTTTTTGATTTTCTGAAGATAAATCCATAAAATAAAAATAGTTCAAAGAAATAGATTTGTTATTTTTATTAAAATGAAAAATAAAAAGTCCCATTGTTGTTAATATAACAATATCATTATTATCAAATAATAATCTTCCAATAATCATAAAATCATGATCTTCTCTTAAGTTTTCAAGTTCAAGTAAAAACGAAAAAGCAGAAATTTCTATTTCTAATAAATCTTTTAAATTTTCAATTGTTATACTTTTTGTGCAAATTAAATTCCATTCGCCACTATCATTCTTTAAAAAAACTTGCAATTTCATTTCCTCATCATTAATTTTTATTTTCCACTTAATTGTATTTTTTTTATCTTCAGTATCAATTTCTTTATTATCTGCATCAATTTCTTTATCATACTTTACTGCTTGAAACAATTCATGTATGGCACCCATATATGGATTAAACAAATGAAGATTCAAGTGTTCATACGTTTTCTTGTCAATTTTCTTAGAATCATCACATTCATTATGAATTATTTTATCATTTTCATCAAGGTTTTCAGTAATTGGTACATTAGAATTTTCATTACTTAGTAGTAATTCATCAAAATTTTCCTCCACTTTCTCCTCAAATTTAAACTTCCAAACATGTCCGTCTAGAATTCCAAATGCATATTGTGTTGCTAAACATTCTTTAATTTGAATATTATTTGGTAATTGATTATCCTCTTTATCCTTTTTTAAACGGCTCAAGCATTTTTTCCAACAAGATTTCATGACGGAATCCCAAATTCCATTACTTGTTGTGTAATCGAATAAAGAAGAAAAAGAAGGTAATAAGGAACATAAACCAGAATCCATGAAATTATATAGTTGAATATCTAAATGAAGAAATAACAATTTAGTACAAAATCAAAGTTAAACGTATATATTTTAATTTATAAAAAAAAGATACCATTATGTACGTCCAAAGTAGCAATTGGAATTTCTAATTCAATCGAATAAACAATAATTTTATCCTCGAACTTTAGACAAATAAACTTTTCATTACTTTTAATCTTGATGTCATCTGCTTTAACCTATTAATTTATTGAGACAATTAATTATAATTTCTTTGAATAATTTTAACAATTCTAAATTTTATATTTTAATTACCTTATCATTTATAAATATGCTTCTCATGGCTTCTACTTTTGTTACTCTTTTGATGTTCAATATTTTATGAGTGGTAATGTTACATTCATAAATGGAATTATTTGATAATAGGTAAAAGTTATCTTTTAATGTACCAGATAATTCAAATTTTTTGGATATGTTGTGAAGTACTTCACACGTCCATATCCATTTCTTATCCTTAGTTTGTGTGGTTTGTGTGGAATAGATCCAAATAAACCAACCAAGTTTTTCAATTTTATCATTTTTGCAAATGTTACCGTATAAAATAAATCTATTTTTTAAGTCGAAGGTACAGTAATTAGGATAAATTTCTTCTCCATCTTCTCTCTCTTTCTCCTTATCATATAGTTCTATTTCTTGAATTTTATTACTCATATCAACTATTTCTAATAAATATAATTCCAAATAAATATTCATTAGTTATGAATACCGTAAATCAAACCATTACATAATGATAATCAAGTAATAGTAAATACTTACTTAAACGATTCCAGCATTTATAAACATAAATATAGGCAAGTTTCTTATCATCAGAAACACAAATTTGTTTGACAGTCACCTCAGGTTCTTTCGTTGCTTCATCAACAGTCATGGCAATGTCTGGTTTAAGTGGTCCTTCATCTATATCTTCAACGTTCCATCCGACAATCAAATGGTTTTCTTCACTATAAGTAACAAGGTATTTGCCATTTGGTGATATTTCCATCTTAGTAATGGGAAAGCCGTTATGTGGTTTATCAGTATGTGGTTTACCAAACATACTATTTTTATCAGTTTCATTTTCGTTTGTGGCAATTTTATTATCTTTTACAGGAATAGCCACATCGTACGTTTTGCTCATTTTGATAAAAGGTATTAAAAAAAAGTTTCCACATGAAAGAGAGCGTAAAGAGAGCGTTTACGAGTTACGAGGAAAAATTCTCTATAATTATTTTTGATATGCGCGATTTTTTTTTATTGTGAAAAGTTATTCGAGCTATGATCATAGTAAAACTGTTTACAATTTTTTTTTTTTTTTGACGATATTTATACATGATTTTAGCCACGGGACGGGAGTAGTGCTCTCCATGAGCCATTCAAGCCAAGCCAAGCTTTGCCCAAAAAAGCAACCGGCAGTTTGAACCATTCCCGTGTAGTGCTCTCCATAAGCCATTTAAGCCAAGCCAAGCCTTGTCTAAAAAAGCCCAAAGCCTTACGACATATACCTAACGTGTGACATATCACATGATATAATATCATATATCCTGGGCTAAGCTTGCATCTTATTTTATTTTTGTATTACAAATAAATAAGGCTTGCTTCAATTAACTTTTCTTATATGGGAACCGTCTAACAGACTAATAGGACTGTAGAACCTAATTGCTAGCGATTATTAATACTAATATTTTGATCGTTTAAGAGCGTACACATTAATGCAAGGTGATTCAGGGACGAAGTTATTGGATTGACAATAGAGATTTGGATTGTTCTTGTTTTGCAATGATAACTGCAAGTCCTTAACAAGATAGGTGCGTCAATTTACAATAATTTCGAATTTTATGTTCTAATGATTAATGAAATTTCGGTTTATTGCTTTTTTCCGCTTTAGACTCGATTTACAGGAAATATATTAAGTGAAGGATGGAATATCTATATTTCCAATATGGCTGGTAGACTCAAGAATACAATATTGAGGTTTCTCAACCCGAAACATTTTCATCAAATTATCTGCGAAATCAAAAAATTACAACCATTCTCAGTGAGAGAAACTTTTGAAACTTTCCTTACTACTTTATGATCAAAAAGAGCTTATTTCGAGTACTATCTTAAAAGAGATGATACTATAGATGATGATGAAATCTTGTATTTTATAACACTCTTTCTGGCCAAGAAAAACAAATCATCATATAAAAAAGCCCTATTACGAACGATTTATCTCATCCACGATCAGGCTACAAGTCTCATCGAGAAGATGGCATTTTTTGACAATAATAAATAAGAGTAGTACTACAAATATGTTCTTAATTTTAAGTTGCATTTTAAACATGATTCCTGCACATTCAAAATAGGCATCATTTAGGTTATATAAAGCAATTTATAATTTGTGAATTTATTTAATTTCATTTTTACTATCTTACAAAGTTAAAAATAACATTTCCCTTGTTAATGCAGTAATAAAAATTAAAAATTAATTCATTAATTTGACAGAAATCACAAAAAAATATATCATTTATTTGAATTTGATAGTTGATCAATGTCAACTGGAACTTGTATTTTCCGGGAATTTAGAGGGTCAGTAGTGGATTTATTAGTTGTAGGTACGAGGTGTGGATAAGGAAAATATTGTGTGGCCGTGATGGTGGTGGCGCATAATATGGCTCATATGGCAGTGGTGGGAAGAGGAGATGATTGTGGTGGAAGCTAGGGACGTGGAAGCCATTGGGAATAAGATTACTCTAAAAAGAACATCTCTGACAGAAAATACATTTTCTTTTTTCATCTCTACGTTGGTTTTTAGGTTGTAGGTAGTAAATGGTCCATGGCTTGGTTATACGTGATCGACCATAATTGGTTCTTCTCTCCTTTCATATATTTCTTCAATTTCTCTCCTTCGTTACAAATTTTATATCTAAATTTTCTCATCTCTCATTACAACCCATTACAATTTTTTACGAACAAAGACTCATTGATATAAAGTATGGGTCTTAATATTAATAAAAATTTAAGTTTCATAATCTTAATATTTATAACATTTGAATATATCTTTTGATATCAGCACTGACTGGATCTAGTATTTTGTTCAAATATTGATAATTGAAAAATAGATTTTTCTTGCTTTTAAAACATGTTCTTATCGTTGAAAGAATTGCTTCTTTTTAGTGATCCAAGTTTATTTATTATCATTTTATTAAATTTTATAGATTTTTGTAAGAATGTGTAAATACTGTTACAGCTGTGCCGTGAAAATCGTAAAAGTTAAAATTAATATTGATAGAATTATAGAATTATTGAGATTTTTTATCCAATATTGATATCCATCTTTTTAAATAAACATCATCCGTGAGAATATCAAAAAAAAAATCATGAATTATAATCATTTGTCTAACAATTGAAATAAAGTTGGGTATAGTATGTATAAAAATAAATAATAATGTTATGTAAAAAAAAAAAAATTATCATAACCATGAGAAAAAAAATTATGAATTAAAAAAAAATTTTAACTGATGCAAGAAAAAAAAATTTAATCTGATACAAAAAAAGAAAAGTACGTTGCTGATAATACTTACATAGAAGTACAATTGTGATTATTATCCATAATAAAATAAAAGTATTTTGCTATTGTTTATATTGTTTAACTAAAACTGTGATTGAATATTTATCATTAAAAAAAACATGCAAAAAAAATAAATTAAAAAATTTTAACTTGAAAAAAAAGAAGGGGGAGGAGAATTTAAATCTGGTTTTCGCAAAAACCTTTATTATTCACGTTTGATAACAAAAAAAAACAGGATGTGCTTTACCAATGTCGATCAGTTTTTCTTTTCCTTTTATGATGGGCTGATGTAATTCTGAATAGTTGTATGTGCAACCGTCGGTCAGATAAATTAAAAAAAAAAAATCAGTCATGTAAAGTGGAAATTATATATAAAGATGATTTCAATGACTTTTTCACACATTTTTTCATTTATTTTCCTTCTTAGTTCATAAAACAGCTCTATTTACTAATTAGTTATACTCGGAATTTGTTCAAATACCAAGATGGACGGCACAAATAACCAAAATAACAACAATAATGACAATAACAACTGCAACATTTTAACAACAATGTTTACATCTTTGAAAGGTAATTATGATAAATAAAAATTTTACATTCTTTTGCCAAGTTTTAAACTACAATATTAACAAATTTCACATTTTAGATCTTCCTCAGAAATATCATATCAAACTATACATAGCGATTATTGTAGGTCTAATATCAATTTTATCTGGAGCGTATCAGGCAATAAATGAAGTGATCGAAGTAAAAAATGTATGTAAAAAATATAAACAATTCTGTATTTATATGAAATTACTAACACCTTTCAATTTAGAATATTAATATGATGGATAAGAATATTAATATTATAGGCGAGAGACTTCAACACTTCATTCAGATTACTGATGAACGGTTTAAGATTGCTGACGAAAGATATATGATCCAAAACGAAAAACTTGAAGTTTTAATGCAGAAAATACTTAATGATAAATATGAAAGAAGATTTAAATCAGTGAGTAGTAATACTTATATTGTTATTCAGGATATGATATAGATAATCTAATATGTTTGTATATTTCAGTTACAGTATGTTATTAGGCCTTACTTTCTCATATGACTTATTGCAAATGTAGTATTAATAATAACAAAATATTTATTAATTGTAATAATTTTTTCAGTAAACTTTTATCTGCAATTCACAAATAAAATTTTTCTTTATAACATATCCAAGTATAAAAAAATAAAAATTCTTCCAATCAAATGATCACTGCTTCAAGTTTAACTTCATATATTTGTAAATTTGATGTCTATCCTTTTAATTAAATATCATCCGTGAGAATATCATAGGATAAAAGATTATAAATAATAAGTTATTGGTTTAAATTCTTTTTGGTTGATCAATTAACTATATAATACGAAAAGAATAATATATTATTAATTTCATATGTTATTGAACCCTTCCCTATTAAACTCTAATTTTGTCTAATAATCGAAAAAAAAATTAACTGATGTGATTGATGTGAATTAAATAGTCATACGAAAAAAGTATAAAATAAAAAATTTAACTGATGCAAGAAATATTTACTATTGTGATATAAATTTTGTTATTCTAACATTAGGACTGCTTTTTTTTAACCAATAAATATTTAATTTTTAGCCATTATAAAAAACTAATTCTGATAAATAATTCATCTAAAAAAACTCAAGTGGAGGAAATTATTCCTACCTGCACTGACAAAGAATTAATTAATTATCTAAGAAATTTATTAATTTCTGGTATGTTTTCAACTGAAATATGTAATGTTTTGTGCTGTTATATTTAACTAATAATATGAAAAGTATATTCATTAATCTTGTATATTTTTTTTTTTTTGCTTTTTATCATCAAACCCACCCAAAAAAAAACAAATTTGCATTACTATCATAGAGCTGGTAAACTACTCAACATAGTGAATGCACTCTTTTTAACTGTTATCTTATCTTTTTGGCCATACCCTATGTGTAGCTTATGATGTAGATTTGAAAACTATGATTAATAATATGATAATTCTCTAAAAAAAGATATGTAAACAGACTTTGATGATAAACTTAATTTGCATAGAACAGTTTTGAAAGCAGATCTTGATAACAAACTTAATCTGCTGAAAACAGATTTAGGGGAAGTTTATGAAATATTAGCACATTTTGAGGTGTCAAAATTCCAAGGTTCATACTACACTTCAAAATTTGAAATTATTAATGGATTAGTAAGTCTTGCATTGCCATGAAAATTACTTCTGAAAGTGTGACATGAATTTCAGGCAATATAGTTTCTTCATCTCATATTAATAAACTTTCAAAATTGCATTTATGTAAGTGAATACAAAATATTTTGAAATGAGCCTTTTATATATTATTCTTATTAACAAAATGTTTCATCTTTTTACATCTTCTTAACAGGTGTTTACTAAATGTTTAGTTTGAAAAACCAAATACAATTGATAATAATCAGGTATTTATATGTTTTTAATGCAACTGGAAATTAGACCACTTTGGGCATTCTGATCCTTCAATCTTCCATATAATATACTGACCCTCATTTATTGTAAAATTTTTAGGCTCCATTTAACATGGCTCTAGATGTAGATTTTTTGTGGAAAAGTATCAAGCCATACATTACAATTAAGCTGGAAGAAATTGAGCTATAAAAAAGGCCTATTGACAATTATTATTATGACTGGCTGATCTCAGATTCATAGTTGAAGCAATGAATTTTGAAAAGTGTAATTTAATAGGAAAAATATTTGTCCAAAAACCCCTGTAGTTATAATTCGAGGATGGGATGATGGCATCACATTTATAATTTTACTAATTATCATATAGACGCATTGTTACAATAGGAGAAAAACAGCACCGGAGTAAGTTATTTGCCTTAATGAAATATACTTATAATTTTTAATGAAATAAGTTTATATGTTTTTTCGTATCCACTATAGTTATTTTATTGCACTATGCCATATATCGAAAACTTTTCTTGACAACAAAACAGAATATGCAATCATTACAAAGTAATCCACCCACATCTTCACTTAACTTGTGGTGTGAGCCTGGAATTTAATGCGAACTGATGGAATCTATGTTGGAAATAGTATTTTAGGGCTAAATTATATAAAAATCCATATTCGGGGACAGATACTATCAATAAAGATAAACGAACAACAAAGTGGATCTATGCTTACTATAGGAGGACTGAATACTTCCCAATTTAAAATGCATAATCTGGTAATAAAAATATGTAATTTTTGATTTTTTTTTTTTTGCTGACTTTCCTGGTGGATGATTACACGTATAGTTATATCATGGTTTTTTATGAGTGTATATAATATTAGTATAGTATGATTTGGAATTTTACTTTGTATGTATGATTTTTTATCGTAAAATAACAACATAATTATGATAATTCGAAGTTTGATCAACAGTTACATAGAAGACAATTATCAATGAATTCAAGATTTATTTTTTTTTAAAAAAATAAAAAAATTTCTTTTATAAATATTTTATTACATAAATATAAATAAATTTAAAATAATTACATCAATTAAAATATTAAAAAATTAATAAAATGGAAATAGTTCTCTCAGATGTAAAAGAAATTATTGTAGCTTTTAGAATTGGCTAATTTAGTAAAGAAAAAAGGAATTAGGATTAGAATGTAGGCAAGAAATCCTATATAATTTTTTTATAGGTAATTTAGTATTTTGCAGCTTCAATTTTTTTTACTTTATGTTCTACGATAAAAATTAAAAAAATTAAAAAAATTAAAAATTTAATAAATTTTTGCAAAAATCTTAAATATGATCATGTTTTATAATTTATTTTCTAAAGATAAATGCACATAAATAATGAAATGCTAGTATAACAAATAAAAATATTTATTTAAATTTTTAATTTCATATTTTAGAGAAGGAGCGAGCGTCATTGTATAGGATTTCAAGGGATTTAAAAAGTGTATGGCGAGGCTGGTAAAATAGTATGATTTATATACGTATGTATGATTTTTTTTTCACTACTACATACGTACAATTTATCTATATTTAGCAATCAAAGTAGTACGTACGATTTAAAACGCAAGTATACTACTACCTCTAAGATCAGATACGGTTTTTATGCACCCATTTATATTCCTGCTTATTCACTTTGGACAATAATATTGAAAATTATATTCGAGAAAATGTCTTATAGAAATTCTTTTAATTTTAAATACTGTATATTTTTAATGATTTATTAACGGGAATAATGCCTTTATTGGAAATTATTCTCAAAATGAAATTAAAATTTGATTAAACAGAGTGTCGCACAAGTTTCAATCGAATGGATTTACGTAATTAAAATATTTATAATTTTATTCTTTTATGAATTGCTTCTAAAGATCATCTTAAAAAATAAAATAAAATAAAGCCTTTATGTGAAGAAGTTTTATCAAAGAATTATAATTAGACATCCTTTAGTTTCATATGGTCATACATCTATATTCAAATAAATTGCCAAGGATTTATAAATTTGATTCCGAATTACTTAATCAAAGACAATATATTGTTACTCTTTGCAAATTGAATAGATGATGAATCAACATATAATTTTAAACTCGTTTAACGAACAATTCCGAATTGGATTTTTCATCCTCCGCGCTTATGATACGAAAAAGAATTGGATTTAAAAATTAATAATATTTTGGCAACAATTTATAAATAAGAAATATCGTATAGGTGTAGATGTATAGTGATAATTGGGCCAAGATAAAATTTTTATTTGTATTTAGAGCCGATAGGGATTAATGGGATTGGTGTGATTTTGCCCTTACATAGAATATTTGAAAAAAAATATTATGTGAAATATTCCAGGTTGATTAAAAATAATTTTTAAAATCAGTACCAGTACTTTTAAGGTCATTACGTGTTACAATCTTGTGGCTCTGCGTTGCACAAACATCGGAGGTGACTATTTGATAAGGCAAAAAGTAAAAGTCTTACTTTTTTTTCTTTTTATTCACATGAATAAGCATACAATACATAATCTCATCCATGTTGTACGACTTTTTCCTAAATGAATAAATAAAATTGGTAATTCATTTATCATTTAGCCATTTGTTATTTCAAGAAATAATGTTGTGTAACAAACCACTCGATAAACTTATTAACGAATTCATTTCTCAATATTGGCATTAAACATTTTCCCAACAAAATAAAATCATAATTTTAAAACAATGTCTTCTACACTCTATTCAGATTTATCACATAACTTTGGTCTTCTTCTTAATAATGAGATTAAATATAATGTTGTTATTCAAGTGGGAGTAGATGCTGGTTATAAAGAATTCCGTGCTCATTCTATTATCCTTCGTAGTCGCTCTCCGTATTTTCAAAAATCATTTTCTTCTAATGAAATTAAAGACGAAAATAACATATATACTTTCAAATTTCCAAACATTAATCAAACCGTTTTCCAAACGATTCTTACGTAAGTTGCAGCGTCATAAAATTAAAATTTCTTTTAAAAAAAAAAATAATAATAATGAAAGTCTAAATAATTTTTTTTTTCAAATTTTTATTTATAGTTACATTTATACTGGAAGTGTCGATTTAAATTTTAAACAAGAAGACGAAATATTTTATATTTTGCATGCCTCTGATAAGTTTTCTTTGGATACACTTACTAAATTTACCGAAAAATATCTTATTGAAAATCATTCAGAATATATAAGAAAATATTCCGTAAAAATTCTTCGAAGTATTTTAAATACAAATTATACTTTTGATGAATTGCAGGAATTATGTTTGGATACAATTTGTTATGAACCTAAACTTTTATTTCACGCTAATAATTTCACAAGACTTCCCGCTCCTTTATTGGAAATTGTTCTCAAACGAGATGATCTTAACTTAGTTGAAATTGAAATTTGGGAAAGTTTGATTAAATGGGGTGTCGCGCAAGTTTCAAGACAATTAAGTAATAGTAATCCTAACATATGGACTAATTCAAGGCAATTAAGTAATAATCCCAACGAATGGACTAAAGAAAATTTTACTGAATTAGAAAGAAATATTCATAATCTTATTCCTTTAATCAGATTTTACGAGATTTCTTCTAAAGATCATTTCAAAAAAATAGGACCTTATGAAGAAATTTTACCTAAAGAACTGAAACAAGATATTTTTCAGTTTCACATGGTGCGAGAACATACACCTATGTTCAAATCTTCGCCAAGGATTTTAAAGAATATAATGAACTTTGATTCTATAATACTTAATAGAAAACAATTTATTAATCTTGCAAATTTGATGGATGACAAGGATAATGAATCAGCATATATTAACAACATTTCATATAATTTTAAGCTGGAATATCGATTAATAAAATGCTATTCAAGTACTTGTATATTATTTTTGAATTATAAATTTAGATTTAACAAAAATAGTTCTTTCGTAATAGTATTTTCTTTTCGTAATAGTAATAGTAGTAGGTACGATAGTATCAATAAAGGATCCCATTACAAAGCAGGAGGTTATCTTTATAGTAGTAAATATTGTAGAGGAGGTTATTTTTACTGTAATCATAAGAACGAGGAAGGAAAGGTTTTTGCAATAACTGATTGGGAGAATATTGTAACTGAAAATATCAGTTTTAATTTTGACTTTTTACATAGTTGTCAAGGGAAAGTATCATTTGAAATATTCCGCGTTGAAAATGCTATTACTAATACGTTAAAAACCAAAGGTAAGAAAATGGATAAAGTCGTAGATAAAATAGATAGAAACGTAAATTGTAAAAATAAAGTATCCCTTATTCGCAGAGTGACCTTTAAGATTTTTGATGAAAAAAGAATTACTAAAAAAACCCCAAAATCCACATATGATGATTAAATTGAAATATTTTACTTTATTTTTGTTATCAAAATATAAAATTTTTAAAATATTATGCATGTTTTGATTATTGAAAAAAAAAAATTAAATAAATATAATATTTAAATTTTAAAACCCTTTTTTTTTAATATTTTCGCTAAAATTTTTTGCTCTAAATTTATTAAATTTTATAAACCTATTACTAATAACATTAAATTTATGAAACTCCATGTGAATCTGGAACAAAAAAAAAGATAAAATTGAAATTTGAGTAGCGCCGACCAAAATTTTTCATAGTGCGTAGAAATTCCGTTAAGCACACCTTTAAATTTACGTCGATAGTAATTTTTAATGCATGTGGAGCTTAAAAAGAAAGGAAAAAAAAATAAAGTAGAATCTTTGTATCGTTATTTTTATTTTTTTTTTATTTAATTTTTTTATATTTCAATAATGTTCATTTTTATATACGATTTTTTTTTCGTTCAATGCAAACAAAGATGAAAAAATATTCACATAATAATCTTAATGAAAGTCAGAAATGTAAATAAAAATGGTAACGACAGAATGACGACATGATTAACATGTAAATAAAAAATCTCGAACTCGAGATTATGTTAAATATTGCATGATAATATAACTATAAATTTATTATGTATTTAATATAACTATAAATATATTATGTATTAAAAAAAAAATTTAATAGTGTAACAATATGATTTATCCAATAATTAATTTCTATTTTTTTTTACTATAACTTATTACATGAGAAATTTTCCGATTGTATTTTTCGACGTGTAAATCAAATTGTAAACCTACTGTAAATCCGGAGAGTTTTCAACATTAGTACTTTAAATATCATTATACTCCGTTTATCGATCCAATTAAAAAGTTGATCATTAAAGCCAAGTATTTCAAGAAACTAATAATATCAATACTATCAGAAAATTTTCACCTATTAAATCGTATCTATTTAACCTAAGAAGATAAATTTTTTTTTATTTTCTTTTTTTCAAAAAAAAACGAAAAAAATGTTTTACATAAAGGAAAGGCATTTCCTTTTTTATTATTATAAATTTTTTTCTTGATTTTTTTTACGAAAAGAGAAAAAGATAAATCAAAAATGGGAAGTTATTTCCTTTTCAATCAAAAAAATCAAAAAATGTTAGCTTTGCCATAATTATTATTTTTTTTTTTTAAGGTTCAACTCATTTATTAAAATTTAAAATAAAAAGTTACAAATACGCGAGTTACAACAATAAAGATCTAGCTAACTAGTTACTAAATAGTTGTGGGGGAATAAGAATTAATTGCTCTATGAGACTATCTAAATCCCGCTGCCGACCCAAAAACAACTTTCACCCATTTACCCGATGGACTACCGGAAGACGTATCAACCTTAATAGCGTTTATCAACTACACTAACAAATACTAAAAATTAACTACACTACTACTACTAATAAATTAAATAGCAATCAATTTTTATATGATTGTTAATGATCTAAAAAATCTATCGAATTATTTGATATGTAAGTGACGTTAACAATATGCTAGGTAATATAGTATATGCTGATCAGCATGAATGCATGATACTTCAGTTATAGTTATTTTATAATATCACGTGTATCACATGATACATAAGTACAGAATAAAATTTATGAATAAATAATATTTAATACATCTAAGAACGTTAGACTCCAATCGTGTCTACATTTTAAAAATAAAAATAAAAAATAAAATTTAATACATCTAAGAAATATCTTAGACTAATTTTCACTACTAATTCTCGATGTTTTTTACCACCTATTTACCACCTATTCACCACCTATTTAATAGCATTTTACGATATGTTATCGACATTTTCACGAGATCGTTTGATACCATGTCGTCACATGTTTGTGATTTCACGGGTTTCTGCAAAGTATCATTTGATTGTTAATTATATGGACAACGATACAATTGATATGTATTCGTTTATTAATCAAAGGAATAGAGTGGATTCCATATTCTCAAATTACGAATTTAAAGAAAATAGCAGATAAAGTGACTTGGGAAGGGACTGATGTTGTTGTAAAAAATTGCGTGATTCACATAATATCAGTAAACATTTTCTAAATGAGGTAATATTTACATTTTATATACTTGCAATGTGTTTTTAATACTTATTGTTTTAATTGATTTATTTATACTTTAGTTAAGATCACTTTATCAATGTAATGATAACAATTACTATTGTGTTATTGGCTGTTATGGCATTACACAAGATCCTATAACAATAGAATATATATTAATATTGAATTATGCAGAAGGTGGAAATTTGCATGAATAATTGCAAAAGAACTTTATAAATCTTACATGGTCCGAAAAATTGTTTATATTACAAGGATTATCGATTGGGTATTTATTGTATATTTTATCTTAGTGAATTAATCTATTTTCTATATTTTCAGTAAGTTTATTGACAATTAAATGTTTTATTTTAGACTCGAAAATATTCATAATAATAATTTTATACATCAAGATATTCTTACTAGTGGAAATATGTTATTATCTCAATATTGGAAAGTGGAGACTTAGGATTATCACAACCTGCAAATAATACATTATCAAATAATGAAATATATGGAGTAATACCTTATATTGCACCAGAAATATTTAAAGGTGCTGCATTTTCAAAAGAATCTAATATATATAGTTTTAATATGATTATGTGGGAACTTACAACAGGTTCTAAATCTTATGCTAATATTGAACACAATGTTGAGCTTATTTATGAAATTATTGATGGAAAACGCCCTGAAATTACAAATGATACTCCTGAATGTTTTGCAAATTTGATGAGAAAATTTTAGGATTCTGACCCTTTAAAAAGACCAACTAATTATGAAATCGTGAAATCTCTTTGCGAAATGTATATTGACAAAACGTTTAAACAAGCTGAAAAAAGAAAGATTGGAATTAATACAATTAAAGCAACTTGGACCCGAATTTAGTGAAGAATCTCATCCAAAGGCAATTTATACAAGTAGAGCATTAAGTTCTTTAATTTCAAAAGCTTCAACTATAAATCTTCTTCAATGATCTCATTTAATGTCAAACAAGGTATGTTATACTATTAAGTAATAATTAGCAATTAATGAAAAAACCTGAAGCATTAGTTAGACGATCTGGTAATAATAATTGAATTTACTTCTTTAAATTTATATTTAACTTAGATATCTTTTATTAATTTTTAGGATATATTACAAAAGAATATTAACTTGATATAAATAATATTCAAATGTAATTAATTAATATTCAAATGTATGTAAATTGCTAATAATATAAATAAATAATAATAATTTCATACGTTTTTTAGTTCATCCACACAAAATACAAATTCCGCTACTCAAAGCTTAACTGTATCCGTAAATTCTTCAAGAAACGTAATTTTGAAGAATTAAATAATGGAAACGAATGAAACTCAAAAAAATAGTAAGTAAACTCATTATTTACGATTACGAATGTAATAAATAGTATCTAAAGTTTTTCACTCCAACAATTTTATAATATTTTTTTTTTAACTAAAATAGGAAAATATACTAAAGTTGATATAAATTCAGATGATGAATGTTGTTGAATATAATTGAGTTTATTAAATTTGTATCAACAGGAATTAGAAAAACAATACTGTCTTTTCATTTCTTTATTAGAATTTAGAAAAAACATTTCTTTATTAGAGAATTGAAAAAAAAAACACTTTTCGTCTATTAGAAAATTAGAAAAAATTCGTTTCTTTATTAGAACATCATTTTTTTTTTACTGTTTTGTTAGAAAAATTGTAAGAAAAAATTTTTTTTTTCGTTTTTGTTAGAAAATTATAATTTTTTATCTTTTTTTGCTTCTTTATTAAAATTTTGAAAAAAATACCATTTTTTCCATTTCTTTATTTGACAATTAGAAAAAAAACATTTTTTTCGTCTTTATTAAAGAAAAAAAATTTTTTTTTTTCGCTTCTTTATTAGAAAATTAGAAAATCAGAAAAAAAATCTTTTTTTTTCGTTCTATTAGAAAAATTATAAATTTTTTTTTTTTTTGTTTGGTCATTGGTGAATTACGGAATTGTGATTACTACTTTCTTAGCTTGATGGACAACAACGTGACGGGGTACGCCTAGTTTCATTCAGTTATAAAATTATAATAATCTAATTATCACTTCACAAAATATGAAATATTTTGTATTTAGGTTTAAAGGAAAAAAATACATTAAAGATAATAAAAAAAAATAAAATGGTATTGTATTTGAATAAATAATGCTCGACAATTTTTTGATATAAATTACTTTAAAACTACTTAGAGAATTCGCAACTATTGTTGACTTCATATGGTAAT
The DNA here is from genome assembly GCF_026210795.1 of Rhizophagus irregularis. Lineage (NCBI taxonomy): Eukaryota > Fungi > Glomeromycota > Glomeromycetes > Glomerales > Glomeraceae > Rhizophagus > Rhizophagus irregularis. Next base: position 3,055,485 of record NC_089448.1, on the reverse strand, counting down.
TTTTCGTTGTAAACCTTATTTATATTATGCCACTTTAAAGTTTATTTGAAACCCAGAAACTTTGGCTTTCTAACAGATATTTTTAAGCAGAGTTTGAAAAAATAACGAAGTAAAAAAAAATGATGATCTCTATTTTTTGCCATATGTAGTACGATATAACGTAATAGTCGTGTAACATCTAAGCCCGTGATAAATCACGTTGCCACCTTAGATATTAATAATATATCTAAATACAATAATATGCTTGGTTTAATAATATTAAATATCAGTTAAATATTTATCCGAAAATTTCAAAATTCGATAGTTCTCCCATATTAAAATCCTTCAATCTAAAACCATTAAATTAATTAATGTGCCACTTTTTCATCATAAGAAAAAGGCAAAAAGAATCGAAATTATCTATTCTAAAGGTAAATTATATTTTTTTTTATCATTTTCAAAATTCGTAACCTTTTTTTTGACAAGATCAAATATTTCTTCCTTTTATAAGAATTTAGTACCTCATTCTTAATCGTTCTTTAATCACAACCTATAATTCACTATTTAATATCATACTCTAAATGATCTTCATAGTAACAACTGAAGTGGTCATTTTCATGGGGGAGCTTAACATGCTTTTAAAGATTTTTTAAATGAAAGTTATTGAACACTGCCATTAGAACTTCAAATTGACATATCTCAGCCAATAAGGATTCAATTTTTATGATATTAATTATTAATTTCTAATTATTAGATTATAGGATAACTCTAGCAAAATTTTATGAAATATTGCAAACCATTTTTTATATTAAAACACTTAAAAAAAATGGTTCGCTATGTTTTTTATCAATAATAATATAAGAAATGTTGCAAAACGTAACATTTTTTATATAAAACACTTATAGAAACATTTTTTTTAATAACGCCAATAGATATAATAAAATCTTTCGGAATTTTTTTTTTGATTTTTTTTTTCTAATAATAGGTATAGTACGTAAGACAGATATTGTATAAATAAAATTTTCTAATAATGCCAATAGATCTTTATAGATATAACAAAATATTTCAGAAATTTTTTCTAGATTTTTTATCTAATAATAACAATATATTGTATAATAAAATACATATGGCAGATATTTTATAAATAAAATTTTCTGATTTATTTTTTAATAATACCAATAGCAATAGATCGTTATAAATATAATAAGATCTTTCAGATTTTTTTTTTTAAAATTTTTTTTTCTAATAATAGGTATAGTACGTTGTAATGCCGTAATCTATCTAATTAATCTATCTAATTAAAAAAATTTTGTCATATTTAGATTACCCTGTATAAATAACTTGAATTGTGTAACATTGAAAAGTGTGATATTCTTGCGTTCGATCTATTTCGTATTTAATTAACTGACTATGATAACCAATCTTTAAACTAATACATTTCCAGTTAATTAAAATTTTAACTTGATTTTTTTTCATTCTGATGGATTAATACTAACAAAAAAAAGTATAATTTTTCTTATTAATTGCATTTATTTGCGCTCTCTTAGTTACCACGAACCAATAATAATTTTTTTTTATTTTTTTTTATTTTTCAGTTTTTACCGTAAAAACTGAAACTACCTTTTTAGTCTTTTTTTTTATTAATTTTTTTATCTCTCTTTTTATCATTATTGTTTCTTTTGGTTAACTTAACTTTTTGTTTTGTTTATCAAATTTTTTTTTAACCCAAAAAATATAGTTTATTTTTTTTTTTTGGTTTGAGTCAAGATATAGAACTATGTCCTACGGCTTTTTCGATGATTTAGTGAGATTTTTTTGTCAATAATATTGTTTCTGACTAATAAATTCGTGTGAAAATTTTTTTTTAGTGAGAATTTTCGATTTAGTGAGAACTTTTTTGTTTATGAGATTGTTTTTTTCAATACTATTTCTGACTAATAAATTTGTGAAAATTTTTTTTGATATTAACGATAATAAATTTTTTGATAAATCTATATATCTAAAAAAACTATATAACTAAAAAAATTTTGCTGACGTTTGGATTAGTCTCTAATTTGAATTGTGTAACTTGAAATCCCATGCCATATAATTAAAACCCGTGACATGCCTCCACCTGATCTATTTATCCGTGTACATTCCAATCAACTAATACAATTTCAGTAATTTCAGTAATAAAATTTTACCTTAATCGGAATTTTTTTTTTTGATTATTAATTTTAAATTTTTCGTTTTGAAAAAAAAAAATTTTTCTCCCTTTCTTCTTTCGGTTTAGTTTTTTTTTCAAACCGAAAAATTTTGTTTTTTCTCGTTCTTTCCCGTTTAGGTTTGATTTTTTTTCCCAAACTGAAAAATATTTTTTTTTCGAATTATTGTCCTTTTTTTTCAGAATTTTTTTCGGCACTTATTTTTTTTCAGATTCCTTTTTTTTTGGAAATTTCCCTTTTTTTGAACCGATTCTTTCTTTATCCTTTTTCTTTCCCCACATTTATTTTTAATTTTTTTTTTCTTTCAATTTTTTTTTATAATAACATGTAGAAAGATGATTAAGATTTTCAATTAAATTGAACGCTGGATAAATAGTTTGATTTTCAAATTCATAAAAATCAAAAAAAATTGATATTTTCACAATATTTTATAATCAATTAATTAAAGAAATTGTTGATTTGATAATAGACTATTATAACCAAATCCATATCCGAAATTCTGAATAAAAATTTTAATTCAAATGGTTTAGTTAAATTGATAATTTATCGAATAAAAATGAGTATCAAAAGAATAATAATAAATGAAATGAACAGATTTCTAATATTTAATTGTTCAAATATTTTTCCTAAATTGATTATAAGTTTAAAATTGACGTAATATAAAATAATAAGAGATAATTATAAAATTTATAATTAATTAATAAAAATATTTGTAGTATTTTCATAATATTAAAGTTTTTTCAAAATACTTCTAAAAAATTAATCAACTTTTATTGATAATTATTTTTTCACAATTCCTAATTAATCTGAATTTCACTCTACACTCAAACATCAAATCATTAATATAAATAGCTACATTATTCTAAAAATAATTTTGATTTCATTTTTTCCATATCTTCCTGAAATTCCTGAGCTATCCTAATAACTTTGATCACATGATCTTTAGTAATTCCTTCATTATTACCTTCGGCCAACGTTTGTGCTATATGAAGAACATTACGAATTTCGCGTCCATTCAATTCATATTTAGAAAAATCATCTGCATTGAGATCCAAGCCGGCACCATCGATGAAATTTTTCCAAATTTCTTTCCTTTTCTCTGGAACGAGTTTTGGATAATGGAAACACATAGTAATTCTTGAACGGAAAGCATCATCAAAACTCATAACACGATTTGTTGTTAAGAAAAGGATACCTGAAGAGGAAAAAGGAGGATAAAAGGAAAAGTGAAGATAAATTGATAAAAAATTCTCTTCTGTAAATATGAAAACAAGGATAGCAATCTTTCTTACCTTGATAATATTCTAGATGACGTAAAAATATACCAGTCATCGCATTACGCTTTGCATTACCCGAGGTACGTTTTTCAAAATAGATATCAGCTTCATCAAGTAGGAGGACAGCCTTCCATGTAAAAGCAATATTTAGAATCTTAACTAATTGTTGTTCCATCCTTTTATACAATAAAGAAGCAAAGGCAATCAAATAGTAAATCTCACAAGTATAGAAAAATATTAACAAAATACGTTCAAAATATTAAATACTTTGCAAGATCCGTTCCAAGTTCATGCACGCCAATCGTCCATAATGGCCGTTTAAGAAGTTCAGCTACACTTTCAGCTGTTAATGTTTTCCCGGTGCCAGGTGGGCCATAACAAAGAAAGATGCATCCCTTACCTTTATTGGCAATGGGATCAAGTTGTTTTACTAATAGAGAGTCAGAAGGATTACCATCTTCAAGTTTTTTACCATTGGTTGTTTGGTTGCTGTACTGTTTCACTAATTCCAAAAGTACTTCTTTTTTATCTTGAGGCATTACCAAATGCTCGAAAGCATTTTCATTAAAATTAATTTTATTGAAATCCATGACCAAGAATTGGCCCCATTCCTTCAATGCGAAACTGAATCCATACACTAACGCAGGTGCGAAACAATAAGATTTCTCATAGTCATAGTCTTCGAGGTAACCCTTTTTACCGAGCAAATTAACATCACATGGATTTGGTGGTTTTGCATTTCTCATTAGATAGCCAGGATTCATGGTTGCAAAACTTTTGAGATCAATCATAACACGTCCATCAGCCCTTATCGCTTCTATCTCATAGCAACCATTTACTTTTGTCCAACGAAACAATGAGCCCGTATACTCCATAAAATGTCTGTTTGCTGCAAGTTCAAAAAATTTTTTCCCAATACAATAAATGGTTTCCTTGAGGAAGTCGCGAGATTCAGAAAATCTGAATGGAACAACTGATAAATCAGAGAAACTTTTCTCTCCATTAAATTCTTCGATTTGGCGTTTTACATAACAATGCTTAAATCCATGGCCATCATAATCAACAACCTTAATAAATATAACAAAAAATGACACCTTTTCAAAATTTGTCGTTTTAACTACTTTTTCTGTTGAAAGAATGGTACCACCGATTTGCTGACTGGAAATATCACATTTGCTAGAAACCAATTTTCCCAATAAAAGAAAATAAATTTATAAGCAGTTTAAATAATGGTTTGCAAAAAAATGCAAAAAAATAAATAAAAGCAAGGTAGAAAAATCATATGAATTATATTAAAAAAACAATTTTTGAAATTTGAAAGTACTTACTACCATACTTCCAAGCCCTTGGTGTAGAATACCCACAACATGTCAAATGAAACTGTCTTTTTTTCTATCGTTTTATTTTGTTTTTCGATCGTCTCATTATATTCCTGTTTAAGGAATCGGATCAAGTGATTCAAGTGGCTCTTTTTTTCTAAGGATTAAATTTAAAGTCAGCTAATAATTATAGCTAAACGAAATCTATTGTATGAAATTAGTAATTACCGGTTTCCACCGAAGGTTCAAATGTAAATTTAGATGCAGTCTCCAATCCATTATATAAGATCTCTAAATCTTCCATAACGTGATACAAATCCTGAGCTTTGATCTTGGGCATATCATTGTTATCAATGAGGATTTCTTGAAGGATTTGGATCAATGGCCGAGAGTATAACTCAACAAAAATTGTGTAGTTATAGTAAATTATTGTAAAAATGGTACTGCTTTGTTTTTGAGTTTTTTTAAATGGGATGATATTTTCGCGTCCCCAATGGTCTCTTATTATATTAATACAAGGCCACTGCCAGTCTTCCTTTCGGACATCATTGTAATCTAATATCGTGGTCATGAAGAAGTGATAAGTGAATGAAAGTATAACAAAAAAAAAAATTAGGGGAAGCGTTAACAATTAGCTAATAAAAATATATATAAACGACATATACCGAGTACCGACTAATTAATAAAACCTGATACATACTTAATATTTGAATTGGTGTTTTCAAGTTGTTCACAAGGTTCTCATTTATTTCAAGTTCGGGATCTAAGTCAACCCCTTCACCGTGCTTGCGAAGGCTTATCCGGCTAACATTAAGACTTGGTAATTCTTTCTTGATTGCCTTTTTCAAATCATCCACGTCCCCTTTGTCAATGACAATTTTGATTGGACAATTATCTTCGTATTTAACCCAGATTTATAAGCCATGGTTGTGCGGTAAAGATAAATTTTCGTATTTCGGGACAATAAATTAACGCGTATAAAAATTTGATCTTTTATATAATTAAAATCAATGATACAAAGAAGACTAAATAAGGTGAAATAATAATGAAAAGCTTAGTGTAACTTATTTACATAGGTGGTGTAAGAAATTATCCCCTGATCGGCATCATTTTCACGATTATGCAATTGTAGTTACTATACCTAACGGATAACATTTGAAAATGTGAGTAATTCAAAAAGATTTGCATTTTCCAAATGAGAAAAACTTTCTTTTTATTTATTCGTAATCTCAATATTAATAGTACTAGTTCCGAAGCTTTTTAAAATTTAATCATTTTTTAAATTGGCAGGGGATGTCCTGTCGGCCGATCATTTATCCGATTTTTAGTAAATGTTAATTAGTAATACTTATGTCGTAACATTTTCATTCATTAAATATACTATATTAATATAGTATAGTGTATTTTGCCTATCATTTTACCAGTATATATATATCAGAAAAAAAAAATTATTCGGAATCCCAAATAAAGGTAAATAATAAAGTTTTGCATATTGTGCTAACGATAATCATACTGCAGCTATTTACTGTAAAAGTTTTGTTAAAAAAAACATTCATTCATTAGTAATGTCAAATTATTCATTCAAATTCTAATTAAACACATTTTTTCAGGTTACGCTGGGTGCAATGCGCAAATAAAAATCACGTGCAATTTGCGGCTAATTTGCGCAAATGCCGCAATTATTTTCAAATCTGAAAATTTTATTAAATAAATAAATAAATATTATTATTAAATAAAGAACAAAGTTAATATCCTTTTTTTTTTAGTGATTCAGCATTCGTTTTTTTAACTTTATTTAATTGCCTAATTAATTAATGTACAAAGTCTGCGCTCTGCAAATTTTCCTAGGCGTAATTTGTCACAGATTTCATTATTTGTGTAGTTGATTATTTGTACCTTAAAAAGAAAAAATCAATCTTTTCAATAAACTTTTATAGAAATGACAAAAAGTTCTATAGAAAACCAAGAAACTATTATAGAAATATTTTAATTCAATTAGACTAAGAATTTAATTTTAAGAAGACATTGTATAATACTGAACATACAATAATTTAGAATAAATGAATAATACATTATATATTTATTTATTAGTATAATACAACAATCTATATTTGAACCCTATAAAAACGAAATGAGGTAAATTTGTTTAATATTTGTGCTCATGTGTAATAAATGTCTAAAAAAGCACCATTTTGTTTAATTTTTGTTTTTTTGTAATAAGACATAAATCGGACAAAATGGTGCTTTTTTGGACGTTTTTTACACATGAACACAAATTTAACACATTTCGTTTTTATAGGGGAATGATATAAATTATATTTACAATATTTACAATACAATAATGTGAAGTGTATTTACAATATGATTAAATTAGAATGATTTAGTATTACAATAACTTGATACAAATATTATAATATTAAACAAACAAATGTTTCAGTATTATAGAATTTATGGTTTATACGTTTACAGACCCTATAAAAACGAAATGTGTTAAATTTGTGTTCATGTGTAAAAAACGTCCAAAAAAGCACCATTTTGTCCGATTTATGTCTTATTACAAAAAAACAAAAATTAAACAAAATGGTGCTTTTTTAGACATTTATTACACATGAGCACAAATATTAAACAAATTTACCTCATTTCGTTTTTATAGGGAGACTCATCACAAAATCAATTCTGAATAATTAATTTGTTACAAAAAAACCAAAGAATACTTACGAATGTATTATTTCCTGTAGTGAGCTTGACTTCCTTTATTTTACGTTGTTCAGATGTTTTATCTTCAATTATTTCATGAAGAGAAGCCATTTGGATTTTTTAATATCAATAATTATTGTGTTATGTTGGTGAGAAATCAATATAAAATATTATCACACAACAAAGGTGTTGAAATATATCGGGTTTATGCTTTATATTTATATCTGTAAAATAATATAAAACAATAAATTACACAGATTTTATTTTTTCTAATAAATTTGGAGAATTTATTAAAGTGGTCTATTGTTTAAAAAGAAAAATACCCATAAAATCTATTATAGAGATCTATTGTCATAAAAACAGAAAAAATATATCAAAAAAAAATTACTGAAACTAAAAAAAAAATCGGGGAGATACAATATGATCGAAAAAAAAATTATCATCAAAAAAAAAATTTACCAAAGCTATAAAAAAAAAAGTCCCCCGACCTATTGCTATCGGGAATAAAAAAAAAATTTGAAAAAATGCTTACTAAAAAATTTAAAAATTACTAAGAAAAAATCTCCCGGACTATCAATCTACTTCTTAATAATGAGATTGAATATAATGTTGTTATTCAAGTGGGAGAAGATACTGATTATAAAGAATTCCGTGCTCATTCCATTATCCTTCGTAGTCGCTCTCCGTATTTTCAAAAATTATTTTCTTCTAATGAAATTAAAGACGAAAATAACATATCTACTTTCAAATTTCCAAACATTAATCAAACCGTTTTCCAAACGATTCTTACGTAAGTTGTAGCGTCGTAAAATTAATTTTTTTTTAAAAAAAAAATAATGAAGTTCAAGTCTTAATTATAATCTTTTTTTTTCAAATTTTTATTTATAGTTACATTTATACTGGAAGTGTCGATTTGACCTATAAACAAGGAGACGAAATATTTCATATTTTGTATGCTTCTTATGAGTTTTCTTTGGATACACTTACTAAATTTATCGAAAATTATTTTATTGAAAATCATTCAAAATATTTAAGAAAATATCCCGTAGAAATTCTTCAAAGTATTTTAAATACGAATTATACTTTTGATGAATTGCAGGAATTATGTTTAGATACAATTTGTTATGAACCTAAACTTTTATTTCACGCTAATAATTTCGCAAGACTTCCCGCTCCTTTATTGGAAATTATTCTCAAACGAGATGATCTTAACTTAGTTGAAATTGAAATTTGGGAAAGTTTGATTAAATGGGGTGTCGCACAAGTTTCAAGACAATTAAGTGATAATCCTAACGAATGGACTAAAGTAGATTTTACTGAATTAGAAAGAAATATTCATAATCTTATTCCTTTAATCAGATTTTACGAGATTTCTTCTAAAGATCATTTCAAAAAAATAGGACCTTATGAAGAAATTTTACCTAAAGAACTGAAGCAAGATATTCTTCAGTTTCACATGGTGCCAGAATATACATCTATGCTCAAATCATCGCCAAGGGTTCCAAAGAATATGAACTTTGATCCTATAATACTTAATAGAAAACAATTTATTAATCTTGCAAATTTGATGGATGACAAGGATGATGAATCAGCATATATTAACAACATTCCATATAATTTTAAACTGGATCATCAATTAATAAAATGCCATTTAAGTACTTGTATATTATTTTTGAATTATAAATTTAGATTTAATAAAAATAGTTCTTTCGTAATAGTATTTTGTTTTCGTAATAGTAATTGGTACTACGATAGTGGATATTATACAGTAGGAGGTTATATTTATAATAGTAAATATTGTAGAGGAGGTTATTTTTATTGTATAACTGATTGGGAGAATATTGTAACTGAAAATATCAGTTTTAATTTTAACTTTTTACGTCATGGGAAAGGATCATTTGAAATATTCCGCGTTGAAAAAGTAGTTATTACTAATACGTTAAAAACCAAAGATAATAAAATAGATAAAGACGAAATAGATGAAGATGTAGATTATAAAATAGATAAAAACGTAGATTGTAAAAATGAGGTATCCCTTATTCGCAGAGTGACCACTAAAATTTTTGGCGGGAATAAATCACGAAATTCTAAAGAAACCCCAGAAACCACATATGATTATTAAATTTATTTATTTATTAGATGATTATTTGTCGTTTAAAATATTTTACTTATTTTTGATTATTAAAATATAAATTTTTAATTTTGCATGTTTTGATTATTGAAAAAAAAAAAATTAAATAAATATAATATTTAAATTTTAATTCCTTTTTTCTAATATTTTCGCTAGCTCTAAATTTATTAAATTTCGTAAAACCTATAATTAATGACATTAAATTTATGAAGCTCCATGTGAATCTAAGATAAAATTAAATTTTGAAAATCTTTCATAGTGCGTAGAAATTCCGTTAAGTACACCTTTTAAATTTACGTCGATAATTTTATTTTTAATGTATGTGGAGCTTAAAAAGAAAGGAATAAATTAATTTATTTTTAATTAATTCGTGATCCGCCAGTGAACCATAAAACTTGGCTATTAAATTCCGGTGAAAGTTATATATATATTTACTAATAGCACGGAATCTACAGTTCCGCCAATGCAAGGTACAAATTACTAAAATATTATATGAAAACTAATATTATAGGCATAAAAATATGCCATTTGGCTATCTTAATAATAAAAGACCGGTAAAAATTTTAAGCACCAAAAGACACTTTCATAAGAGCTGAAAATTTGAATTTGAAAAAAAAGAAAAATTTAGTATTTTAAAATTTTAAAGATAACTCATCATCTAGTGGTCGTATGAAAATAAAATTTGGTTTATCGGATTCGTCTCATTGAGACGCATCTAATGGTAATGATTTTATGTCTTTATGACCAATAGAAGGCGAGTTATCCCATATTTTTTCTCCAGAATCGCAGATTCTAAATTATTGATAAAAATATATATGAACTTATCACCGCCTTTTAATAGTCAAATTTTATGGTTCACTGGCGGATCACGAATTAAATATTTAAATAGCTATCACGTAATTATACCGTAAAATTTTTTTGATTATTGATGTAATAACAACAAAAAAAAGAATCTATGAATAATTTCCTTCCTTTTTAGAAGATTTTCAACCGAGCACCGGTATGGTAATGTATATACTGTTTACAAGTTATATGGAACTGTGAAAAAAAAGGTGAAGAAAATAAAAACAAATTTTTTTTTTGTTCAATGCAAACAGGTGATATAATAATCTCAGATATGTAAATAACAATGGTATGTATTTAAAATATTATCTGTTATGTATTAAAAAAAAATTTAATAGTGTAACAATATGTCCAACAATTAATTTTACTGTACTTATTACATGAGAAATTCTCCGATTGTATTAGGCACGTGCAAATCAAATTGTAAACCTACTGTAAATCCGGGGAATTTTCAACTTTTAAAACCTTAAATATTATTATATTCCCCTGTAATAATACTAATATTGTATAATCAGGGAAATATAAAATATATTGTATAACACTTGTATAACACAACCCCTTAATTGTTCTGAGAAATCCATGTTTATCATTAACAAAATAACCAATAAACATTTGAAAATATTCAACTATGAATCAAAATACTTTACAAAATAACCAAAATGATCCCACTTTTACTGAATTCAATAATTCACAACCTACTGTTATTCAACCGGGATATTCTTCAAATATTAATTATAATGATGTGAACGTCAACTCTTCTGATAATAATCTCACAACATTTTATACAAACACCAATTACTCAGATCAGCACCCCCCTTCTAACGAAAACATCTCAACTCCAATTGTCTCCTCGTATGCTCCGCAAAATGTTGGGCCGCAGCAACCTATTGAAAATATTCCTTTTCCACATGGTTCATCTAACATGACTACTATCCACCCTTCTCAATCTGAAATCTTAAGTTTTGATATTCCAGGGTTCAAAATTATCGTCATACCTACTTTTTCTCAGCAAGATAATACTCATTTGAATTATTCTTCTTCAGATATCACGAATACACAATTTACTCAATTTTAACGATAAATTTTCATATAACTTCAGCTACGCGTAATTTTTGTTTTTTAAATCCTTTTTATTTTCTTTTATTTTTTTATATTTATTATTTTTATTTGTATTTTTTTACATTTTATATTGTATAACTATTATGTCATTTTAAATAAAAATTTATTATTTATCGTTCCAAATGAAGTAAGTCTACCTTTTTGGTAAATTTATGTGAATAATAACTTCGACCTCATTTACGAACGAAATAATTCTCGATTTTAGGACGATAACTATGATATAAGAGGAACTTATTTCTAATATATAATCTAATTACAAATTAATGAATTTCTTTTTCACGTAATCATATGAATAACAGAATTTATCTTCAATATTTGATTGTGAAAATCATATCCAAAAATTGAGGATGGTATGAGTTCAAAATTTTTCTGGTCGCAATATTGATGTAAGAAGAACGCTTGAAAAATCATTTCGCTTTTCGGTATTTCTTTCAGTTAAATATTCAAACTTTTCTTGATATCATTAGTATGATTACATGTGATACATGTGCAATGATTCAATGTGGAAATCACCCAACAGGTCTGTGTGACATAAAAACATATATTAACATGCTTTTCCTTGCGAAAACCCATGAAATTAGTTTCACCGTACAAATCTCCGAAATTTCTGATGTTGACGAAATTGACTAACATCAAATTATTTAATTCTTAAATAATGAAAATTTGTTATGTGATTTATATTATAGATTATTCAATTGCAGAACCCATTTTCAAAATAAATAATTTTTTAGAGTATCAGTAATAAGGGGTTACACCAAAACGCTGGACATTTTCCTGACACAAACGGTGAGAGAACTTGTTAACATTCCTTCAAACAAAAATTGACCATAACTCAGAAATTATAATATGAAGGTGGACCCTACTCAAGACCTACGAACTTTGTTAAGGAAATTAAGAAATAATACTTTTTTCTTTGTAGTTAAAGGAAGTATTATCAAGATATGATCTCAAAAGTGAAGATACGGTCACCATCCCGTTATTTTATCCTACCAGCTTACGAAATTAGGATGATGATAACTTTACGATTTCTTTATTCAGAATCAAAATTATGAACTTTAGTTTTAGATAGCTTGGAATCAATTCGCAACGAGTACGTTTTCAACGATGATACTCCACATTGTTACTAAAAATCTTACTGAAAAGAATTTTAATATGAAATCATTGGCGATGAAAGTTCTGGGTGGGTTGATTATGCAATCAAGGTACAAGAATTTTTTACTTCACTCTTATTATGAACTAACACTGACTTATTTGCGTCACGGAGGACAAGATTAACATAGTAGTATGCTCAAAGGCTTCGCTCAAAATATTAGGCAACTCGAAACGAACAAGAGAAGCGATGATGATGATGATTTCGATCATCTTTATAGTGGCATAACTTCCGCTAGGGATTGCTTTTTACTCTAGAAAAGATTTTCCGAGGTGGCAAATTACCATCGAGAATCGAATTTTTCAAAGATGCTTTAGTCTAAAGAAAATAATAATGATAAGTAATTTATTCATGTAATAAAAAAAAATTCAATTAAATTGATTTAAACTTACCTTGCACGTTATAAAGTGACTCTAACATTTACGTCACCTATAATGCATATATATTTTAGTATTTTCATGATTAAGGATGTGATTAAATTCCTGAGTACAAAACTCAAGCATTTTCAGCTTATTTATGAACCCTTAATGAAAAGGTTTCAAGACTTTGTATTAATAAAAATGATTCAAAGGATTTTGACATGGTCCTATATTACGCTTAATTTCTGAACGAGCTTCATAATAAAGGCATTATGTCCAAATTTATCCCGATAAATTAACTCGTGGTTGATAATCAGTAAAAATTGGCATTATTTCATGACTTCCAATCCATTTTGTCGCTTTAATGAATAACGTAAAGATTATATGATTTGGATGACATTAAATTATTTGGTCATAAATTCTTCTGTAAACATAATATCCACATCGTGTTCATAAGATATCCATCTATACAATATAAATCAATTAATTGGAGACCAATAATACACAGTATATGAATTAAGAACAATTCTAATCTTTATTACCGGCACCAAAGATATTATCAACAATAATTGGTAATGTGTAACCTTTCAAAATCTAATATTGAATTTCAGATCATCAGCGAATTTGAAGTAACTTATTCGTTTTAAAAAAATTCACACATGATGTTCACCTTAATAGGCTTTTAGTTACAACAAAAAAAATGATAACTTAAATTGAATAAAGTTCCATCATATAAATATTAAATAAACTGGTGAAATAATATTATCAATCGTCGATATGGTAATGAATTTCCAGATGACGTGAAAATGGTGTTAGTTCCAACTTCAAGCGTAGCCATTCTCTGTTCAAATACAGCTAACAAATATTTTTTTTTTTTTATATATAAATAAAAGAAGGGTCAATAAGAAAAAAAGTAAAATAACGAATCTTTTTATCTGGAATTTATTTACATGATGTTGGATTTATTATCACTCCTTTTATTTAAAAAAAAAAAATTTATTAATTATTTTTGACTGATTTTTTTTTAAAAAAAAATCAAAAATCAAAATCAAGAATGTTTATAATGATATGTGGGCTGCATGCAGTTAAAGAGTTTCAAAATGTAATTTTCTTTTCTTTCTTTTCCGTCATTTTTTTGAATGAATGGTGATCATAAAAAATTCGACCAATTTTTTATGAGGACCATTGATTTTCATGCGTAAAAATTTAATTTTTATCAGTGTCTTGTGTGATCGAAAGTCAATATTTAAAACCCGAATAACAGCCGTGAAAAAAATATGGATCTGCTCAATTAGCCAAAAAAAAAATTTAAAACATTATATCAAAATTTATTATGCTTAATTTAATTTATAATACTGCTAATAAAATGTAATACCTTTAATCTAATATATTAAACCATCAAACTAATTAAAAAAAATTTATTATTATTTTAGTAAACTACACAATATTATTTATTAAAGATTTTTTTATGCACAATTATCATTTAAAGAACCATTATTTGGTTTAATAATATGCATTACTTTTTTTCTATAACTTTTTTTTAAAAAAATTCGGTTTCTCTTTTGTTTGTTTTTCATTTAGATTTAGTGATTATCTATATTGGAAAATCTTATTTTTTTTATAAATACTTCAGCCTCCTAAATCTATAACTTAGAAAATTTAATGAGGTGGTGGTCTGGCGGCGACAAGTCGCCGCACAACAACCAAATCTAGTTCTAACTAATTAAATCAAAACATCAATTTTCACCATTTAAAAATTTTAATATATTACGATTTCTTTCAAGATTATTGAGATTATTAATACAAGAACTAACAATAACTGTTTTTGGTTCATTACGAATCTGCTGGAATGAATTCATCAAAAGATCGCCAATTTCATTTAATCTATGTTCAAATAAACGAAGTATATCGTTTATAACGTTATTTGTTAATTTAAATCCAAGATCAGTAAACTTTTTTAACCGAGTAACAACTGTGTTCACGTCAGGGCATTCCCAATCATTTGGTGGAGTGGAAGGAAATAGGATTAAAAGAACTCCTCGTATTACAAGATCATTAACATCACTACAAATTTCATAATAACCAATATTTTTCCATATATTAATCAAATCAGGATGAATTATTATTGCTCTAGCTATAACATTAAGTTGTCTATTGTTCTCGTAACCATCTTTCGGTGGATATTCTTCCATTGTATTTTTATAAGTGAGTTTTAGACGAGGAGGAAAGGTGATAAATTTTTTGTTTAAAATTAATTCCTCGATATAATAAATATTTTGAAATAATCTTTGAGGGACGTAATCAATAACAAGAGGACCGGCTGATAAAAAAAGGATTAATTCCGTATTGTTGGCTTTAATTGCAAGTTCTGGAACTTTTGATATATTAAATGCTTTATTAATCAATTTGGTATAAATCGATAAAGACAAATTACTCGCCCCAGACGCACGTAATTTCTTTTCACGGGTTCTATCAAAATTAACTTGATTCATACTACATTCTACTTTAAGCTCTATTTTAAGCTCGATCAATTTTTGATCGTAATTACCAAAATAAGTAAGTAAGCGTTGTATAAAATATCTTGACATCACCACATTATTCCTTGCTAACAAAGCTTGGATATCTGAAGTAACGGAGCTATCCAGTCTTACTGCATGAAATAATGCGTGATCTACCACTGGTCTACCATATTTATAATTTAGCCATTCTGCAGGGTCTTGCTGATATAGGTGATCATTAGTACTTTCAAGATCGGCGACCTTTATATACACAAAGTGATCATCCATTTGACAATTAACGGAAAAAGATTTAGCAACGCCTTTTATGTTGAAATAGGTGCAGATCTGTCTGCTCTGGCTTGCCATAGTTTTATGTTGTAATCAGATTAGTTATTTCCGGATTTGTAAATTTAAATATAAAAAATTTTTTTTTCGGATTCGTCAAGGGTCAATTCCAAAATTAGTTTCTCCAAATTTTGAAATTACAAAATCTCTGAAATTTCCAATATGTTGACGCTGACGAAAATGACTAAATTTTCAAGTCTTACTGCATGAAATAAATACTTGTTATTCCATGGGTATCAATGAATAACTGAAATATTCACCGATGCCTTGGGGGCCCCCCCGAAGGGAGGGGAGCATCGGTGTATATGGAGTATTTATTAGATACCCATGGAATAACAGGTTTATCTCATTGTGTATGGCGTATACACCGATGGATTTTATACTTTTTTATACTTTTTTTATACCGGTGGAATAATTTACAAAAAAATCCATCGGTGTATACATAATACCGATGGGATAATGCGTGTGATCTACCATACAATCAACTCACTTTATAACGAATTTTTGACTGATATAACGAATTTTTTTAAAAAAATCTTGTTATACTGTACCTTATACCGTTTAACGAAGTAAAATCTACAAATAAGATGACTCTTCTTATACTGAATTTTTTTTAAGACAAATTTTTTTTTAACTATAACGAAGATATTTGTGCGACATGAAACCCTTTCACGTTGTAATAAATAACATATATACCAAAATATACCATATTTTCCAGAAATTTCCCATATTCTACCATATTTTTGTGAGCCATTTTCTTTAACAATAACATTTTGAATATCATACACTATTATTGTCTTTTTCTTGTTTATTTCTTAATTTGTTCTTTTACATTTAGCTAAAATATTTAATGATTTCGAAACAATTGAATTCTCTAATTCTTTTTTTGTTATATCTTATTGCAACTTGTAAGAAGACTTCATGTTTAACTTTTTTATCACTTTTTTTTTTCTTTAAAAAAAAAGAGATTTGGTCAATTGACCAACTATATGTAAAAAGACTTTGGGAGAAAGAATAATTTGCTTAAATATAAAAAGAATGAAAAAGAATAATTATTTATTTAATGTGTGAACCAAAATTTTTTGTCTTTTATTAGTATTTAATTATAAATAAATAAATACAATAAAAAACGAAATAATGGCAAAAAGTCTTTTTTATTTCTATAAACTGCCCGTTATTTGAAGTATTTACCAATAATAAATAAGTAAAAAAAAAATTCAACTTATAAAACTGAAAAATAAAATATTTAGGAAAAATTTTTTAAAAAAAATATTTTTGATTAAAACCAATTAAAATTATTTTTTTTTTTGGTTTGAAAAAAGAAAAAAATTTTGGTTTTTTTTTTAAAAAAAAAAATAAGGTAATTTTAACGCTGAAAATCACCTGGTCATATGATTTTTAAAATTTATACATGTAAAGTAAAACTGATTTTTTAATAAATTATAAATTAAAAATTTTCCTCTTTACTTTATTAAAGCATTATAAAATTTGATAGCTAAAATGTTGACCAAAATGGTGAAATTATATTCTTAGCAAGAAAAATTCGAAAATTAGTACCATTATGAAAAATATGGATATCTTTGCAAACATAATACCTACACTCATGAAAATTAAAATGTAAGTGTTTTCCACCTTGCTGAACAATTTCCACTTAATAAAGAAAGTCGATTTCATTTGAGTAAAGTAGTGAAATTACGCTCTGAATTTAATAAACAAAAAATGAAAAATTCGAAAATTATTGCCATTACGTAAACGCAAATATCTCTACAAGTATATACCTACGCTCATGAAATTTAAGATATAAGTAGTTTCGACATCGGTGAACAACTTTACTTAATAAAGGAAGTTGATTTCATTTGAGCAAAGTAGTGAAATTACGCTCTGAAATTAACAAACAGAAAACGAAAAATTCAAAAATTATTGTTATTATAAAAAACATGAATATTTCCACAAGTATTATACTTACGCTTATGATATTCAAGATATAAGTAGTTTCGACATAGCTGAACAACTTTCACTTAATAAAGAAAGTTGATTTCATTTGACTAAAGTGACGAAATTATGCTCTGAAGTTAGAAAATATAACACGAAAGAAATTTAGAAATAGGATAAATCTAATTGTAACAGCCTGTTACGCGTCTTATTTGTAACAACCCCAATTTTATCCAATTAAAATTTAAGATCAGGCGTAATGTAAACAAAAACAAAAGATCAGTTGTGTATTGCCGAAACCTTCTTAATAACTGCTGAAACCTATACGGAAAATGCCGAAACTATATTAAATCATATTAAAAATCCTGCCGAAACTTTGCCAAAACTGCCGAAACCCTGCTGAAACTATAGTAAACATATAGTAAAATCTTGCCAAAATTTATCGCAGGATTTTGGAGAGGTTTTGGCAAGCAACCTTATGTGTAACTAAGACAAAAGAATTTTTTAAAAAATTTCAAGAAACTGCTTATAACTTAAAATTTTGTCTATGAAACTGTCTTAAGTACATTAAGTAAAAGTTTTCCAAATTAAATTTTGCATATAAAAATTTTATTTGTGAAACACATATTAAATTTATTATTAAAAAAAAATAAAAAAAGGATGTTACAAATAAGATATGTAACAGGCTGTTACAAATACATTTTTTCTTAGAAATAAATATACTATGAATTGTATAAAATACCTGTAGCTTCACAAGATATAAGTAACAAAACTGAGTCAAAGTGTTTAATATGTGTTAATAACAAAGCTTTTAAAATTTTTTTTAGAATTTTTTTTTTATAATCATAACGTGATAATAAATAAATAAATAATTGTGAAATGTAACACAAATCAAGAGGTGAATTTCACCTAAGGTGATTAAAATTAAAAAATAACCTAGGGTGAATTTTAAATTAATTCAAAAAATAAATAAATAAATTTCCGATTATGAGAACCGAAAAAAAGGTACTTAACTAGGAAAACGGAAACCGTTGAGAGTCCTTAATGCACTTAATAGTAACAATAATTTATAAATGGTTGACAAAACAAAATGTGTTGCTAAAAATAAAGCGTTACAAAAAATGTGATACAAAACATAAAGCAGGGGCTAAATTATAGTGATGTAGGTGGAAGGAAAAATACATGGGTTAAACTGGTACTACAGTTACATACAATAAATAGTCCTTCACTACGCTCCGTCCAATAAAAATAAATTTCCCAGTTATAAGAATTAAAATAAATTCCTGATTTATAATTAATACTTTATACTTATATTAAAGTATTACTTTATGCTGTATTAGTTATATAAAGTGTCCTGCATAAATTTTATAGAGTGATTTACATGCAAGAAAAATATAGACGCCATATTCAGTCAAAATAATGCAACCAAGGCAATTTTAACTATATGCAGTCCATTATTTTCGGTTGAAAACAAAAATTCCACCTGTTGTACTTTAGCTAGTGAAATATGATTTGATTAATAAGACAAATTTACAGAATGTACGGAATATATTGGGTGCAGGCATGTCACGGTACAGCACGTTTGTAAAAAAAAAGTAAGATTAGTATTAAAAATGATAAAAAGTAAACAATAAAAATAATAAAAACCTAACTTACCACAAGAGAGACTGAAAACCAAGACAGTAATTAATAATATCTAATCTAACATCATACAACTTTTTTGTTATATGGTGCAAGTAAACTATACTCAACAATAAAATTGTAGTACTAAAAAATCTTATAAAATTTTAAAAAATATTCTTCAAGACAAATACTATCAAATTACTGGTCAGATATTTGAAAAAAGATCTGTATAAAAAGTTATAAACGTTTAAAACTAACCAATTTTTATATGATCAGCCTAAATTTGAAACAAATTGAATCACATATGCCCTATCTTATTGGTCAAAAATTTTTATAATTCAGGCCGAAATTATGATATTTCAATGCTGGCCCGAATTATCACATTCATTTGATGAGAAAATTCCTTTAACAATGAGAAAACCTTCTGATTTATGAGAAAATCATCACACGTTTACTGATGCCATGTAAAACAAAATGACAACAACAAGTTAGTAAGATACCTAGGAAAAAAGGTTGTTATATATTACAATACCATGTAATTTAAATATGAAGAGTTTCAATGAATAAATTTTTCGTTTTGACATAGATAAAATATTATGTACGAAACAGTGTAATATATAAAAATTCTCGTTTTTTATTGGACAAGGTCTGATCACGTGATATGAAAACTTGCGCCAGAAAATTGAAACATCATCACGTGATTGTCGAGTATAGTTTGCACCATAAAGATAACCTCTTACGTTATAAACAATGATGAACAAGCAGATGCTAACTAGCAAATCATTAGTTTCAGTTACTGTACACAAAGTGGCGTAAATAAACATTAACTTTAAAACAAACAAATGTGTTGTACCACGTTGTGGTAAGCAAAAAATTATATTCCATGAAATTTTTCTTTATAAAAATGGCCCAAAATTTTCTTCCACCCAAAAAAAATCGGGTCAACTTGTCTAAAACTTATTAATAATAATATTAATTCTCAAATTTTAACTATGAATCAAAATACTTTACAAAATAATCAAAATAATCTCACTTTTACTGAATTCAGTAATTTGCAATCTACTGTTATTCAACCGGAACATTCTTCTTCAAATAATAATAATAATATGAACGTCAACCCTTCCGATAATATTTTCCCAACATTTCATACAAACAACAATTTTTCTGGTCAACAACCCATTTCTAATGAAAATAACGCTCCGATTGTCCCGCAGTACTATGTTGGTCCGCAGCAACCTATTGTGAACACTTCTCCACTTAATTCATTTAACATGGCTAGTATTAACCCAACTCAATCTGAAATCCTTAGTTTTGACATCCCAGGATTCAAAATTATCGTCATACCTACTTTTTCTCAACAGAATAATACTCATTTGAATTATCCTTCTTCAGATATCACAAATACGCAATTTACTCAATTTCAACGATAAATTTCTGAATTATAATTACATAGCATATAACCAACTTTTATTTCTTAATCCTTTTTATTTCTTTTATTACTTTTATTTTTTATTAGCTTTATCAGTATCTTTTATTTACATTGTATTTCTTTATATTGTATAACTGTTATGTCATTTTAAATAAAAATTATATTTATCCTTTCAAACGAAATAAACCTTGACCCAAATAATTTTAATCACATATGGCATAAATTAATGCTATATCTCTTCTTATTTTATAAATTTATATGGCACATTTTGGAATTTATTATTTTGAGAATTACTGCGGTTTGTCATTTGTCATGTGATTAACTGATCTTGATGAGATCACGTGTAGTCGTGTATATCACATGATAGACAAGGTGAGCTAATTGTCACTCATTAATCCCCTGCTTTGATCGATGCCCCCTGCAATATTTATAATATGCACCAATCGAAAATTTATTATTTTACTAACTTTAATAACTTCAATAGCACTATAAAAAAAAATTTTTTTTACAATATTTAATAAAATATTATTAGTATCAGCCAGACAATCGCGACTAGTACAAATATATAATTTAGGATGAATAAATCTTAAATGTTTCTAGTCGTACTACTCGTGTAAAGACGTTTGAAAAAACATTTGCTTCTTGATATTTCTTTAATTCGTTCTAGCAAATATTTTTTGTTTAGCGTTTAAATTTTCTTAAATTGAATTACTGTTAATCCTTCTCCAGTTAAATATAATAGATTTCAACAAAATTCTCACAATTTAAATTTTAACTATTAATTTTATTGAATTTTTTTTTTAAAAAAAAAACCATGTTGCACTTTACTGCGCTTCTGAATAACAACGGAATCGTAATTTAAAGCGTTACATATATTTTACAATTTAATAACCCATAAATCTTTTTTCAATTTCTTTAAGTTTTTTATTTCAATTCTTATCGGGATTCCAATCCACCGCATTGCTGTTAAACATGGTACGATTTATGAGTTAATTCTGGGATAGTGATTTTGTTTTAAAAAAAAAAAATTTTTTTTTAAATATAAAAGCTGCTCTTCTGTGAAATCTTTAAATTTTACGTTACGAGAATCTAAAATTTATTTGCCCGGTATAATTTATAAAATATTCATTACTTATTAATCAAAATTTATTTGCATATTTGATATCAGGATAATATTAAATATATGAACTGTATTTAATTTTATAAAAAAAATCATGTATAGAATTATATCACCTTTATATTTGTAAAAAAAAAAATAATAATGATCGTTTTATCAAATCTACCTAATAGTGATCGATAAAACATTTTAGAAAACTTTCTAACATCGAAAATTTATGAACAACTAAAAACATAGTTTCTAATCTTTCAATCCTCCTATCATTTTCTTTCATATCCAATAATTGACCACCTTTTTCTCCAAATATTTTTATAACTTCATTACGAAAATGAACTCTCAAACCTTGATTTTCTTGATTTCTTTGCAACTCCTTATCACTAATAAATTCAAAAGGTTCATATTCTATTTCTTGAATCCAAATTGGATAATCACATAATTCCCATAAAGTTCCAGTATGTGAAAATTCCCAATCGATAATACCTATAATTTTAATATCGTTATCAACAGAAGAACGTTCAACAAGTATATTTTGCGCATCAAAATCATTATGAATGAGAGTGAAAGGAAGTAAATCTATTGATTCAAAAGGATTATTCTCTGATAACTTGGATTGAAGTAAAGCCAATTGCTTTACTAGTTTTTTTGTTCTCTCTTCTGCATCAGCTAAAATTGTATTCATTTCATTATTAAGATTTTGTACACCATGAGTTTCAAAGAAACTCTTTTCCTTTTGAATTAAAGCATCAAACCATTCTCGTGAACTTTTAAAAGGACCAGTAAAACTAGGGATAATGTCTCTTCCTTCAATATAACATAAGGGACTCACAATGGGCCCAACTTGGAAAGACATATATGGAGTTAAAACACGGCTAAATGAGAAGTTTATTAGAACCATTGAATAACCTTTAAAGATGTTAAATACAAAATCAAACAAACCTTAATAAATATGATGATTTTTCTCGTATGGGTTCGGATTGATCATTATTTATATAAAGACAACCAATTTCATTAAATTGACATTTGGTCCATATCTCAAATAATATATTGATTATTTGGTTTAAAACACACTTTTTATTTTCAATCGACAAATCATCCCAAATTCGATATAAATGTTGACCAGATAAACGTTCCATAAAGATGTATGGAGATTTTATAATATTATGTGTAGTACAATCCCAATCATATACTTCCGGCACTTTGATTTTTGTATTTTGAGCGATATACTTCATAGTTGCGACTTCACAAGCTAATTTTGCTACAGGATGAGTTGAATCACGCGGAAGTCTGGCAATGCAATCTGGTCCATTATCAAATTGTAACAAATGAATTTCATTATTAAACCCTCTTGTTAATCTGCAAGTTTTAACACAATGTCTATCTAAACGACTAGAAGCTAACTGTTTCAACATGTCGAAATCCAAGTCTAACGTAGGTTCATCAGAATCTTCAGATTCACTGAATATTTCTAATTTGCTATCCATTATTTTGTATATATTAATTTTGTATCAATGTGTTAAAAATTATTAAAAAGTTTAGTAAAAAATTGAAGAGTTTACGTCCGATTTATCAAAAATTTAATGGTTTAAATCAAACAATCTTTGTAAATAGCGATATGAAATGAAGTAAGTTCATTGGTTTTAATAAAAATAAAATAAATTAAAATAAAAATAGGGGTTTATGTCTTTAAATCAATCAATATTTATTAATATTGATATATGTAAGTAAAATAATAATAAAAAATCATCTCCTTATTTAAGTGATTGCCGATTGATTTATAATGATGTAGAATGATGTAAGGTCACAAGTAAATTTAACATATTTTATTGTATTTATAAACGTAAAAAAAAAAGCCAAAAGTTGGTTCAAAAAAAAAACATCATTTTTGCCACCATTGTAAAAGCATCTCCAAAAGTACTTCTGTTGCGCAGCACTGCAATGGATATGTGATAGAACATGATGGGTATGTTCAGTTATCTCGAATATTTACTACTAACTAAAACTAACATCTTTATTATTTTTTGTGTACGTAGCGAGCCATTAACCCAATTATAAGGGCGAGCTTTGTTATAAATGTGGCGTAAAAGGCCCTTGTTCGGTATGTGGAACTAATGAACATCCATATCAAGAAAAGGTATGTAACCCTTCAAAATATGTCGAGAGTGTTTGTATGGCGTGTATAATGGTTGTTTCATATCATTTTTTTTTTCTTTTTTTTAGAAAAAAAGCAAAATATAATATAATAAATTGAAATAATAAATATTTAATAATTTTATTAATATAATTCTCAAGCAATTTTGTCAATTTTAAATTTTTTTTAACGAAAAAAAAAATTGTATTATTTTTTTTAAAAAAAAATTTAAATGATTTTACATAGTAAATTTAACAGATCGTTTTTTTTTATTTCTGAAAATTATATTAAAAGATAATATTATTATTGCTTCAAAAAAACTCAAAGTTGGTTGCGTCATTAGCCGATTGCGCCATTAGCCGATAACTTGTTATTAAATACGGCAAATCGAACTCTAAATGTCCGGAATTCCTGTCTGGTGATAAGCCCTTTAACAAAAAAAGCCGAAAATAAAATAATTAAAACATGGTTAGCAGACCCAAAAAAACATTAACGAAATTTATCTTACCATTTAGGAAATCCATATTGATACTGCATTGTTAGTCCTGAATAAGAATAAAGTATTATGACCATTACGGCAATTTTGCGTTGTTGTATCATTAAATTCTCTGGTATTCCATTGAACGAAAGAGTCGTAGGAACTAAAAATGGAATCAATTACAAACGAGATGACGTTGATGTTGCTGCTGTTGATGTTGCTCTCACGAACGGTGTGAACTTGAAGGATAAAATTCATGTTGTTGATATCCGTTGTAATAATCTTGCGTCAGTGGATAGGGATCTTTTTTGTCGGAACTTTGATTTTTACTATATTTTCGTTTTTAATATATCAGTTGTAGCTTGTTAATGTTTACTTACACATATTGCTTCTAATGGCGAGTTTCCCTACTTTTGTCCTTTTAAATTAAAAGAGTTGACAATTTGTTTTAGATTCCGCTTATTCATTATTTTTTAGTTTTTTTTTTAAGTTGTAAAAAGAGAACTGATTTAGTCAGTATTTGTAAGTTACTTTTATACTAAAATTATATTGTTTCTTCCCCTTGTTATGACATAACCGACATAACTATATTATCAAAAAAAAGTTAATTATTATTCTCCCAATCGACCATCATTTTTAAAAAGTACATTCACTTACAATATTGGATAGTGTAATCAATGGCGTATTTTTGCATCAGTTAAAATTTTTTTCTTGCATTAGTTAAAATTTTTAAGTTATTGTTATCATTTTATTTATTTTTATACATATTATACTCAAATTTTTAATTTGATTATTAGACAAATAGGAATTTAAGGGGAAGGAGGTTAAACAACATATGATATTCTGATAAAAAATTTAAATAATAAAATAATTAATAAATTTGTATCACTAACTTTCTTTTCAACAGTACTTTTCAACAACTCTTTTTCGATAAAACATGTTTAAAAAGCAAGAAAATTTAGTAAAAATCTATTTTCAATAATTAATATCATATAGGTACTTTAATGAAATACTCACTGAAAGGGGAACTGCCAAAAAGATTTCACAACTAGAGGTTCCTCATTATATCCATATTGATGAATTCACAATATATCTTAATAGATAAGGAGCTCCTTAATGTGGCTAAAGATTTCTTCTCTTTCCCAATTGATATTAGTGGATACGCGGCCATTGGGCATCTCAAAATAATCATAAAGAATGCGAAAAAAAATACCTTTGGTAGTATTAACGCAGACAAACTGATTTCCGAGACATTTCAAGCTCAAAAGTACGTTATGTTGCTGTGTACTTGAATAAAATTTTAATCATTTCTAAATATTCCATTGAAGAAACCGTTAATTTGGATGCGGCTAGCACTAGTAATAAAACATACAGTATATAAAACAAATTTCAAATACTGTTGAAATTATTGGTGGTTATAATATTAGTCATTTCGTTACTTTCAATCTTAACAACCAACATAGAGATCAAAATAGTCAATGTATTTTCCACTCTAATGATGTTCAAGAATTTTCATTAGTGATGGTCTTTTAAATAGTAATCTTATTTCAAATGGCTTTCACTCTTTATAAGGTAGCCTTGTAAAACAACTAGTAACCCAGTACCAATTGGGAGAGTCTATGTTGTTATAAATCTGAATTTTGGAAGGTACATTTGTATGAAAGTCATGATCACCATACTTTATATTTGGGTATTAGATGTCATATAAATATGATTAATACTTTGAATTATGGTAGTATTAAAAGAAGTAATGATGATTGGTATGTGAGTGAATTTATTAGGTATTGTAGAGATGGTGCCATAAGAGGTTTTTTTACTTTTTTCATGTCGATTAATTATCAACATTGATCATCTTGCGTAAATGCTAAAATCAAGGAAGAGAAAGGGAACATGCTTTATAAATGATATGCCTTTTATGATTTTTTATGTCAAATTAGTGAATTGATTTTTAATTTTTATTATTACAGTAACAAGGAAAATGTTATTTTTAACTTTGCAAATTAGTAAAATTGAAATTTAATTAATAAATCACCAATTACTTTATACAGTATAACCTAAATACCTATTTCTTGAATGAATGATACTACTTGTGTAGGAATCATACGTGGAACCCTAACTGAAAGATTCAACGATCTATGCTTTTTATGGTTCACATATAGGATAATTATTATTGTCGAAAATTGTTTGATTCTTCTGTGATACGTTCTACAGAAGATTTCCATAACGCAATTTTAAACTTCTATGAAAATTAATTAATTTAAATATATTTAATCATTATTTTTTTTTTCTTACATATAGGAAATGACTTATTGAATTACTGTTTCTTTTTAAAGAGGAAAATTAATATTTTTAATTAATTTTTTTAAACAAATATTTGTTTTCGTTTTATTGAATTAGTAGTCTTTGAAAGACCTTCTTTTTAATTCTGCTTAAAGGAAACCTAAATCTAGCTTTCTTTGGTAAGTTCAATTTTAGGGGAAATTCTCTTTAAATCTTTTTTCAGCAAGTAAACTACTTCAAATCTGATGATTTTTTTTTTAAGAAAAGTAAACCTCTTTAATTTTGTAAATTAAATTTATATTTAGGCTTATTATTTTCTCAATAGTAATACTGTGAATTTAAACAAATGAATAGCTATTAAATAAATGCAATTATAATTTGATTGCATATCGGCGGATTTGATTACTTTTCGTTAAATGCTAAATCTGAAAGATTTTCATAATTTCCGTTGTCCAAAATTGTGTTTGTAATACCAAAATCACCCGATAGACTATCATTTGACTAATGAGTAAAAAATCGAAACTTAAATAAAGTAAAACCCATTCCTTATCTTACCTGCATAGTAATTTTAGGGTGTATTATTAGAAAGTAAGCATGCTTTAATAAAACAAAATGTAAAATAGAAAATTTATATAGTCACAATAGGCTATGAATATTTTAAAAGTATTTTAAAACTCAATGAATATTGTTTAAAAAATTTTTTTTATGATAATTTTTATAAAATTGTCAATTTTTTATATTTTTCAAGTCATATAACTAATTCACATTTATTTTATTGTTACACATTATAGGAACTTTACACTCAAATAAACTGATTGTAAAACATATATACTTTCAATTTTACCAAAAAAAATTCCAGAAATTATTGTGCAAAGTGAGATCCCATGACGGATATTATCAATATTATCAGAATCATATTTATTAAAACCAAAATAAAAATTTTTTTAATGTATTTTATTACGCCTTATGTAATGCTTTGTGTAACAAAAATATCAAAAAATTAACATGTAATCAAATCCGCCGATATAAAAATGATTCAATACATTGTGCGATCAAATATTTCAAGATAACAGATAACAAAAATCAAAAAAAAGTTCAAATTGGGGGATAGTAATATAAAAATAGTATGTATATCTGGAAACCAGCTTTGCCGAGTCCTGCGATAAGACCAGCTTTTATGGCTTTTATGCTGCAAGAAACGGATCTCCGGATGGGGATTTTCATTTTTTGTACGTATTTTGGCGCTTTCTTATTTTGATTGTGTTACTGTTTGCCTAAAACCTGATAAATTAAGGAATAAGGAGACATATATTTATCACGTGAAATATAGTCAACAACTTATTTTGGTTAGAATTTGTTTGTTTAGAATCTCTGTTACATCTAACCAAGTATTGGTTATAGATAAAGTCGAATTGTATAATTTGCGCACGTTGAGTACTGTATTTTTCCTTTCTACTACAAAATGGTCCAAAATTTCTTCCACCAAAAAAAAAAAATCTGTTCAATTATTTTATAAATTTCCATTATAATAAATATATCCTTAAATTTCGTCCAAAAAAATCCAATTATGAGTTAAAATACTTTACGAAATAATCAAAATAATCCCAATTTTACTGAATTCAATAATTCGCAATCTACTGTTATTCAACCGAGATATTCTTCTTCAAGTATTAACTATAATGATGTGAATGTCAATGTCAACTCTTCTGATAATAATTTCCCAACATTTTATACAAACATCAATTACTCTGATCAACAGCCCACTTCTAACGAAAATATCTCAGCTCCAGTTTTCTCTTCGTATGCTCCGCAATATGTTGGGCCGCAGCAGCCTATTGAAAATATTCCTTCTTCATTTGGTTCATTTAACATGACTAATGTTAACCCTTCTCAATCTCAAATCCTTAGTTTTGATATCCCTGGATTTAAAATTATCGTCATACCCACTTCTTCTCAACAACAAGATAACACTTCTTTGAATTATTCTTCTTCAAATATTACGAACAACCAATTTCAACAATAAAATTTTCTGATTTATAATTACATAACATGCAACTTTGGTTAAGCGTAGTTTTATTTCTTAAATCCTTTTTATTTCTTTTATTTTATTTTCTATTCTTTTTTTATATTTATTTTATTTTTACCCTGTATTTCTTTATATTGTATAACCGTTATGTCATTTAAATAAAAATTATTATTTACCCTTCCAACGAAATAAATCCACCTTTTTAGTAACATTCGTTCCATTCATAAACGAAATAATTCTCAAACCGTTTATTGAAATATCATACACGATATAAAAGGAACATTTTATTATTTCTCTAATTACGAGTTAAATTTATATAATTTATATTCAATATTGCAAAAATTGAGGGCGGGCGATACGAGTTCAACTTTTTTCTGATTGCAAATCGCAATATTCACGTCTTTCAGTTTAAATCTTCAATTTAATTGAGAAGAATTTTGAAACTTATCTAAAATTCTTTAGTGATACCGTACATCCTTCACAACATTTCTATTCCTCCGTAACCTGATGAATTTATGGCAAGTTTATTTGTAAAGAAAATAAAAATAGAAATAAAAATTGTTTTTCTTGCAAAAAATAACTAAGTAAGATTCCGTTCAAGCACGCAACTGGGCGGATACCACCCTATCGTAAACCCTGCAGTGCGCACTACCATCCCTTCATACTTACCATACATAATAATTTTTTGCAAGAAAAATAAAACAAATAGATATATATATATATATGATAAAGCTAATACTGTTTAATTTATTGTCATTAATAACTTTTTGCGAGCAAGTTAGTAAGTCTTTTTTTAAAAAATCACAAATAATACAGACTAAAATTATTATAATATGGATATTTCCGATAGCGAACAATGTGGTATTGAAGTAAAAATAAATTTATTTAAAAAATGATAAATACTAATATAAAAATATAAATACAACATATTACAATATTACATCTATATTATATAAAAATATTTCTCAAATGAATAATATATGAATTTATTCTAAGGGTGGTGAATATTCATGCTTGAGTATAATCTGTAATAACATTTTGAGAGGTTAGTTGCTCGTTGTTTGCACAACAAATAATTTACAAATTCGGATGATCTACTCCCAGTAAATTGAAAATTATGATTGGTCGGAAGAAAACGAATTTTTCTATTCGGAACGTCATAAAATTTTTATAAACCGAATTGTAGGAAGTTAAGAATGAAATTTATTTTGTCTTGTTGAGATTGATCATAATTATCTGTCACATGTTGAGAAGTATTAACAAAGTTCGCACTAGAACTATCTGAGCCATTGGTATAGTAACTACCATTAATATTCATATTGTTTGATGCCAAATAATAATTCAAAAAAAATCTTGTTTTAAGTAAAATTCCAAATTTTCTTTACATTCTCTTGAGAAATTCAAATTCTCTTGTCATAGATCATTAATTTCAATCCCATAATTAATTTTATTGAACAAATCAATAATGAATTTGTAAGTATAAATTTTTTTATCATCAGATTGCTGGTGATAAAATATATGTAGATCACTTGATTGAACGTAATTTTGAGTCGAACAGACGGGATTGCTTGAAAGATGTGAAATAGTTTCAAATGAATATTCAGCAATAATATTATCTTGAATAGTGGAAGAATATTGATTCGTTAATATTATGAAAATCTCGTTATGTGTGCTTTTTGTCACAACAATTTTTTAATTTTAAAAAAAAACTATGGAAGGTACTAGATAGCAATCAAAGAAATAATTGTAAATTGGGATTATTATGAAAAGTATTCTATATAAGACTTCTCTTTATCGAAAGGATTATGTAAAGGAAAAAATAAATTGTTTTTTCGTTATTTTTGCAACACGAAATCAAATTTTTTGAAAAAAAAAAATTCAACAGATATAAGCGCTGAAACAAATACTGTTGTAATTTTTCTTCAACTCTTAAGAAAGGGTTATATTGGATGTTATATACTTATCAGAAAAGAAAGGACTTTTTTTGTCCTTCTAATATCATAACTATTCAACATATTATAATATTAAATTTTGTGCAACCAAAAAGAGTAACGTACATAATCAACAAGTGAATCTCTATTAATAATGAATGTTAACATATTTATTTACGCCATGCTTAAAATAAAACGTTGATGGCTTTTGTTTTTAGGCTTGTTTCAAAGGACGTATTTTAATTTCTAACGGAATAAAGAATCCATTGAATATATTGGAAGTTACATCTTTCCCCCTATCTAGACCAAATTAATAATAATGAGTGGATTTAGTGCAATAGTTGATTGTATGCAGATTCGTGCGACAGCAATATGTAGCATTAGAACGTATTTGTTCAAAGTGAACTTTTAGAGGTTTTTGATTATAGATGATATAGCTTCTAAAATTCTTTTTTTTCTTTTAATAAAATAAAAATAAATATTAATTGTGTTTTTTTTTGAAAGAAAACAAATAAAAATAAATTATTTAAATTTGTTCTTATTGGCCATTTCTTTGATGACCACTTTTTTTTTTAAAAAAATAAAAAATAAAAAACTTCATTTAATCCACAAAAGATGACAGATAACCAATCTTTGAAAAAACGCCAACATGCATTTGTTGGAATTTCCGAACGTAATATATTTTTAAAATAAATAATAAATTATTAATTTGATCTAGTAAAAAAAAAAAATACTTTCTTTTGTTAAATTTTAAAATTATGTATGACGTGCTTCAATATATTGTACCATTAAAATTAATTAATTCTATAATCTGATTTAAAAATTATTAACTGTTAATATATTTACAATAACAGCACAAAAATGGGTCCTTTGGTCCTTTTCTTTATGTTTTCTTGCAGGTTTGTTATTCTATCGAATTATATATAGTATGATTTCGACGATCCTATTGTTCCCTTTTTAATAGCTTGTAATTCTTTTTCGACGCCTAGATACTTATGGAACATCATTATCCTTTGCTGTTAAAATCCAAAAAGGGCAATCGAGATTTAAAAATTCCGGCCTGCATTAGGATCCTTTTTGCCCTGCATTATCATGATCTTTGGCGGAATCCAAAAGGAATAGTAGCTGATTAAGTTGTGTGATTTCAAAATATACAATTTAGATAAAATTAATAATGTTATGTGGAACAAATCTTCCTTATCTCCGTATTTCCTTATTAGTTGTTCATGTTTTAAGAATTTTTTTTTTAATGTAAAAAAATTTACAATACATTATTTATATTAATATTGTGTATATTGTAGGATGATTTTTTTTTTTGACATTTACCTAAAACGAAAAAAGAAATAATTATAAACTTTTTTTAAAAAAAGCGTAAGAAACTTTTTTAAAGTCTAAATATAATAAGGGTTTAAAATTTGAGCGTTCAAAACGCACCCATGTGATCACGTGGTTTACAATTAAATCCGATTGGCTAGTTTAAGCTGTACATTATTTTACAGTTGCAGATAAACTAATCTTATTTGTTACACAATCTCCTTTTAACGCGATCTATTTTTTTTCCTTTCTCAAAGATTCGGCCTTAAGTTTCGCTTGTTTTTGGTAAAGGTAATTAACGTATAGTTTAGCTGTTCCTTTTTAACAGTATTATTTCTTACTAATTTCCTTTCTTTTAGGTTTCTAACCTTGGGCTTCGTAAATGGTAATCGGTATTGCTTTTTTGACTTCCATTCTTTACTTAATCGTTCTTCTCTTTTTTTTCCTGTAGGCATTTCAAGTTATGGTTTTGTAAATGATAAGTTTCAGCCGTTTTTATTGTTTTTTGGTTTGTTTCTTTAATTGGTTGTTCCTTTTTTCAACCATTTCATATGTTTTTAACGGTAAGTTTCCTTTTCTTTTTGGATATAGCTTCCGATCCTGCTTCAGAAATATTTCGGCTGGACGACTTGCAAGTCTTTGTAGATGGTAAGTTTTGTTTGTTTTTGGCTTTACCTTTCTTTTTTTCGGTTTTATTTATTCTTCTATACCATTTCATTATTTTTTAGGCATTCTTTCCTAATTCCTTATTGCCTGATGAGAATTTTCTTGTAGGTCCTTTGCCCTCATGAGCAGTAAGTTTTGATCGTTCTTTACTTTTTCTTTAGTTTCATTTGTTCTTCTATACCGTTCGTTACTGATGTGTTTTTCTTTTTTTTTAGGCACTCTTCATTTATCACCTGGTGGGAGTTTCTTGGCTGTCTTTATTCTTGGGAGCGGTAAGTTTTGATCATTTTTTTTTGCTTTTTCTTTAATTTTCATTCGTTCTTATATACCGTTCATTACTGATTCTGTTTTC
The DNA here is from genome assembly GCF_026210795.1 of Rhizophagus irregularis. Lineage (NCBI taxonomy): Eukaryota > Fungi > Glomeromycota > Glomeromycetes > Glomerales > Glomeraceae > Rhizophagus > Rhizophagus irregularis. The sequence continues at coordinate 3,022,288 of NC_089448.1, read as the reverse complement.
TTTTTTTAGGCACGTACACTTCTTTCAAGAACCTTTGAATCTTTGTAAATGGTAGTTGATTCTTTCGTTCTTTGTATTTTTTTCATCTTTTTTGTTAATTTCACTTTTCATTTAGGTGCTGCTTCTAATTTAAGAAATTCTTTATTGAACTTTCTTCTTGGATTTTTACTTCTGTTATAAGTCGTGAATAAGATTTAATCGTGTTTTTATAAGGAAGAGGTTTCCAGTAATTTACTTCAAAGGAGTAGAATTTCAAGAGGTTTATTTTTTAGGATGGGAAAGTTTGTTATTTGAGTGGGCATGTAAGATGAGGATTTTTGTTGACGAAAGTAGTCTTAGAAGTTGGTGACTATAAGTATGAAAGAATGGTGCGCACTGCAGGGTTTACGATACGATAGGGTGGTATTTGCCCAGTTGCATGCTTGAACGGAATCTTACTTAATTATTTTTTGCAAGAAATACAATTTTTATTTCTATTTTTATTTTCTTAACAAATAAAGAGAAGTCTGTCTTACTTAGGCGTCTAATTTCATTTTATTAATATTATGATGTAATCAAAATATACGGTTACCGAGAATAGAAAGATGTACGGTATCACTAAAGTCTAACTTTAGGCAAGTTTCTTAAGGTAAAAAATATCGTGGTATGTTGATGTAGTACAAAAATACAGTAAAAAAAAATTATGAACGAGAGTTACTCAATTAAAACTGAAAAGGCATGATTTGCAATCAGAAATGTTGAACTCGTATCGCCCTCAATTTTGCAATATTGAATATAAATTATATAATTTAACTCGTAATTAGAGAAATAATAAAATGTTCCTTTTATATCGTGTATAATATTTCATCATAAAATTTCGTTTATAAATGGAACGAAATTATTATTCACATAATTTTACCTGTTACTAAAAAGGTGGATTTATTTCGTTTGGAAGGATAAATAACAATTTTTATTTAAATGACATAACAGTTATACAATACAGGGTAAAAATACAAATAAATATAAAAAATAAAAAAATAAAATAAAATAAAATAAATAAAAAGGGATTTAATTAGCGTTATGTAATTATAAATCAGAAAATTTATTGTTGAAATTGGTTATTCGTAATATTTGAAGAAGAATAATTCAAAGAAGTGTTATCTTGTTGTTGAGAAGAAGTAGGTATGACGATAATTTTAAATCCGGGAATATCAAAACTAAGGATTTCGGATTGAGAAGGGCTAACATTAGTCATGTTAAATGGACCAAATGGAAAAGAAATATTTTCAATAGGTTGCTGCGGCCCAACATACTGCGGAGCATACGAGGAGAAAACTGGAGTTGAAATATTTTCGTTAGAAGTGGGCTGTTGATCAGAGTAATTGATGTTTGTATATAATGTTGGGAAATTATTATCAGAAGAGTTGACATTCACACCATTATAGTTAATATTTGAAGAAGAATATCCCGGTTGAATAACAGTAGATTGTGAATTATTGAATTCAGTAAACGTGGGGTCATTTTGATTATTTTGTAAAGTATTTTGACTCATAATTGTTGAACGAAATTTATGAACTTATATTATAATTTATAATAAGGAGTTTTAAACAAAATTGATTTGTTTTATTATTTTTTTTTTTGCGAAGGAAGAAATTTTGAGTCATTTTTATAACAGAAAAAAGAGCGTTTATTGTGACACAAATTCATAAGAACATTCAAAAAATCATATACAGTATTTTAAAATTTCCAATTTTTGCAGATCATAATTCAAAATGGAATTTTTTTTTAACTAATCATTCTTTTATTCTCAATTTTTAGTTCTATTATTTCTAAATTTATGATTCATTGATCCCTATGACTTGTTAAATAACTTGCCGGTAAATTTTTTTTTTTTACAAAAAAAATTTTTTTTTTTACCCATCGGCTGACCGCCACGGTTTTTTTTTTTATAAACAATAAGTAAACATATATATATTAAATCCATTAAATTCAATTCGTTCATTTATATAATAAACAATTTCCATAATCAAATTTGTAATGTTTATTGTTTACTAAGATCAGGTTATTGGGTCCGAGAACTGGTCACAGAAATTAAGAACCGTACTTTATTAGGAAAAAATAATAAGAAACAAATTTGGAAAAATTTTTGAACAGTCATTGTATAAAAAAATTTTTTATACTGTAAATATCTGCGAAGGATTTTTTTTTTTAATTTCACTTTCAAAAAAGTATATGACTAATTTTAACCCAGGATGATTTAACCTGGGTGATTTTAACCTACTAGTAAATTTTATAATTATATAATTTTGTTCAAAAATGTAAATTATGATTACAATAAAAAATGAGACATTGTCAAAAAATATAGGAAAAATTGGTCATTATACTCTATAATATCCAAAAAAATAAATATTGATGTAAAATATAAATTTTAGGGGGTGAGGTTATTTAATCCAGGGGGCAAGTTAGCAAAACTCTTCAAAAAAAACATTTTTTATAATAAATTTATATAATTTCTCTTAAAAAGAAATTATATTTAAAAAACAAACCACATTAAAAAAAAATGGCATGCTACTCAAATTGGTATAAACAAAAAGTTAGTAGTAGTTGACGACGCTCAAATGGAAGATTGGGTAAGTTCTAGTTATAAAGTTTTAAAGTTATAATTCTCTTTATTCAACGAAAAAAAAATCATATTATAATAATTTATTTCTAAAATTTTTTAATCCAAATATTACTTGTTAAGTTACTATATCGCCGGCACTCGTTTTGACGAATATACTTAACGCAACTTGTACATTTTTTTATTATAAAATACTAATTTTTAGATATGGTTAGAATAAAAAAAAATTTTTTTACTTTTTTACAATTTTTTCTTTATTTGTGAAAGATTTTTTTTTAAAAAAAAAGAATAAATTTTTCAATTTTTTTTTCAATTTTTTTATTATTTATGGCATAAATAATATATTTTGAGTTGAAAAAAAAAATAATCGCGGACACAAACATCATTTCGTTTTTTTTTTTGTAAATCTTTTCTTTTAGAATTTTATTTTTGTATTCATCATTGAAACTTGAAAGTCTATTTGTATATACAAAGAACAAAGTATGATTTTTCGCGATGTTAATAAAAATTTGTTCTTCTTTATTATTATAAAAAATAAATTTTTAAGTTCACTTTGTTCACTTTATGAAAATTTCTTCCCCACGTTAATATTTATCGCGTGTAATCCAAATATCCACATATACACACGTTTACTTTGTTCGGAGCGAAGAATAAATGAAAAATTCCGAGACACAATCATCCCGCGCAAAATAAAAGAAGTTTTTTTATTATTTCACACGATTACGTTAATAAGAGTAAACAAATAAACAAAAATGATAATGTTAAACGTTTGTAAAGCAGATGTAATTAGAAACAGTAAATAAGATAAGTTATGTATTTTTGTATTTTCTTTTTGTACGATTATTTTTTATTATTATTCACTTTCAAAAAAAGTATTTTTTTAAAGTTCAATCGTGAAAATTTTTTGTAAAATTAAATATTTTACTGAATGAATATTTATTACCGCCGTTGATATTTTACTTTTTTTAAACAAATTGCAGCATTTAATTTTGTTAAAATTTGAAGTGGATAAAACGTAAATAATAAATATATATCATATAATCGTATTTGTAACCAAACATAAAAGTATTGTAAATCTTTTTAATGATACCAGTAAAATCACTATCATATTTCCTTGGAATTATTCAATTTTGAAACACTAAAAAAACTGTCCCGTGCGCCTTTATTTATGAAAGTTATATGTTGTGTATGTATGTATGATAATGATGATAATGACGATAGAAAAAAAATCGGTAAGACGAATACCAGTGGTGTAGGGTCGACCACCTGTGTGGTGTATGGTGATATTTAGCAGTGTGTAACAGTGTGTAAAATAAGGGGTGTGAACCATACACAGGTGATGATTAGCATTTCGGCCCACTCCAAATCACGTGTTTGGCCCGTAGCGTTATTTATCACCTGTGTAAACTGTCACATAGGAGACCATACACTACACATCTCCTTGACCCTACACCACTCATCTCCGTAGCACTCAAAAAAAATGCAAACGTAATGTATAAATGTTAATGTATGTAATGTATGAGAAGAAAAGAAATGTTGCATGAATAATTTTTTTATAGTAGGTCATTGAATAATTTTTTTTTTTATAGTAGGTCTTTGGATATATAATATATACATGATATAATTGATATATGTATATATATATATTCAAAAATTGTTCAAAACTCTATAGAAAATGTGTAGTGACCCCTGAAATTAGTATATCAAAATAAATCTATTTATCCAGACGGAAGGTAAATTATAAATGTTTTGTGTAAAGAAAGTGATATTCTTTGCATAAAATTTTACTGATATTTTGAATTTCAAAAAATTTTGATGTCATGAAGTATTAGGATTAATCCTATTTTAAAATGCCAGATAATTATGAATAAATGTATTAGCATATAAAGCAGCAATATTGATGTCAGGGAAAAAGAATAAATTCTATGTCCAAATCTAAATCATTTTTCCTTTTGTATATCAAAATCAATTTCAGCGATAAATTTTACGTTAAATTTATTTATACTGTGATAAGGAACAGCTCACTCCATTGGACGGGATTCATAATTTTTTGACCGCCCTTTCTAACCAAGCATACCATATTTGTTGAATACTTTAACGGTTATATGAAATTCATTTATTTTATCCTAAAAAAATCTGAATCAATAAAATTAGTAGTCATCGCATCACCGCCTAATATTTGATCAATTAGATGATATAAATATTATAGTTAAATTATCTTTTAACTAAAATATACCTGATACAGTCAGAACTCAAATGATTAAAAGTTTTTTTTTTTTTAAAGCAAATCCATTTATAATTAATTTTATCATTATATACCGATTTTATTATACCGAAGTTATATTTATAAACTGGATATATTTTATTTATTCACGATAAGCTGATTTTTTCCTAACTCTGTCCAGCATTAAGTTAGTCTTCTGTATTACATGCACAGCAAATCACTTGATGAATTATTGTTTTAGATGAATTTTAAACTTTAAGTGTTAGTAAAAGAAGTTTTACAAATATCTTAGCATTAAATATACTTCTTTCATTATGATAATTTTTTTGATCAAACACAATTAAAAATTGTATTATTAAATATTTTGTTGATTGGACATCTTCATAATTACGCCGTTATTGGATAGGGACGTAAAAATATCATCCGAGCTGCTTTGCGTTCAGTGACATCTAACATCACTATCCAATAAATACTAATTGTGATTAAAATCAATGTTAAAAATTTAAGCTATATTAATTAGAAATCTGTTTAAACATATGGAATCAAAGAGACGGAGACAGAGAGAAGAAAAGATTTTTGATTGGTAAAATATGAATAATATAATAATACAGTATTAAACAGTTACATGATTTTTTCAATTCCATACAATCAAATCCACCAAATATGAACCGCTCACTTTAAAGATAAAAAGGAGGAAGGAAAGTTATGTTAAACAATATACTGGATTTAAACAGACCCATAGTTAAATAATATTTTAAAATTACTTATTAAAAGATCATACTATTGAATAATCCATATATTATCATAGAGTAGTAATCTTAGATTGTAGAATTTTAAAATTATCGCAAAGTCCTTTAAGTTTATCATCAAGATTTTCCATTATATTTTCCAACTCATCAGTGTTGACACATTTTGTTCCAACAGTTTTAACATCAGTAATTAGAGTTGTAACATTTTTATATAAATTTTTTAGCTCCTTTTCGTCAAAATTACGCATATCATCAGCTATTTGGGCATTACCAGAAACATAATCGTCGATATCTTGAGAAGTGAATTTACATGGTTCTTGGAAAACGTCAAATTTACGTTTAATTATATAATCATCCTTTTTAAATATCCAATTTTCTAAACGATCAGCTTCTTTTTCATACCCACTCGCCAATTAGTTCTACAAATTTAGGGGCACGCTGATAATTTTTCAAAGCTTCATCGATTTCAGCAAGTAATACTTTTAATCTTTCATTATAAGATGCAACTGCTTGTTTTATTACTTCACTTTCTGATTCATCATGTCTTTCATGATGTGGATATATTATTTTTTCAGCCATTGAACTCCAAGATTTTTCTATACGTTGATTTAATTCATTTACGCGAGCGATAAATTTCTTTTCAGTGAAATCACTACGTGGATTTGATTCTTTAAGAATTAATTCATTTTTTAATTTAATCCCTTCAGCGAAAGCTGATTCTGTTTCATTAGAATAATCAATAACTTGTTTACGTTGTGTCAAAATATCATTAGCGAATTTATAATATTCTTCTAAATAATCTTTATCCCTTTCTTCAATGTTCTCTTGTCTTATAATTAAATGTTCAGGTAATGGCGTTTGAGAAGTATCAAATAATTCATCAAAGTTATCGGTTGTAGGAGGTATTATATTTCGTATGTAGTCTATTAACTTTTGATTGATCTTATATGATTCGGAAGTAACATCATGTTGAAGAAGTTGATCCTGATTAATAAACCAACCATCCTCTCTTTTCTTAAAAGAGATTGGAGCTTTCCATCTACCACGATTAATTATAAAATCATTAATTTCATCAATCAGTATATTCCAAAAATTCATCGCATTACCATATTCACGTTCCCATTGTACACGTAAAGATAAAAGATCCAATTCATATTCACGGTTTTTTAATTTCCAAAGTAATTGGTCATAGATTTTTAAAGTCTCAAAGGTAATTCCGATTGTCATGGTTTCAGCGGGGGACATATCAGTAGTAGTAGTTTCATTACCGGTTCCTATTATACCTTTAACGTGAGCCCTTAAACGAGTGACATCCTCAAAGTCAAAATTTTCAACATCTCTTTCTAATTCTTCGTATTCTTTTCGCCATTCATCAACTTGTTCTTGAGTAACAGGAGCTCCGCCTTCTTGAAAAGGATCGATTTTGGGTACATTTAATAAAATTTCTACACGTTCCCTCATCCAACCACGCATACGTACAGCCTCTCTAAACCATAAACGTACTTCCTCAATCCAATCCCTTACAAGGTTATATTGATTAACTATTTCATCAAAACATTCCTTATGTCTTTTATCTTCAGATTCAGGGGATAATAAATGACTATAGGCAGTTTTTAATAATTTGGTTAATTCTGAAGCATCAGCCATATGAGTATCTAATTCTTGTAAGGAAGCATCTGTTGTTGTATCATCCGTATTATCTCTTTCCATTTCAACTTTTACTATATCAAGTTGATCGCGTATACAATTTATGCCTTTTGCAAATTCTCTTTCTGAATCAGCAGAAGGACTTAAATATGCGGCCATTTGAAGCTTATTTTCGGCCAAAGTAACACGTATATTTTGAATTGTTAGTAGTAATTTAACATGCTTTTGCTTTAAAGCTTTCGCAAGGGCGGAATCATCATTTAAAAGTTCACTTTCCAATTCAGTTATTTGAGATTTAACATCTATAAAATCGCCCATGATCAAATCAGCATCATTATGTTCAATAAGTGTCTTCCTTATTTGAGTTATCTGATTACGCATACTTTCCATTGAACTGAGTAACTTTAATACTACAGAATATCGATCAATAGTAGTTTGTGATGAAAGTAGTTCAATAAAATTATCCAATCTTGTAAGATCATTATTAAGAATTCTTAATTGTATTTTCATTAAATCAACAATTGTTAGATCTTCATTATCAGTTGAATCTTTTATTGTAGTAATAATTTCATTTGCTTTTTTATCGAGATCAATTTTATCGTATTTGATCTTTTGAGATTCTGAATAAATCGATTTTATGTCATTAATTCTATCATCAATTATAGATGCAAGATTTTGTTCCTCATCAGTCCATTCGCGTTTATTAATAAAATAAGGTACTTCTATTTGTTTTAATCGATTTAAAGAAACATTGATCGATTTATCAGCATCAACAACGGCATCGAACCATCTTGCTATACGACGATCGTGAGCTAAAGCTTGTTTTGCGGAAGTGACTTTACTTCTTAATTCAAGTATTATATTATTAATAATATTATTAATATGATCGAATAAATCTTTTGGGGAACGAAATCTTTCATGATAAAGAAAACTTATAATTTCTTTAACTTTAGAATATACATTTTGAACCGATTCCTCTGCTGCGACAACTTTGGTATACCATTCATCTAATAAAGAAGATGAAAAGATCTCACAAGTTACAGATGATTCGATAGTACTACTACCTAAAGGATTAGGATTGTCGCCACCAACATAATGTTTCTTTTTAGATTCTTCAACACCTTCTAATATTGCTTCAACTCTTTTAATTTCAACTTCAACTTGTTCAACATTTGAAGATAATTTTATTACCCATTTTAATTCTTGTAATTTTAATTTTCCTAATTCTACTAAAGAATTAAAATTTTTCCATAAAGAATCAAATTTGGAAAATATTTGATTAAAAGAAGTAGAGTCCGTTGATGAAGAAAAAGAAGAAAGTTGATCATATTTTAATTGTTTATGACTTATTATATCAAGTTCTATTTTTGATAAATCTTTTTTAGAAGAATTTAAAATATTAAGGTCAGTTACAAAATTATTAGTTAATGGTAAAAAAGTGGGTGAAGATAAAGTTGAATTAACTATATCATCCATCCAAGACGATAAATCTTTAATAATTTTAAAGTATTTTTCAAAAGGGTCGCCTATAACATCGGTAGTAATAGTTAATTGGAACCAGGAGAAAAACCAACTGGAAGAGGTATTTAAACTTTTTTGTAAAGCATTATTCGTTTCATGAAATAATTTTTTTTTTTTCAACAAATTCTTGGTCAACAGTTATTACTTCTTCTAAGACACCATTTTGTAGTATTTCCTCACTATTAGTTTCTTCTGTTATCGTAAGGTAATATGACATTTTATTTAAGAATGAAAATTCTAAAGGGTAAGTTTAATTTTTTTTAATAAAAAAAAAAATGTTTATATACATATTTTTTTTTAAGTAATCTTTTTTTTTCTTAAAAAACTAGTGTACTTTAGGTACAGTGAGTTTTTAATATATAAATAAATATACATATATGTATGGGTATGATTAGAATATTAAAAGGATTAATTATTATTATTTTTTGTAAAATATCAATTTATAAATAAAATTGATAATACATGATTTAAATTGTTAAAAGTCTCATGCATATGGTTTAATTGTTTTAAATATAGATATTACATTTAAAATCAAAAAAAAAATCAAAATTATTTATAAAAAATTGTATATTAAATTAAAAAAATTTTAAGAATCATGTATGCACGTACATCATAAATTTAATTATATTCATATGTAATGAAATTTAATACAAATCTAACACAAATTTATTTATGTCATGTCCAATTGTCCATATTGTTTAATATAATGAAATTAATTATTAATTGGGTAATATTTATAATTTCCATTTATTCATTTATTATAATATAAAAAAATGTTAAAAATGATATATGTAAAATAAGCTTTAATGTTTATCAAATAAAAATAAAAAAATTTTGTTTTCAATGGTTATACTTTACAAATGGAGTCCAATAGACCACTGGACTTACAAAAAAGAGGACCAAATATTAGTAAACACTTTACTTAAGTAAAAATAAAAAGAAAATTCATGAAAATTGCCGAGTACTCACCTACATTCATGAAAATTAATATTCAAGTAGTTTCAACCCGCCTGAACAACTTTCAATTAATAAAAGGAAGGATTTCATTTGGTCAAAATGGAGATATTATATTCTAAATTAGAAAACAGAGAAGAGAGTTAATATCATCAAGAAAAATGCAATTTCATCAAGTACTAAACCTACATTTATGAAAATTAATATTCAAGTGTTTTCAACCTGCCTGAACAACTTTCAATTAATAAAGGAAGTTGATTTCATTTGACTAAAGTGGAGATATTACGTTCTAATTAAAAAACAGAAAAGAGAGTTAATATCATCAAGAAAAATGCAATTTTCTTTAAACACTACACCTACATTCATGAAAATTAATATTCAAGTGGTTTCAACCTGCCTGAACAACTTTCAATTAATAAAGAAAGTTGATTTCATTGACTAAAGTGGTGATATTACGCTCTAAATTAGAAAACAGAGAAGAGAGTTAATATCATCAAGAAAAATGCAATTTCATCAAGTACTAAACCTACATTTATGAAAATTAATATTCAAGTAGTTTCAACCCGCCTGAACAACTTTCAATTAATAAAGAAAGTTGATTTCATTTGACTAAAGTGGAGATATTACGTTCTAATTAAAAAACAGAAAAGAGAGTTAATATCATCAAGAAAAATGCAATTTTCTTTAAACACTACACCTACATTCATGAAAATTAATATTCAAGTGGTTTCAACCTGCCTGAACAACTTTCAATTAATAAAGAAAGTTGATTTCATTTGACTAAAGTGGTGATATTACGCTCTAAATTAGAAAACAGAGAAGAGAGTTAATATCATCAAGAAAAATGCAATTTTCTCCATGTACTATACCTACATTTATGAAAATTAATATTCACGTAGTTTCAACCCGCCTGAACAACTTTCAATTAATAAAGGAAGTTGATTTCATTTGACTAAAGTGGAGATATTACGCTCTAAATTAAAAAATAAAGAAAAGGGTTAATATCGTTAAGAAAAATGCAACTTTTTCTCAAGTATTACACCTATATTCATGATAATTAATATTCAAGTAGTTTCAACATGCCTGAACAACTTTCAATTAATAAAGAAAGTTGATTTCATTTGACTAAAGTGGTGATATTACGCTCTAAATTAGAAAACAGAGAAGAGAGTTAATATCATCAAGAAAAATGCAATTTCATCAAGTACTATACCTACATTTATGAAAATTAATATTCAAGTAGTTTCAACCCGCCTGAACAACTTTCAATTAATAAAGAAAGTTGATTTCATTTGACTAAAGTGGAGATATTACGTTCTAAATTAAAAAACAGAAAAGAGAGTTAATATCATCAAGAAAAATGCAATTTTCTTTAAACACTACACCTACATTCATGAAAATTAATATTCAAGTGTTTTCAACCTGCCTGAACAACTTTCAATTAATAAAGGAAGTTGATTTCATTTGACTAAAGTGGTGATATTACGCTCTAAATTAGAAAACAGAGAAGAGAGTTAATATCATCAAGAAAAATGCAATTTCATCAAGTACTATACCTACATTTATGAAAATTAATATTCAAGTAGTTTCAACCCGCCTGAACAACTTTCAATTAATAAAGGAAGTTGATTTCATTTGACTAAAGTGGAGATATTACGTTCTAAATTAAAAAACAGAAAAGAGAGTTAATATCATCAAGAAAAATGCAATTTTCTTTAAACACTACACCTACATTCATGAAAATTAATATTCAAGTGGTTTCAACCTGCCTGAACAACTTTCAATTAATAAAGAAAGTTGATTTCATTGACTAAAGTGGTGATATTACGCTCTAAATTAGAAAACAGAGAAGAGAGTTAATATCATCAAGAAAAATGCAATTTCATCAAGTACTAAACCTACATTTATGAAAATTAATATTCAAGTAGTTTCAACCCGCCTGAACAACATTCAATTAATAAAGGAAGTTGATTTCATTTGACTAAAGTGGAGATATTACGTTCTAAATTAAAAAACAGAAAAGAGAGTTAATATCATCAAGAAAAATGCAATTTTCTTTAAACACTACACCTACATTCATGAAAATTAATATTCAAGTAGTTTCAACCCGCCTGAACAACATTCAATTAATAAAGGAAGTTGATTTCATTTGACTAAAGTGGAGATATTACGTTCTAAATTAAAAAACAGAAAGGAGAGTTAATATTATCAAGAAAAATGCAATTTTCTCTAAACACTACACTTACATTCATGAAAATTAATATTCAAGTGGTTTCAACCTGCCTGAACAACTTTCAATTAATAAATAAAGTCGATTTCATTTGTCCAAAATGGAAATAATACGCTCTAAATTAAAAAACAGAAAAGAGAGTTAATATCATCAAGAAAAATGCAACTTTTTCTCAAGTATTACACCTATATACATGATAGTTAATATTCAAGTAGTTTCAATCCTGCAGAAAGTTGATTTTATTTGGCTAAAATGATGAAATTATAACCTGAAGTTAAAAAATCAATATGTGAAAGTAAAAAAAATTTAAAAACTTGTGTACTATTAACTGTACAAAATACCTGTAACTTTACAAGTTGAAATACTTATAATATATTATATAAAATGGTAAAAATGTTTTTTAAAATAAAAGTTTCAAATTTTTTTAGAAAAAAAATTAGAGTTTCGTAATAAAATATTACGAGACTCACCATTTTACTTCATCAAAGTAAAAAAAGATTATCTGATCTGATTATCTGATCTAAATTTTTCCAGCATTACAGCTAAGATTCCGCATAGATCGGATTGGATTAAGATTTGTTCTGATTCGAACTGGTGTCCGATCTGATAGGTCCGAATCAGATTATATTAATAAAAAAATAAAAAAATCGTTCTATCATGGTTTTTAATAAAAATCAGTATATAGTTTTTTTTAATAAAAAAACTGATTTTATTAAAAAATCGGACTACTGATTTTTTTTTAATGAAAGTAAAACCGATTTTATTAAAAAATTGGTATATAAGTTTTTTTTTTAGTAAAAAAACTGATTCTATTAAAAAATCGGACTACCGATTTTTTTAATGAAAATAATACTGATTTTATTAAGAAAAATCAGTATATCAGTTTTTATTTATAAAAAAACTATTAAAAAATTGGACTACCAATTTTTTTTTAATGAAAGTAAAACTGATTTTATTAAAAAAAATTGGAATATCCATTTTTTGCAGAAAATATGCGAATGATTATCTGTGTTAATGAACCAATTTTATTAAAAAAAATTGGTACCGTTGGCCACTGCATAAAGTACCCCCCAAAAATAATACCCCCCGTGATTAAGACCCGGGTATTATTCACCACCCTTTGTGATCTGTCCATGTATAGTACCCGGGTACTTTTCAAAGTCAAATGTTGTTAAAATTGATTAAGACCCGGGTACTATATCAATTATATCAATGATTTGTAAAATAAGGAAAGTTGTAATGTTTGCTTTAATACTATAAGGAGTTAAAATGCTCTCGTGATACACCTTAGTTTAGTTAACGTTAGTTACACGATCCCTTAAAAATAGCTACTCATGTTCTGTACGGTAACATCGGATCTCTTTATATAAATGCAAAAATCGTGTTTTGTAATTTTTTTATCTTTATTTCAAAAATAATTTTTTGTTACAACTTTATACACGGGTATATTGAAATACAAGTACTTCTAAAGTTTATTTGTTTTATCTGATATTTCCTTCAACTAGTCCCAAATGTTTACATAATTTCCCTCTTCATTATCATAATATCCACTTTCTGAATTATTTTCACTTTCCTCACCACTTTCCTCACCACTTTCTTCACCGCTTTTTTCACCACTTTCTTTACCACTTTCTTCACCACTTTCCTCACCACTTTCTTCACCGCTTTTTTCACCACTTTCTTTACCACTTTCTTCACCACTTTCTTCACTACTTTCTCCACCACTTTCTCCACCACTTTCTTCATCACTTTCATCATTTTCTCCCTCTTCTTCGTCAATATTGATTACTTGTGCACCTTTTTTACCTGATACTCTCTCAAAATCAAAAATATATTTGTCTTCAGAACCATCTACCTCCGTGGAGATTCCACAGCACTTGAAGGACCGTCGTATCATTATAGGATCAATATTATCCCATGCTTCTTTAACCCAGGATGCTACTAATGAGTATGATGGACGTTTAATCTTGCCTGAAGGTGTGTATTCTTTTATAGCCTCGTCCATCCATTTGTTATAAACATGACGAACCTATAAAAATAAAATAAAAAAAATTTATTAATATTCGCAGATAATATTTATTTTAAATTCATAATATCTAACAACCTTTGCTTTAAATGCTTTATTCAAGGACACATCTAATGGTTGTAAACGTGAGGTTAAACCACCCGGAATTACAGCCATATCTGTATTTTTCTCTTTAAAACGACGTTTTACAGGATCTGTCCTATGAGCAGTAAATGAATCAAGAACGAGAAGTGAACGTGGATTTGAACCTAAATTAGCCCTTCGTCGCCACACATTTTCCACCCACCAAATCATTTCTTTCTCATCCATCCAGCCAGTTGGATTTGCATGAACATATATACCATCTGGAAACTGCTCTCGTGGTACTTTAACTAACTTAAAAATGATTAGTGGAGGAAGCTTAGTGCCATCTGCAAGGCAAGCAAGGGTTACTGTAAAATGGGTACGTTCATGGCCTGTTGTAAGGATTGAGACTGTTCGTTTTCCACGTTCTTCAATGGTTGTTTGACTTGGCAAATTGAATGCCATAGGGGTTTCATCCATGTTGCCAATCAAATTTAAAGGATAGTTATGCTCAGTTCGTAGATAAAGAAGGTATGATAAAAAATTTTGTTGTTGTTCGTTATATTCCTCAGGTAATCTTTGTGCAACTGTAGTGCGTCGGCGGTTTACCAACGAATGACGGGACATAAATCCATCCACCCACTTATGTGAAAATTGACATTTATGAATATCAGGATACTGGGAACGGTATTCTTGTTTATGAGCCAAACTTCGAGCTTTTGCACCAATCATATATCTGGTTACAGTTTTTAATTGTCTTCTTAGGTCACGAACCCACTCCAAAAGTTCCTCTTCAAGTTGTGGATATTTTGGTCGTGCACCAATATTAAGTTTTTGAACATATGGAGCCGCACACATCAAGTTAGTTTTTTTATTTTTCCAGTCGCGAACCTGTTTTGGTTCAATCCCATACTTATTTGCAGTTGCCCGAATACTATGTCCATTTTCATGATAGAACACAACCATCAACTTTTCGCGAGCATTCCATTGTCGACGCTTTTTTTGTGTATTTATTGCTCGTCGTGCACCAAAATTTCCCTTTGGCATTTTTAGGATACTATATAAGAGACTAAAAGTAAATGATATTTCAAAAATTTCGCGTTTTTTTTCAAGGTTCGAAGTAGGTAAATAGGGGGTAATAGGATCTGCTTTATCAAGGAGGGTATCATGAACATCACGGATGATAACTCAAAAAAGAAGTATTGACATCTACTCTGGAAAATTTTCTCGTTTCTTATAGCCAATTTCTAAATTTTTGATTTTGACGAAATGCCATATTTGTTTCAAAAAAATTTTATTTTTATATTTTTTAGAAATAAATATATGTTCAGAACAACGAAATAGATGAAATAAATTTTATTAATCGTTTGATTTGATTGATTTATTTATATTACAAAATTTGTGATCACAATACCGCAGTATAACGTAAGCGGCCCGTTATATAATAACCCTTATATAATATCCCCCTTATATAATATCCCCCCACAAATAGTACCCGGTTCCTCACAAAGTACCCATGGGTACTAATCAATTTAAAAAACCGAGTTCTTGATTAAGACCCGGGGTACTTTATGCAGTGGCCAACGGTATATCAGTTTTTTTTATGAAAAATAGACCGATTTTTTTTAATACATAAAAATGAACCAATTTTTAT
Source organism: Rhizophagus irregularis (assembly GCF_026210795.1). NCBI lineage: Eukaryota > Fungi > Glomeromycota > Glomeromycetes > Glomerales > Glomeraceae > Rhizophagus > Rhizophagus irregularis. Next base: position 3,006,621 of record NC_089448.1, on the reverse strand, counting down.
TGAAAAAAATCGGTATATCAGTTTTTTTAATGAAAAATAGACCAATTTTTTTTAATAAAAAATGAACTGATTTTAAAAAAATCGGTCTTAGTTTTTTTTTTAATAAAAATGAACCAATTTTTTATTAAAAAATCTAATGATCCATTTTTTAATAAAAAATGAACCGATTTTATTAAAAAAAAATTGGTATTTCAGTTTTTTTCAATGAAAAAAACTGATTTTTATTAAAAAATCTGATGATTTTTTCATTTTTTAATAAAAAATGAACAAAAAAAATTGGTATATCAGTTTTTTTTAATGAAAAAATAGACTACCGATTTTTTTTTAATAAAACTGATTTTTTTTTTAATAAATGAAACGATTTTTGTTAAAAAAATCGGTATGTTGATGTTTTTTTTTAACAAAAAAAACTGATTTTTTTTTAATAAAAATGAACCAAATTTTTTATTAAAAAATCTGATGATCCGTTTTTTTTAATAAAAAATTAGTGTGCATTTGGATCTGTGAGTTTTATGCTGAAAATAAAATTTATGCTAAAAATTAGAGGTTGATTCAATAATAATATTAATAATCTTACTGATCATAGCTGATTAATTAATTTGGTTAATATAAAAAAAAAAATATTAAAATTTTTTTACTTATATGTTTAGTATAGGAAAGTGGTATTTATTAATTCAAATAAACAACAAAAAAATATTAATTTAATTTTTTAAAAAAAGCTCAAAGCACTTTTTTGCTTTGAAATTTACTGATAAAGTTTTGAAATCATTTTTTAATAAGAATAGATCAGTGTATACAATAGATAGATATAAAAAAATTTTTCTAGGATTTTTTTTATATTAGATTGGTATAGTAAAATGAATAGATATAAAAAATTTTTTGGAATTTTTTTAATAATAGATTGGTATAAATATATTTTGAGATTTTTTTTAACAATAGAGTCAATAGAATAATGGATAGATATAAAAAGTTTGCTGGAATTTTTTTAATACAATAAGTTTGTAAAAAAATAATTTCTGAGATTTATGACAAATTAATTGGTATAGCATAATAGAGAGAAAATTCTTTGTGTTTTTTTTTTAGTAAAAATAGATGAGTATAGTAGAATAGATAGGTATAAATGATTTTTTGGAATCTTTTCTTAATAACAATAGATTAGGATAATACAATAGATAGATATAAAAAATTTCCTGGGATTTTTTTTAATAATAGATTGGTATAGTATATATAATAGATAGATATAAAGAAATTTTCTGAATTTTTTTTTCTACTTTTGATCGTGATTTTTGATCAGTTACACTAAAAATTATGACCAACTGACCGTTCAACGTGAACCACCAAAAACGTAGATCGTTTTGATCAAGTAGATAATACTGACAGAAATAAACAAAAACAACAAAATACTAATTAATTGGTTGGTTAATAGTTTATCACGATCAATAAATCATCTGCTCAAAATTGAACTTTAATCGCAAATTTTTGTTAGTTTTTAGTTTTTGTGATCAAAATGCCAATCAATTAATTCTGAAGTAGACTAGAGTCAATAGATCAATATAGTATAATGGATACAAAAAAAATTTCTGGGATTTTTTTTAATACAATAGATCAGTATGGTATAAAAAAGAATTTTCTGGAATTTTTTAATATAATAGGTGGTAAAAAAAAAATAATTTGGTAAAATAAGTTTTCTATCAGAATATAATAGATGGAAAATTCTTTGTTCTGATATTTTTTTTAGTAACAATACTGTAACAATAAGTATAAAAAATTTTTGGAATCATTTTTTAATAATAATAGATCAGTATAATACAATAGATAGATATAAAAAAATTTTCTGGGGTTTTATAGTACAATATATAGATATAGAATTTTCTGTGATTTTTTTTTTATTTAATAACAATAGATATGATAAAAGTTTTGGTAATTTTTTTTTTAATACCAGTAGACAATAAATAGATATAATAAAAATTCTTGAGACTCTTTTTTAATAACAGTAGTAGATTGGTAATAGACTATTATTAACTTATTAAGTTAATGATTGTTTTTTAGTAGTGGTGCAGACTTTTGAACCTTAGGTAGTTATGTCATTTTTTTCAACATCCCGACCATCCTGTCACATTGTTGTATGGTGCCATAAATGACTTTTGCCATATGGAATTTTTAGACTTTTAGACTTGAACTTTTTATGTAATTACTTTTATATTTTTTAGACTTTATATAATTGTAACTACTTTTAAACTTAATATACTTAACATTAATATAAACTTTTTTTTTTATTTGAAAACTGCTTTTAAATTTTTTAAATTCGAAATTTAACACATCGCCATATACTACTACTAAGATTTTATAGATTTACAAAATCCAATCTTTCAGGATGGAGAAAATGGATTGTGTGAAGAACTAAATATACCTAATACTATAAAGAAATATAGAATTTAATCCTATTGACATAGTTGATGATATTTTAAATACTAGATTAGAGTAAATTGTTTACATGCCATCATTATGAATTTATATCCTTAGTTGTTTAAATACTAGTAATTGTAAAATTGCATATAGAAAAATGTTAAATAATGGTATTATTTAAAAGAAGGAGTAATTGTTATTATTTTTAATTATATATAAATAATAAAAAATATGCTAATTTATTTAATATTTTTATTTGTTTTAATTATTTAGAGATTTTTTTAATAACAATAAATTGGTATAATATAATGGATCTAAAAAAATTCCCTGGGACTTTTTCTAATAACAATAGATTCAATAGATTAGTATAAAAAAATTTCTGAGATCTTTTTAATGACAAATTTATTGGTAGTAAAATAGACAGATATAATAAATTTATTTGAGATTTTTTTTAATAATAATTGATTGATATTGCTAATAGATGCATATAAAAAAATCTTTGGATTATTTTTAGTAATAGATCATTATGAAAAATATTTTCCAAGATTTTTTTCTATTTAATTAATGATAGATTGATAATAGATAATTAATGTTTTAGTAAGATTCTTTTTAGTTACCATTAATAAAAATTTTTTATAACTATAGATTATATTTAATGAGATTTGTAAAAAAGTTTCTTTTTTTTTTAATAACAATCCTATAAAAAATTTTTAGAAAATTGATCACATATTGGAGTTCTTTTGGAATGAAAACTAGAAAAATGATCATTTATTGGAATTTACCCAGAAAATTTTTTATAGGACAATAGATATGATAAAATTTTTTGGTGATTTTTTTTAATAATAATATATTGGTATATGGTGTTAATTAACAGTAAGTAGCTGCTAGTTTTTTTATGATAAAAAATTGGGCAATTTTTTTTATAAAAATTGAAAAAAAAAATTTATTTTTCAATAGAAAATTGGCCAATTTCTTTTTCTAAATTAAAAAAATTTTTATTATTTTAATAAAAATTGCTCAATTTATTCTATTATTAAAAAATTATAAAAAGTGACCTATTTAAAAAAAGTAGGTAAATGTTTTTTAATTGTTTTAACAAAAATGTTGTAAAAACGTTTTTTATTAATAATTTTCATAAAAAAAATGCGAAAATGTAAATCAATTAATTGCCTGTGTTACCACGTTAAATTAAAATTAAAAATGTTCATATTTTTTTATCCCGTAAAATAAAAAATTTTTTTTTAATTTATTGCTAAAATAAATAATATCTTTGCTTAAAATTAAATAGTTCCCATTTTTTTTTTGATTTTTTTTCTAATAAAATAATTAATTAATTTCACTAGAAAATATTAGAAATTTTTTTTGTTCGTGTAAAAAAATTTTTTGATAATCAACATAAAAGTAAGAAATGTAAATTTCTTCATGATCTATCAAGTCAATAATGATTTTTAGTAGCACAGAAGAACTCAGCGCAAAAAGTTTCCATAATGATTGTTCAATGTACTGTACTGTACTAAGTACTTAGTACTAAGTACTAAGTACTTAAAGATTAAATGAACCTTTTTTTACCAAAATGGCTAGATCAATAGTAAATTAGGGAATGATTGGCAACAGAGAATTTCTTGAAATTCAAAAAATTTCTTGCCGGAGTTAAAATTTTTGACAATGATCAACAAATGATCAACATAAAAAATATCCACAATTGTTGTAAATTTATGACAAATGATTATCTGGGTGTTAAAAAGAAAAAATTTTTTTTTCTCGTCTTTCTTTTTTGCCTTCTGCTTTTTGGAGTTTTTCTGGGGGGTAGGGGGGTATCCCAAAATTGATCGACATCAGGTGGTTTGTAGATCTTTTCTTTTGAGAGAGTTGGGTGTAATTTAAGGGGGGTGCAGATCTTGGTGATCAGTTTTTGGTCAGGTGAGGTCAAGGTGGCACATGTTTGGACTATCATGGGTTTTTTTCTGCGGTTTAGTTTAGATTGGAGGGATCGTTCGAAATGAGGTGGGTGTCCTTTCGGGGATTGCACGACACTAAAAAGTTCCCCTTTAGTTTACTCTTAGGTAGTTTATTAACTCTGGTAATATAGTCACTTGGAGAATTTATTTTTATCGACCAGTGTGGGGGGATTTTTCCAACCAGGGGCTGGCGGTTCAGTTTGATAATCTGCGGGGTACGGGCTTCAACTTACCAAAACTTAGGTTTACCTAGGCGAGAGTATGGGAGGCAGTGGCGTTATCTGGGTTTTTGTGTTGTGGGGTCTAATTTTAGTATCTCACATTATACCTTCTTCCTGTTAATTGCCCACCGGTTTGAGTAGATTATTTTCGCGTGTAGTTTAGTTAGTATTTTTGTCAATTTTAACTTATATGTAATTTTCTACTTATAATCGCGTCCATGTTAGGTTTCTAACTGGAACCCATTAATAAAAATAAAAATAAAAATAAAAAGAAAAAATTTTTTTTTTTAAAAAAAAAAGGGCTAAAAAAAAAAGGGCGTGGTGATCGCCATATAGCAAATGTCCAAAAAAAAAAACTCTGTAATACCATTCTTGGTACAATATGAACTTTCGTAATACCTAACATAAAAAACCTATATGGTTAAAAAGCCACGGTTTGAACTTCTATTTTTTGACTTAAAATATCCTCCTTATTTATAATTTTTGGTTTGAAACTTTTGTATGATGTTTTAAAACTATTGGACCGGATTGATCGCAAAATGTGCCCCTAAATGATTGGTTACAAAAACGATCAGCGGTCAGTCAAACTGATCCATGAAAATAGGTGTTCGCCTCTGATCGATTTTGATAAACTAACGTGACGCGTGGCTTATGATATGATCCGATCGAGCTATACAAATTGTGCTCAATTGTAACTGCGGTTTGACCGGTTAATTTTTTTTCCGATCTGAGCGATACGATCTTGGGATATGGTATTTTAAATAATATTAGATTTATTTATTATCTTTGTTTCCCTATGTCTTAAATGTTACACAATGACTGATTTCATATACCGGTAAATTATTTAACCGGTTGTTTATCTGGCACATGACACAAACCCCAGTGGAGTAAAATTTAACTAGGGAGGATACTAGCGTTCAATATTTTTAACAAACATAATTTAATTGTTCCCAATGTTTTACCTACAAATATTCCCATTTTATCAAATTTAGATTCTAATTCGAATTTAATTCATAAAAATTTTTGAATATAAATTTAGACCTTTCTTCACCTTATTTTATTAATAATATTATGTTAGAAAATCCTGACACTATTAATCGTTTAATAGATTTAGCTAAATAATTTGATACTCAAAAAACTTTTATTTTTATACAGATGGTTCTTTTTCCAAATTTAACTCTGAGATTAATACTACTACGCAAATGGGTTTTGCTTGGATAGAAGTTTCAAATTATTCTGATACTACATCCATTCCGCCTGTGGCCTTCATGGATGCTTTATCGTTTAATCCATCCTCAACTAAGGCTGAGGTTTATGCCCTTCTCACGACTATTATTTCAGTCCCGAATGGGAGCAAAGTCGACATTTACACTGACTCCCTTAATGTGATTGATACCTTTCACAAAGTCACCAACAAACTGACATCAATTCGTCAACTTTTGAAATGTAATAATAATATTTCATGGCGTTTAATAGACACATTAATTAACAAGAAACAATTGTTGGTCTCTCTTCATAAAGTCAAAGCCCACTCTGATGACCGACTCAATGACATGGCAGATAATTTCTCCAATATGGCTCGTTCTTTACCTCCTATCGAAATCAATCCTACTCAACTTCCGGGCTCTTTGATGACCCCGCTTTGGGCCTCAATTGCGCCCCTCGATCGCAACATCAGGAAATTTTGTCACTCTGTCACAGATTGTCATACTTTTGACAATTTCCTTGGAAATTCTTCACTGATTCCTATTTTCGATCGGTTTCCTATCACCTTCATACATTGGCCATTAACTCAATCATGGCTACACTATAATTCAACTTCTGACATATGTAGTACTACCAAATCAGCATATGATGCTTTCAAAATTAAATCACTTAATCATATCCTTCCTTGCGGCGATATTCTTTTAAAACATTACTCTGACTTATACCCGGCAACTGGCATCCCTTTTTGCTTGGATCAACCTGATTCTAATGATCACTTGGGATTTTGTGCCAACCTTTTTCCCTTTATCAACACTACTCTGGATCATCACAAAAGTATTCTTTTCAAATTAATAGACTCAAATGTCTCCTCTAATTCTTCAATTTTACCTTCAATTAATTCTTACGAATTATTTTCTCCTATTGATAATAATAATTATTTTAATCATCAAATTTATTTGATTTTACATCAATTAATTCCTCAAAACTTATACAATTTAATCCGTTCTTTCACCTTTAATGATAAACTTACCCGTACCATTATATGGGATTTTCTACTTTCCTTACATGAACATCTATATAAACAAATATGGCCACGACAATGCACCCATTTACGTATTTAGGAGTGAAGGAATGGTATTACTAAGAAACAAAAACGTCCCAAACGCAACAACAAACGCAAGAAATTGCGATTAAGAACTACTCAGCCTAGGATTGCACCAACTGTTTCCTCTACGTCCAGTCCACAAAATCGCAACTCATTACACGTCCTGAAGAGACCTTCATCTTCAGCCATACTCCCTGTACAGGACAATCATCCTTTTCACGCCTTACTTCTCGTCTGACCAATACTCCGCATCCACCGATGTGGTTGATCTTGTGTACTTGTAATTTCTTACATTCTGGCGGATGGTCCTCGTTTATCCGGCAACCTAGTAGCTTAGAGTTAGATTTTTATAATTTTTTCTTCTATTTGTAATTTTAATTTTAATTTTTTTTCTGCGAGTTTTTCTTTATCTTGTTCTTTCACGACGTAGGCTATGCCCACAGTTATTTTTTAAATAACGGGCAGGGCGACTTTTTCTGGCTCCTCCAGAGAGGTTGGGCACTATCTTTAATTTAGGATTTATTAGACTAGTAGTTTATGTTTGTCTTTATGTATCGTTTGGCTCCAGTCATGTCCATATCTTTAAAATAAAATAAAATAAAATAAAACTAGGGAGGATACTCTACCCTTAAGTAAAAAATATAAAAAGGGATGTTCCTTTAATAAAAAAAAATTTCATTGTTTTTTCCATTTAATTGATAATTTGAAAATATCACAAAAGTTTCTTATTTAAAAATAACCAAATCATGTAAAATATTTTAAATACTCGTTATTAAACCTTATTTATATATTTTAATAAAACATATATATAAGGGAATGTTAATATCGAATTTAGATATATTGTGTTTGATGATTGTGTGGCTGACAAAGAAAACCACTTTTTTCCATAATGACAAGCTGCGGTAAATAGGATGAATAGAAAAAAGTAATGTCAATCATTTCTATTTACAATAAAATAATCACCTTACATTTCACTAATTTAATTCAATTGCGCTTCATAATAAATTCTTTGCATTATCAAACGCACGGTCCATACAAAAATAAATTTGAAATTTTTATACGCTCCATAATTTTAAAAACTATAAGATTTCATAAATAATTACTTTAACGCTTAAAAATTTAATAAAATCAGCAGAATACAAAAAAATTTCTTCTTTATTAATCGGTATGTTAATCGATATATTATCGGTGTTTAAAATCGGTATCGGTATCATTATCGGTATATGATGTTAATTGACTTTATTGTGATACCCATTATCATTTGGATAAATAAATTTGCAAAATAATAAAGAGAAAATATTGTTATAATATTAGCAAAAGTCAAATCAAAATGTTCATTATAAGTAAAAAAATTAATACTGTACATAAAAAATATATATTTAATATATTTATAATTGATTAATTTTATATTTATACATAGCCAATTTTTTTAAATTCGATTCCACTTTTGTTATAAAAGAATTTCTTGATTTCAAATCATGCGTACAAAAATGTTGCAAGTTAATTTATAATATAAAAAAAATATTATGTTTAAAATGTTCAAATTTTAATTACTACTTTAAATATTGGCAATATAAAATAAGGATAAACATTATAAATTATACTTGAATAACTTTATTAGAAAATATCATATAATTATAATAAAATACTAGCAGTTATCCGTTGCTTCGCACCGGGACAAATGAGTTTGTTTAAATAGAAAAATTTAGTATTATAATGTAATACTAAGTAAATTAATGTTTATAATTAGGAATTTAATATGGTAATAATTAGTTAACAAAAAATAATAAAATAATATGTATTAAATTATATTTATAATAATGTAGCAGTATTTTTGAAAAAACTTTAATATTATGAAATACTACAAATATTTTTATTTATTAATTATAAATTTTATAATAATAAAATTTATATTACGTCATTCTTAAACTTATAACCAACTTAGGAAAAATATTTGAACAATTAAATGTATTAAAATCTGTTCATTTCATTTATTATCCTTCTTTTGATACTCATTTTACTTGATAAATTATTAATTTAATTAAACCATTTGAATTAAAATCTTTATTCAAAAATCTGGTGATTATTTAGAGAATTTTGGATATGGATTTGGTTATAATAGTCTATTATTATATATATAAATCAACAATTTCTTCAATTAATTAATTATAAAATATTGTAAAAATATCAATTTTTTTTATTTTTATGAATTTGAAAATCAATTTAATCGAAAGAATCTTAATCATTTTATCAACGTCGGTCAATTTTCCTACATGTTATATTGATTTTTTTTTAAAAAAAATAATAATTTTGTAAATATAATTATTTATTATTTTTATTATTATATTCAAAGAGAACGGTGTTCCTTATTTAAAGGAAAAGTTATAAATTACACCCTACCCGCCTGCAGATATACCTATGAGTCCAATATAATTATTTAATATAATATTTTATTTCTTAAAAAAAGTTTGGGGAAAGAAAAAAGATAAAGAAAGAAATCGGTTCAAAAAAGAGGAATTTCTGAAAAAAGGAATCTGAAAAAAAAATAAGTACCGAAAAACATTCCGAAAAAAAAGGACAATAATTTGGTCCAAAAAGAGTGAAAAAAAAATATTTTTTTAAAAACAAATAATAGTCTAAAAAAAAAGATCGAAAAAAAATAATATAAAAAAAATCGGTCTTAAAAGACCGAAATAATAGGATTATTTAAATAAAAAAAATTTTTTTAGTTTGAAAAAAAAAATTAAATCTAAACAGGAAAAGAATGAGAAAATTTTTCGGTTTGAAAAAAAAACTAAACCAAAAGAAGAAAGGGAGAAAAATTTAATTAATAATTAAAAAAAGAAATTCTGATTTAGGTAAAATTTCATTAACTGAAATTGTATTAGTTGATTGAATGTCACGGATCGAATAAATAGATCATGTCACGGGTTTAAATTATTTCAAGTTACACAATTCAAATTATTTATGAGACTAATCCAAACGCCAGACAAATTTTTTTAGTTATATAGATTTATCAAAAAATTTATTATAGATATTACAAAATTATTAATATTGTTATGTATTTATATAATTAAAAACAATCTCACTAAAAAAAAAAATTTTCACTCAAATTAATTAGTCGGAAATAATATTGAAAAAAAATCTCAATAAACCAAAAAGTTCTCACTAAATTGAAAAAAAAAATCTCAATAAACAAAAAAAGTTCTCACTAAATCAAAAAAATTCTCACTAAAAAAAACTAAAAAAAAATTTCACGAATTTATTAGTCAGAATCCAATATAAAAAATCTCACTAAATATCGAAAAGCTGTAGGACAAAGTTCTAATCTGATTATAGTCTTGACCCAATCCAAAAAAGAATAAGCAATAATTTTTGGGTTAAAAAAAAATTGATAAATTCCGATTAAAAAAAAATCCCCTGAAAAAAAATCCAATAAAAATAAAACAAAAAAAAAAGAATAAGAAAAAATTCTGGTTAAGTTAACCAAAAGAAACAATAATAATAAAAAAAGGGATAAAAAAATTAATAAAAAAAAAGACTAAAAAGGTAGTTTCATCTTTTACGGTAAAAGCTGATGTATTAGTTTAAAGATTGGTTATTGTAGTCAGTTAATTATGATATGATAAATACGAAATAGATTGAACGCACGAATATCACACTTTTCAATGTTACACAATTCAAATTATTTATACAGGGTAATCTAAAAATTTTTTAATTAGAAATAAATTAATTTGAATAAAATGTTTCCTTTTTTTAAAAAAAAAAATTACATGACGCTCTATCAATTAGAAATTCGGAAATCCTCCTTCTGATTTATTTGTACTGGTTGCCCTATAAAAAATTTTATCCGTGATTTCTGTAAAAATTCCGTGAATATTATATGATACATTTACGAGAAATAACATGGAATATAATAATACGGATTCACGGAATAAATTTTTATAAGGTTGAACTTTGCCAACAAGTCAAGAGAAAAGAAATGTTTAATACTAAAAGAAATATATGTATGTGTTGATATTTTACTCATTTGTCTCAATGATGCAATTAGTTCATATTTCAAGACTTCTATATTCATTGTTGTCCTGTATATCTCTCTCATTCTGACTTGTCTTTCCAATTTGCACATCCAATTTGTATGTTTTATCCTTCAATTCGTTAGAATAACACGATACTTTTTTTATATTCTTTCAACTTTTTTCAATAAAATCCATTCATAACGACATTGCATTATTATAATTCATTTCGGAAAATGAAAATTTTTAATATAAATAATTACATCAAATTTTCAAATTTTCGTTGCTTTAAAAATAATATGCGTTACCAAATTTTTTGGAACATGTGAATGAATTTATAAGCAAAATGTCATAGTTAAGATATCGTAAATGACCTATTTTTTATTTTTAAGTATCAGGATTCTACAAGTAGAACCCATATTTACCTGTCTTTATTAACTATGATGTAATTATAAAATTTAATACAAGAAATTTCTATTATACACATTATATCTAAAAACTAAAATTCTAAAATAAAATCTTAAGATGAATATTACGTAATTTTATTTATTTAGAAACAGATTAATTCGATTTCGATTTCAAACAACCATCTGCGTCACATCGCATAATTTCACCATGTAATATTATTAATAGGTATCATAATATTGTTATTGCAAGTATCTTTATTAGTACTCATAAGACATTGATTAATATTAGGAGCGAAACCCCATTCAATACAATCAGGTTTATTAAAACATACTTCACAACATTTTTCTGGAGTTGTATTTTCGATAGTTTCTATAGTATCCAGAGAAGCAAAGGTATGAATTTCGCCAGAAGTTTTAAATCCAGGATTCCCAGGTTGACAACAAGAACGGTTTTCGTAGGTTTATGATGATGATGATGATGATGATTGTGACGATGACAGCGATGGTCATTATTATTATGACGACGACGGAGATGAGTGGGTTAATGAGTAGGTTTATGAGTAGTACACACAGTTTTCGTAGATTTATGTTTTCCATGTGCGCTAAGATTCCATGTCATGAGACAAAGAAAAAAATAACTAGAATAAACTTAGGACAATGCATTGTGCTTTAGGTGTACTTTAGGAATAGTTCAAAAAATATAGAAAGTTGAATTGGAAGAGGGAATGAGAAAGTTAGAGAGATGAAATTTACTATGATTTCTGTTTAAATACTTTTTCCAAAAATACAGAAAAATAATATGGTATCAACTAGAAGTGCAGGTTATATTTTTATATATAAAGTAGTTGTAAATAAATCTGTATTAACAGAATTTTATATTACATAAATATGTTGTCGATTTGTTTATCATGTGTTTACATAAACAAATTTAGAATTTTGCGCCTCTTTTATTGGAATGCAAACAATGTAAATATTTCTTAATAATTAATAAACTTTTTTACTTTTGTGTAATTAACATAGATTGTGATTTGTGAATTTAATAATTGATTTTTATTATCTTCAAGTAAGTTAAAAAAAAAATTGGATTCCTTGAAAAAATAATAATAATAATAATTTACCGATTCTTAGTCCAAGCCCACCCACCACCCAACCGAGCAAAGGGAGTACTTATACAATAATTTTTTTTATTGGAAATTGTGGATAACGCAAGATATAAAGTTATTAATTGAATTACTAATAATTGTTTATTTCATTATAATGAAACAATTAAACCAAAAATGATCAAATAATAAACTATTAGTTTTCTATTATTTGCATTGTTATTTAAAGTTAATTATTATTACAAAGTTTTTTTTTTTTGAAATTAATTAAACCAAATGAATAGATATTAATTTTTTTTTGTCATCGTCATTTTTTATAACTCATAAAAAAATCTTTTTCGAAGTACATTAAGCCAAAAATGATCAACAAATCGATTTCATCAGATCACTGCTTTTTTTCATGCAATTTTTACAAAAATTTACAAATTGCAATTTACCAAGATAATTTTATAAAATTATAATAATCTCCAAAATTGCTGATTTAAAAATACTTTGCACAAAAATCTTCTAAATAGAGCTCCAAATGGGTAAGGGTCAATTCAGATGACCCGTCAGGCTGATGGGTTGGGACATCAAATTCATGACCTGAATCGGGTCGGGTTACAGCTTTGACCTGATTGACCTATTAACCCAAAATTTCTTATATTGAAAATGCTCCAATATTTTTTTTATTGCAAAATTTATATAAAAAAATGCCAGACCATTTTTTTACGACGGTAGTGGTAAACATTTTGGTCATATGACTTTCTGATTTGATGTACCGATCCGATTAGTAGATAATCTTTTTTCAAACGAAAAAAAATTTTATTTATTTTTATTCTTCTAAACCAAATAATTTATTTTTTTTAAAAAAAAATGGGTTTCAGCTTTTTTACAAAGAATATACATTAGCTATTACTAAAATTTTATGTTGTTTTACATAGAAGACTTTGTTGTTAACATTATAAGTGAAAAAATAAGTACCTTCATATTTGTTTGATAAATCTAATAACCATGTACCAGGACATATTTTTAAAATATGAATCATTCAAATAAATATATGTAATTTGTTTTATTTTTGCTTTTTTTCAGTTTTTTAAACTGAATAACTTTTTTTAAAAAAACATGTATATATATTATTGTTTCTTTCTTTTTTTCTTTAGGGACAGCTTCAGGCTTAAACTTTGAACCGGAATACTGGAATTGTAAGCTAGGGGAAATTGCTGCTTCTTTAATTTGAGGAACGTTACTAATGTTTTTTTCAATCTTTTTTCTTTAGGAACGGTTCTTGGACTGGATTTTGAACCAGAATACTAGGTTAGGTCAAAAGTTACCCTTAAAGAAAAATTAAAAAACAAATAAATATATGTATAAACGGTTAAAAAACTATTTCTTTTGACCAAAGAATGATAGAAACTATGGATATGATACAAGAATATGGTAAGAATTTAAACCAAAATGGGTTATAGGTAGCCTAAAAAAAAGAAAGGGCAAAATTCCAGAAGGGAATAAAAGATGATAATTGATTGATTGGGATTTAACCTACAAATTATCAATATTGTATATAGAAGTATGATAAATTTATTTATTTTTTTCAATTAAAAATTTATTAAACTTACCTATTCAAGTTTTGCTGGTGAATTCCATTATGATACTTGAATTTATGGAGCCATCCCAAAGAAAATTGAACACTTGTAGTTTGTTAATGTTTTGTTTTTTGGCTTAAAATACACTAATTAGATAGTAATTTTAGTCAAAGGTATTTCGTCATATGGGTTGATCGTGCGCATTTCAATAAGTAAATTTTCGTGATGTTCACGAGTCTGTTTTACATTGTACAAGAAATTGTATTACCTAAGCCACCAAAGTTCGGGACAACTCAGGTTTTAATGCTATTGAAATCGCACGTTTCAAATTAGTTGTAAATTGGTTTTGAGAAGACTCATTACGAAATCAAAGAAATACTAAAAAGTGTAAATATACTGTACATAATATTGAGATAGCAGATTTTTTTTGCAAAATGAAAGTGTTTTTAAAACATTGAATAACATATTTTATAATTATAAATAGGACAGTTACTATACAGGGGCCTTTTACTACAATTATCCCAATAATTTTATATACAGTAGAAGCTTAATACATTATCGAGGCAGGGTTTTCGCTCAAGATATAAGATAATGCAGTAAAACATTGGTTTTTTAAAAGAAAAGTTGAGAAGAATGAATGGAATAAAAATGAGTTATTGTTTTATTGTGTAAACATTTATTTTTTAAACCCCAAAATGAAACTTGCAATAAATAGATAATTTATTTGTCATGGTTAACATAAAGAAAAGATAATAAAAGAATACGTTAGCATGAAAAGTCGCGAAGAGAATAACGATGCGCTTACTATATTGCCTAATCATCACAAATTTTATTTCAATGACAAAATCGAAGATGCGCAAAATTAGACTATATATAAATAGCATTTTATTTATAAAAAAAAAACTTCCCTCGTTTCCGTTAGTATAGTGCAGTAACCCGTAAAATCTGAGTTCTTAGCCGTGGTTAACTCAAAATTCAGAGAGGACTTTTTACCACTATGTGGGCGGCTATTAACGTACTCAGTTCCGAACTATATACAAGAGAAGACTATCTTGCCATTACTATAATAATTTTTTAGAAATACGAACAAACCTTTTTCTTCGAGCTTTTAACGAAAGAGTACCTGTTTTTCAACAGATAATTTGTATATCTTTTGGTTTAGCTATTTTATAGCGTTTTTCACTCCTTTATCATCCTTAAGAAATCCGTTCCTCCCTTTTATTTTCCTTTGCTTCCTTCGCTCTTGAAAAATTCGACTTGTGGGAAAAATTTTCTGCCACATGACTTGACGAAATCGGAAATCGAGTGATAATTCTCCACTCAGGTGCATATCAAAGGTTATATCATATCCACTTGTGACACAAATAGTAAGGTTATAACCTTTGATATGCACCTGAGTGGGGTGTAATTCTCATGCATCTATGGATATTCATTCGGGATCTGTACAAAATCCCGAATGTCAAAATCCCGAATGGTACGAAATCCCGAAATATTGGCCAACATTAAGCATAATGCTGCCCGGTTCGGGATTTTCGGGATTTTGACATTCGGGATTTTGTACCAGACCCTTATTCAACATGTGCAGATCTACGATTTAATCCTGGACTTAATGCAGAGTTTGTAAGATCGACATGAAGCAATTGAAGCATTATTGAAAATTGTGACGGTACATATCGGCGAATTTGATTCATTGTCTAAATATGTTGAATTTTATACTAAAAAAGATGCAGCAAAATTAGGATGTGAAATGCAATAACCAGATAAGTAGATTTAACTTTTAAAAAATACAATTTAACGTGATATAAATTTTGGCCAGAATTAGCATAATTTTGGCCAGAATTTAAAATTAATATTAATACAAAAATGAATACGAAGCCAATTCTAAATTATAGGTTTCTTAAATCAAGATGAACTTACATAAATTTAGATATTTGAAATTTATTTTTTGTTTGTAATTACCATAAAAAATATTTAAACGTTAGCCAAATAAAAAGATATCTATAGACATAATAAAAAAATAAAAATAAATGTTTTTTACACCATCTTACTATCATAAAAAGTATCGTTTATCCATTTTTAAATTTGCAATTATTGATCTATGATTTGTTTTTTTATCTTTGGTAGTTTATTATAAAACTGATGAAGATTTTATTTAAAGTATTATAAAATATAGTAAATTTACATAAGTAAAATAAAGATTTTATGCCCTTCGTATTATGAAAGTTAATGCATTGATATGTAACAGTTTGTTAATTGTTAGAGGCCATATATTTAATATGAGGATAATTGCTATCATCGATAAATTGATGACATCTAAATCAAAGAAATAAAAAAATTTATTTCTATATGGTTAAAAAAACAAATAAAAAAGATAATAAGTTTATCCTTCTAACTAACAGAGCTTTAGCAAAAAACGAACATACAACTTATCTAAGGATTCCAGGTCCATTTCTAATATTTCTTTAGGTTTAATGACAATCACGTTTTTTATTACAATTTACTGTACATAAGGTTCCCTATAAAAATAAAGAAAAAAACACTAATAATGTAATGTGTCTTTAGATCAATGCTAAATATACATACTGTAACTATTATAAACTTACTCAAGATCTCGATCCATTTTTTAACATTTCTTAGTCAAAGACAAGTGCATGTTCCTATTACAATTTACGCAAGATCTCAATCTGTTCTCTATAAGAATAAATAAAAAAGAAATGTTAAACAATATTAATTTAGGTTAAATGTCAAATATACACCGTTATTATAACTTACCTAGAAACTCGTCAGTCCATTTTTTAACATTTCTTTAGGTTAGAGTTACGATCTGGATGATTAACTAAGATCAACATTTTTAAATATCCTCAATCAATATTTGGAATGTGATACCCCGCATTTCTTAAATTATGCATAACCAGCAGGTCATTATTCAACATCATAGGATGACCCTAATAAATGAATTATTTTATTAATTAAAGTATAAAAATAAACATAATCAAAACAGATTGAATTTTATTATCTATACGGATGAATATTTCTGATTTTTGATTAACTTACTAATTTTTCTTTTCTTTTTTGTTTTTGGATGAGATATTTAAATTCATCAAATTATATATTGAGGTATACTTATAAGAGATCTTAAAAAAAAATAATTCTTTTATTGATCAAAGACGTATATAATTATTAAAATGTGGCCGATCCATAAATCATCTGGATCGTAATTCTACTTCAGGTTAAAGACAAGAATACGTTCCTATTAAGATCTCCAAATCTATTTCCTATAAACAAAAAAAATGACCATGTTAATGATGAATATACGCTCCCAATAGACTCTCATTAGTTTCCCATTACACCATTAACAAGGCTTCAAGTCCATTCTTTGAACATTTCTTAATGAAACCTTTTTTCTAGGAACTTACCAAACTCAAAATATATATTAACAGTTAAGGTTATCTATAAAAAAAATAAAAAATTTTTTTTTTTTTTTTTTTTTGACCGGAAAACAATAAAAAATTTTTTTTTTTTTTTTTTTTTTTTGACCAGAAAAAAATAAAATTTTTTTTTTTTTTTTTTTTTGACCGGAAAAAATAAAATTTTTTTTTTTTTTTTTGAAAAAATAAAAAATTTTTTTTTTATCAGAAAATATATATTAGATATATACAGCCTATGTACTCCTCAAAAAAAAAAAATTCGTATTTAGATAAAAAACTTTTTTTAGATACTCTTTTTAATAAATAATATTTTAATTTGGACATGATCATCAGGTCTTATAACTAAATTTAGATTGAATGCTGGTTCGTATCTTGTTTAATACACCCACGTGGCCACCCGCCACACGTCAGTCCTGTTATGGTGTTTATATTTTATTCATTTCATCATAGCAATCCCAGTTATTTCACATCTCGGTAACTATATTTTTTTTATATATTTTTCACTTTTTAATCAACTTTTTCACATATTTTTTTTTATTCATATTTTTGTCAAAACTAGGAGTAGTCATAAACTATGATAGAAGAAAGCACTTATCCCAAAAGTGTATTTATAAAGCTTTTTGATAATAAAAGAACTTTTTTTTATGAGATCATAAAAGAAGGAACATATCCTCTTGCTGAACAACTTTATTATACCAAAAATCCGAAACATCCCATTCCTCATAATTATATTGTCAAGACCCAATATGGCAAAGCAATGCATACAGTTAAATGTTCAATTGAATATATGGAAAAAAGGCCTTTATATAAAATTTGCTTTGGGGATAATTTTGCAAGAGAGGTACATTCCTGGGAGTCTCTGACAGATGCTGCCTGCAAGTACTACCAGGTACACTTATTTGAAAAAAAAATATTTAACAAATAATGTTAATTAATTTATACAATTAGGAGTTTAATAAAACGAAAGAGATTGGAAAAAATCAAAATAGAAACCAGTCAAATAGAAAGAATAAAGGAAAAATATCTGGTCCTTTACTTTTTGGCCTCAAGTTACTGAGTGTTGAACGAGTGCGCAAAACAATGTCTTTAGACCTTAAAATTCGTCCATTTGATGAACTTGGTAATTCTCAAAAACGTCGCAAAATACTTGGATTGTCACAACATGTCCTAGATATAGTTGAAAAAGAAAAAGGAAATACATTTCATCCAGATGATCAAATAAAGCTTAAACAAATAAAATTTGAAACTTATGATGATATATATGAAATTAATTTTGGAAAGTTGGGTAAAATAGAGGAAATGAAAAAAATTGAAGCAGTGGTTAAGTCTTTGGATAGGGGCCATATCTCAAGAGAAGCTTATCGATCTCTGGCACGAATTGAAGATCTTCCACGTGAAAATGTAATATGTGATTCCCGACAAAAAATCAATGCAGAAATGAAAAAAAAGTTCCAATGACTCTAGTTGATTTGTTACAACCAACTGCATTTGAACCAATTACAGGAAATCCAGATATTACTGATAGTACAATTATTATGAATATGTTGGAATCAATTGGCAAAGGAGGACAGCGCCGTATAACAGATATTTTAAATTACATTATACCATTATATATTGAAAAAGGAATTTTAATTCCTAGAAGATCAACTTTACATATTCGAATTTCAGGAGATGGTCGTAATGTGGGACGCAAAGTAAAACACGTCATGATAACAATGACATTATTAAATGATCTAAATGGATTACAGAAACCAGATAATCACTACACATTAGTTTTATATCCAGGTGCTGAAACATATGATTCTCTTAGAAATGCACTAGCTCCTTTAATTTCTGATTTAAATGTATTAAAAGAGAGAGGTTTTTATCAAATAGGTGGTAATCATTGGCCAGTAGAATTGTATTTCAGTTCCGATTGGAAATTTTTGGCAATTTGTTTGGGAATGAAAGCTGCTAACGCACAATACTTTTGTCCTTGGTGTGATTGTAGCAAAAATGATATTATTACTACGTCAAAAACAATTAACAAATCAATGGATGATATTAAAATTAATTACAAACAAATAAATGGCCACATCAAAGAACCATTATTTTATATGATACCACTACAAAATTGGGTAGTTGACGAATTGCATATTTTTTTGCGGATAACAGATAGATTGTGGGAGCTAATGATTTCTGATCTTCGCCGTGAAACTGCAGATGAAGAAATTTGGAAAGCCAAAATTTTATTGGAAATGCAGAGGCTTAACATATCATTTCAATTTTGGCATGAAAAAAATACCAATAATTTATTATACACTTCGCTGATGGGTCCAGACAAATTAAAAATCCTCAAAGGATTTGATCTTTTTGCTGTTTCGTGCTTTGTGGGATCAATTTAATGAACTATATCATTTAATGCAAGACAAGAAAACAACAGGCGAATTTTTTCGTTATAAGGCCAAATCTTGGTTAGATGCATTTACAGCTCCTTCTACAGGACATCCAAATAGAAGTAATTTTGTTAGAGGTATGTATCGTGTCCAAGATATAACACCATACATTCATGTTTTATGTAATCATGCCGCAGAGTTTCTTGAAATCCATCATGAGTTTGGATTGGCTGCATTTTCATGTTCACCAGTAGAAAAAAAGAACCATATGCAGGTGTGCCTTTATTTTCAAAATACATTGAAAGATGGGGGGAATAAAAATTCACGAAAATCAGCAATCTTAGAAATGCTAGAGCATGAAAATTGGCAATTATATTTTGCATCAAATAAAGTTCCTAATTTTCTAAAAAAATCCAAAAAATATAGGTTACAATAATAGGATTTTATTTGTTTAACAATAAAAAAGAAAAAAAAATTTTCGTGATCAAGTAATTTTTATTATGGGCAATTGAACTAATACTATATCTATGTAATTTTTTTTCAATTGATAGTAGTTCATTCCATCGTTATCATAATAAAAACCTAATTACATAAGTTTATAAAATTTTCTTTAAATTTGACATTGGTCTAAAAAAAAACGAAATTGAGCTGAACCCGCTTCAAATTTATGGTTCTCTTTGTCTCTACCTCCCGTCACCTTCCATTTAACGGTCATTTCTCCATTATAAACTAATTTTGATTTTGATTTTTTTGCATTTTGATCATAACTGTTATTTTCACTTTCAGGCATATACAAACGAACAAAACTCAATTGTCCTCCTCCATAATTGCGCTCACCCCAATTTTTGTCATCTAAGACTTTTCCAACTTCATCAAAGGCCTTTTCTCCCTTAAAGATACATAAATAAGAAGACCCACATGGAGAGTAACGCGTTATATGGTTTCTAAAAATACCAACGAAGGCATCTTCACTACAATGTATCGAAAATACTTGTTTCCCAACAGCAGTATGATGGTTTTTAAGACGTTTTTGTAATTCTTTAATTATAGCTTTTTTCAAGTGTGAAAGCTCGGACTCTGAAACTGGTTGAATATGTGAAGGAAGTGTATTGTAAGATACATGTTTTAATGTTTCGTGTCTTTGTAGACCTGAGCGATTTTTGAACCCTTTAACACGCCTTTTGCAGATTGAACAATATAACCTAGTTGAATCTCGGGTAGACATTACTTAAAAAAAAATAAAATTCTATAAGTAAACGAATAACTAAAAAAAAGTAGAGAAAACTAACAATTTCAGTAAGTTTTATAAAAAAATTACGCCGGTTTTATGCTGAAGTATATACCGAAGTTAGTTGGATGGGTTGTATAGT
This sequence comes from Rhizophagus irregularis, assembly GCF_026210795.1. Taxonomy (NCBI): domain Eukaryota; kingdom Fungi; phylum Glomeromycota; class Glomeromycetes; order Glomerales; family Glomeraceae; genus Rhizophagus; species Rhizophagus irregularis. Next base: position 2,985,464 of record NC_089448.1, on the reverse strand, counting down.
GGTTAGATGGGTTGAACGCGTATTTTTCATTAAGTTATTTTTGTTTTACGATTAGTTGAATGGAAAATTTTTTTTATTAACTGGTCTTTATAATCATATGACATAAAAACACATGAATGCCGATCATATTAGTATTACGTAAAGGACCGCTAAAGGCAACTTTGTTAATTAAATTCAAATGAACTAAATTCGCGCATATGATGTCGGTACGATTACAATAATAACCTTTAGTTATAGGGTAAAATAATTTATTTTTTTTATGACATAAACAAAGGCACACGTTAATTTTCTAAACGCTGCTATTATGCGAAGCATTATATGAAAATTACGGTACGATTATCAAAAAACCTTTGATTATGAGAGAGAAAATATTTTTATTTTAAATATAAGTAAAGGGAAGACGTTAATTTTCTTGATGCGAAATTAGAATAAAATAGTTAATGGGATGGAATTAGTCAGTTGCTCCCTATTTACATATTTGTCAAATAGATATTTTTTTTTTATTTTTTTTTTTTATCATAGAATTTTTTTAGTTATAGTTTCTTTCTGTTCGCCCTTTGGGTGAGTTTTCTAATTTCTCTTTTTTTTCTAAAAGATTGTATTTTGAGCCGACAGGTTTCCTTGTTTTAAACTTGTTTAGCTAATTATGAGTCAAAGTATTGTTGATTTTCTCTATGATGAACCCTAAATCTGATTATCAAATTTGCTCAAAAAAAAAGCATTTTATTTATTACCACCCAAACAAATTTTTTGTAACAAATTTTTTATTTATTGAATTTTTTTTGAAAAAAAAAGTACCAGTTTTATTTTTTTTTTAGTAACGTGCAGAAAAATACAAATAAATTCATCTTACAAGAAAAGAAATACATAGTTCAGATAGAAGTCCCCCTTAATCTATTATCACAATCTTAATGATTGTTGTAATTTACTAAAAAAAAAATTTCTCTTAAAAACCATTTTTTTTAATAATAAAATAACTTTTTATATTAGGCGACACAACATTAAAAATTGGTTCTCATAACCGCCAACCTAATTTTAAAAAAATTCAAGGAAAAAAAAAAAAAAAATTTTTAATATTTGGGACTACCATTTTTGCCTTACAAATATACAAATATATAAAATTTTTAAATAAAATACCGACTGCCGACCTCAAAAATTTAAATCCATGAAACGAGAAAAAAAAGTGGTTTTAAAATTTAAAAATTCAGCGTAAAAAATCTGAAACGTTTTTTTTTATAATTATTTTATCAATATAAAATTTTTGGGTTAAACAGATCAGATCGGGTCAAGTGGGTAGCCCAATATGACCTAACCTGAAAAAAAATTTATTGGGTCAGGTTTCAGAGCTCTTTTGTGGATGAAATTTCAAGGGTAAAACTTTGAAATCATTTCAAATAAAATTGCTTAAAGCTTCCCAACATGTTTAACGTTTACTTGTTAAAATAGAAACTTTTTTGTGTAAACATATCAATGTCATAATGCATTTTTGCCCTTCGATAAAGTATTTCCAAATAAAACTAAATTTTTGTAGTACTAGAGAAAATTCATCAACAGAAAATTCTACACTCTATTCAGTGGTTCATTAAATAAGAATTTGAAAAACTAAATTTTTATACTTGTTTACACTGTATCAAATGGAATTTGTAAAATTAAATGAAAATTCTTGATTTAACACCAAAAATTAAAATCTAATCCGTATCAATTTCTTTTGTTTCTTTAATAAGAATTATGATAATTGTATTAGAATATATAGAGATGATTGTTGATACCAAAATACATTTAATTTATTATTTAGCCAATTTTAATCTACATTACATAAGCTCCATATGCAATTACTTCATTTTACTGACAAACGTTTCACCGACAAACATTTCACCAACAGGGTTATTTTACCAACAAACCTTTTATTGACATATATATAAAATTAAATATAAAAATATTATAAATATCTTTACATATATCTTTATATGAAATGGGGAAATTTTTTTGTTAGTAACACATATTTCTTTGTTAGATTTTATTAAATACAAAAAAAAACTACTACTATAGATTTCCTTAGGGGAATAGCACATACTTTTCACAATAGTTTATTTTTTAAAATAAATGTATTAATGTTTTGTTTTGATCAAAAACTAAAAAGTTTATATATATATATATTTGTTAGTTTTTATTATTTTAATGAAATTTATAATTACATATGTAACATATGTAAAAAAAAATAAAAAAGAATACAATAGATATAGCTATATGTTATTCTATCTACTAACCAGTCTAAGATGAAAGTAAGTGTCAATACTTATTATATCTAAACTAAATATCTAAATAAAAAGTTTTTATAATAAAATATCTCCCTATAAAAACGAAATGAGGTAAATTTGTTTAATATTTGTGCTCATGTGTAATAAATGTCTAAAAAAGCACCATTTTGTTTAATTTTTGTTTTTTTGTAATAAGACATAAATCGGACAAAATGGTGCTTTTTTGGACGTTTTTTACACATGAACACAAATTTAACACATTTCGTTTTTATAGGGTCTCATATTCAATATTTATTTTTTATGACAGTGAAATGATTGTTGGTGAAATGAACCAGACCCACTTCATATTTAATGATTATACTATGCTATAATTTTTAATATGACTATTATAATAAAAAAAATTGGAGTAACATGAGTGATGATTAAAAAATATTAGAATTAAAATCTTCAATTACACAATCAAGACCTTGAGACTCTTCTTGAACTAAAATTTCAGTAAGTTTTCGACTTTTATAATAGGCTTGTGAATGAGATTGTATAACAGAGGTATTTGCTTGTTCTTGTATTAAAGCTTTGTCTGCTTCTACAAATTCCAGCATATCATTTTCAAATTGACTATTAATACCAGATACTACATATTCATAATTTCCATCCCTGTTTATTATATAATATTCACTAATACACTTATTCCATTCAGATAAAATATTTTCAAGCATTATTATGGTTGGTCTATTAGAAGGATCTGAATCCCAACATTTTTTCATTAAATCTATATAACATTCTGGAGTATTTTTTGTAATTTTAGGCCGTTTCCCTTCACAAATACTTAAACTAAGCTGAAGATCATGTGATTCATGATTAAATGGAGGGATACCTGATGTAAATTCCCACATTATTATTGAAAAACTATAAATATCACTTGCTTGTGTATAAGGTTTTTTTCTTAATATTTCAGGCGCCATATAAGGTAAAACCCCATAAATTTCATTAACTTTATTGACAGAGTCTTGTAAATCGCTTACAGGTTTACATAATCCTAAATCTATAATAAATAACTCATTGTAATCATCTGACATTAAAATATTACCATCATGAAAATCACCATGAGTTAAATTTGATTCATGAATTACTTTAAGTCCTAGTATAATTTTTTTCAATAATCGTAACTTGTCTTTCCACTTAAATTTAATTATATCAGATAAACATTTTCTCAAACTTCCTTTTTTTGCATAACTCATTATAATTATATAATTTAAATTATTTGGATCTTGGGTAAACCCAAAGAATTGTATAAATTTTGAAAATGATTTTTTCTGACAATTATAATAATATTTCCACTATATAAATTATAAAAAAATTGTTAAACATTTGCATAAAAAAAATAAAATTGCCACAAAATATGAATAATATACCTCATCCAAAAATTTACTATCTAAGTTTGATGAACTATTAAGTGTTTTAAGAATAACCTCATAACCTGCTTGAAAACTACATCTATTCCATTGTTGTTTGTTAAAATTCCAACCGTAAATAGGTCCATCTAACCAGATAGCTTTATGAATTTCACTAAATCCTCCTTTATTATAATAATTAATTCCTGACAATTTATTATAAGGTATCCACTCTAAAAGTTCATAACTATTTTTAGCATTTAATTGTGCTTCTTGAATAAATTTATCAATAAATTCATTTTTACTAGTCCATTTAGAAAAATCTTGTTGAAATCGTTTAGTATTACATTGATGGCACCACTGGTAATCAATGAATGGTTGCTTGCATTCATTACATACTAATCTAACTTCATTTTCTGCTACTTTTTGGTACCAATAAAATGCTTTTTCTAAATTCTTTTCTGTTCCTTCTCCATTTTCATAACATGTGACTAAATTAAGCATTGCATTTTCTTGACCATTTTCTGCTGCTTTTTGATACCAATAAAAGGCTTTTTCTAAATTCTTTTCTGTTCCTTCTCCATGTTTATAGCATATGGCTAAATTATTCATTGCATCTTCTTCACCATTTTCTGCTGCTTTTTGATACCAGTAAAAGGCTTTTTCTAAATTCTTTTCTGTTCCTTCTCCATTTTCATAACATATGGCTAAATTATTCATTGCATCTTCTTCACCATTTTCTGTTGCTTTTTGATACCAATAAAAGGCTTTTTCTAAATTCTTTTCTGTTCCTTCTCCACTATAATACCTATTAGCTAAATAATTCATTGCACTTGCATGACCATTTTCTGCTGCTTTTTGATACCAGTAAAAGGCTTTTTCTAAATTCTTTTCTGTTCCTTCTCCACTATAATACCTATTAGCTAAATAATTCATTGCATCAGTACGACCATTTTCTGCTGCTTTTTGATACCAATGAAAGGCTTTTTCTAAATTCTTTTCTGTTCCTTCTCCATTTCTATAGCATATGGCTAAATTAAATATTGCACTTGCATGACCATTTTCTGCTGCTTTTTGATACCAGTAAAAGGCTTTTTCTAAATTCTTTTCTGTTCCTTCTCCACTATAATACCTATTGGCTAAATTAAAAATTGCACTTGCATGACCATTTTCTGCTGCTTTTTGATACCAATAAAAGGCTTTTTCTAAATTCTTTTCTGTTCCTTCTCCACTATAATACCTATTGGCTAAATTAAAAATTGCATTTTCTTGACCATTTTCTGCTGCTTTTTGATACCAATAAAAGGCTTTTTCTAAATTCTTTTCTGTTCCTTCTCCATTTTTATAACATAAGGCTAAATTAAACATTGCTTTAGTAAAATGATTTTTTTCTGCTGCTATTTGATACCAATAAAAGGCTTTTTCTAAATTCTTTTCTGTTCCTTTTCCATTTTTATAGCATAAGGCTAAATTAAACATTGCATTTTCTACATCTTTTTCTGCTGCTTTTTGATACCAATAAAAGGCTTTTTCTAAATTCTTTTCTGTTCCTTCTCCATTTATATAACATAAGGCTAAATTATACATTGCATTTTCTTTACCATTTTCTGCTGCTTTTTGATACCAATAAAAGGCTTTTTCTAAATTCTTTTCTGTTCCTTCTCCATGTTTATAGCATATGGCTAAATTAAACATTGCATTTTCTACATCTTTTTCTGCTGCTTTTTGATACCAATAAAAGGCTTTTTCTAAATTCTTTTCTGTTCCTTCTCCATTTATATAACATAAGGCTAAATTATACATTGCATTTTCTTTACCATTTTCTGCTGCTTTTTGATACCAATAAAAGGCTTTTTCTAAATTCTTTTCTGTTCCTTCTCCATCTTCATAACATAAGGCTAAATTAAACATTGCTTTAGTAAAATGATTTTTTTCTGCTGCTATTTGATACCAATAAAAGGCTTTTTCTAAATTCTTTTCGGTTCCTTCTCCACTATAATATCTATTGGCTAAATTAAAAATTGCATTTTCTTGACCATTTTCTGCTGCTTTTTGATACCAATAAAAGGCTTTTTCTAAATTCTTTTCTGTTCCTTCTCCATTTTCATAACATATTGCTAAATTAAACATTGCATTAGTATAACCATTTTCTGCTACTTTTTGATACCAATAAAAGGCTTTTTCTAAATTCTTTTCTGTTCCTTCTCCATTTTTATAACAGATAGCTAAATTAAACATTGCATTATTATAACCATTTTCTGCTACTTTTTGATACCAATAAAAGGCTTTTTCTAAATTCTTTTCTGTTCCTTCTCCATTTTTATAACATATAGCTAAATTATACATTGCACTAGTATAACCATTTTCTGCTACTTTTTGATACCAACAAAAGGCTTTTTCTAAATTCTTTTCTGTTTCTTTTCCATTTTTATAACATATGGCTGAATTAAACATTGCATTATTATAACCATTTTCTGCTGCTTTTTGATACCAATAAAAGGCTTTTTCTAAATTCTTTTCTGTTCCTTCTCCATTTTTATAATATAAGGCTAAATTAGACATTGCATCAATATAACTATTTTCTGCTGCTTTTTGATACCAAAAAAAGCTTTTTTCTAAATTCTTTTCTGTTTCTTTTCCATTTTTATAACACATAGCTAAATTATACATTGCATTAGTATAACCATTTTCTGCTGCTTTTTGATACCAGTAAAAGACTTTTTCTAAATTCTTTTCTGTTCCTTTTCCATATTCATAATGTATAGCTAAAATATTCATTGCAACAGTAATACCATTTTCTGCTAATTTTTCTAAAGAATTAATGCATTTTTTACACAATAATTCCTTAGTAAAAGGTTTATTACAATATAAACAATTTTTGCTGCTTACTGTATCTTTTATATTAGTAGCTTCCATTTGGTTATTTTAAAAATTTATTTACTTTAAAAAAATTATTTTCTTCGAAATTTTTTTTTGTACTATTCATCTCATAAATAAGGAATATTTTAACCAAAAGTAGAAGTTTCAGTAAAAAAAAAAAAATTTTCGGGCTATATTTTTTCCGATGCGCTGATCTGCATTATTGCCGTTTTCAAAATGGGATATGCAAATGTCGATCATCTGATAAAAAAATGTTTTTCGGGCTATATTTTTCCCGATGAACTGATCTGCATTAAACATGTATTTATTAAGTAGTCAATTTTTCCCGCAAAATGTCAAAAAAAACATTTTTATCAGAACATTATCTGCTGGATATAATTTGAATATTTCGCAAGAAAAACTTAATAGCTTTAGATTTTCAAAGCTGCATTAGTGATTTAGTGTTGCATTCAATAGTAATTTTCTCTGTTCTCAGAAATTTGACGATAAATGATTATTAGAAATTAAAAAATCCTGTAATACTCACAAATACACAAAATATTAAAAAATTTTATAGGGCATTGCTTGAAAGTTGAAAGCCATTAACTCTAGATGTAAGGAATATTAGGAAGTGAAATAAAGATATCATAGGCTTAAAAAAATTAATAAGGGTCAAATATATAATACTATTCCTTGAGAAATAAATGTTATTTTTTACAATTTGATAATTAGTCCGTGATTCGCCGTCCGGCAAGTGACGTCGTGACACAATACGGGGTAACTACCCAGGATTTTTGATCAGTACTGGTGATTTTGATGATTTGTTTACTCTTTCATCAATCCCACATCATAGCTTCACATTTGCTACATCTATGATTCATTTGACCTAGTGAAACGTCAGCGCTTCATACAACAGTAACCTATTATGAATATCGTTAGGTATTTTCTATTTTAAAAGTTTTATTTTAAAAATAGTTGTGTTTGTGACTCTCAATTAATCGACTTAGAAGTTTCTGATTTAGGTACTATTATAATTATTTATCATCTAATTTAAAATTTAAAGATACCAATAACTAAATAAAATATAAATGTTTTTTAACTGCTATTTGTAAGTTTTCTTTGTTATTAACAGATTTGACCAAAAAAACAGCCGATCACATGATTCTAAATCAAGCCAATAATAGTGTTGAAATCAATGTTCATGACTAGATTAAATTATTAAATTTACAATCAAGGATTAAAATATATCCAATTATTCTATGATCAAGTCATACTCTTTAATAATATAGACGAATAATAAATTTTTACTATTCAATGATATTTAAAGCTCCCTGCTATGTTTAATGTTTACTAAATTATCTTTAATAATGTGTATAGTAAGTTATAAAACATATTACATATTGTTTTTAATAACATTATGTTTATTTGTTTATATAAAACAAATACTAGTAATTTCGGTGCGTATATTTTCTTTAATGTTTTTATATTATAGTTCAAGATAAATAAATAATTTAAAATAAACAGATTATTGTATTTAGTTGAGAAAAAGGAAAAGTGTCGTTTTAAAAAAGCACATTTTCATTTGAGATCACGCACAAAAAAAAAATACTTAAATTTGATTCACTGATCATTACTCAATTAACTTTTCATAATAAAAAAATTTTTTATGCAAGAGGCGTAATTTTACGTACTGCCATGCATATTTACACGTGTGTTTCAAACTAAAAAAAAAAAGTATATAATCGCAAATGGACGATATAAAATAATGATTTCTTTGGTAATAAATTTATACTATTTATAAGCGATTACCAAATGAGTAACAATAATCGAAATTAACGATGATGCTGACAAAATTGATATTAATAATATCGATGTTGATAAAATACTTACCTCCGATGATATCGATGATAAAAATGATGTTGATAAAATATTTACCTTCGATGATATCAATGATGAACCACATAACGGTAAACCTATTATTATAATAGAAATATCACCAAAAGAAAACTACCTTATTACATATAGTAAAGAAGATCGTTCAATTGCCGGTTGGAATGTTGAAGATATGGATAAGGTTCAACTTAAATTTGATCAAACTGTCAAAATTAATGAAGATAAAGGAATCAGAAGTTCATGTGTTTCTGATGATAAGAAACTTGCTTATATCAGTAATGATTATAAATGTACTATTACTGGTAAGTAATAATTATTTGATTATGAAATTATTAAATTATGGTAATTGATATTTATTTAATATTTTTTTTTAGTAATCGATATGAATAATAAAAAAAAAATTGCATTAAATTTAGATACAGAAGTTTCTCATTCAAATTCTAATTACTGTACCTTTAATTTAAAAGGTGAATTTATTTTATATAGTTTATTCTACGTTCATGAAACTTTTGGAAGTCATGATATTATTTGGATTTATTCCACACAAACAAAAGATAACAAATGGGAATGTAAGAGATTTTATAGGATACTTAAAGATTATGAATTAGTTAGTATATCAAAATATGATAAAGTTTACCTGTATCCAATGGATTCAAATGATTACATTTATGAATGGAATATTAATACTGAGAAAAGTGTAAAAATATTTGTTAACCATAAAGATGAGAATGAGGTAATGAATATAGTTATAAAATTATTTTCAAACCAATTGACGTTAAATTATAATTAAATATATTGAATACTATTTATTTTTAGTTTAAAATGTATGATATCGAATATTCAGTAATGAAAAGTTTATTTTTCTAAAATTCAATGACAAAATCATCGTTTATTTAATCGAATTGGGAATTCCTATTGCTTCTTTGGATGTAAATGATGGTAATCATTTTAAAAAATCTTATTTATACTTAATTATTACTCATATTAAATCATTATTTTTTTATTCAGATATTCAACTATATAATTTTATGAATCATACTGGTTTATTTCTTTTACCTTCTTTATTCTATTATACACCAGACAAAGAAATCAAATATATAAATACAAAAATAATCGGAATCAAACTCTATTTGAAAAACAAAAACCAAATTATGATGAACTAGAAGCTTTTTTTAGTGAACAAAGTTCTGAACAAACTGATGATGAACAAACAAAGTTTGTGCTTAGAATTCTAAATGGACGTGTATGGAAATCTAAATTTATGTCAAAAACGAACAAAAATTCCGATGAATTAAGTAAAGAAAATAATAAAATTATTGAATGTGATGATGTTGACAAACACTTAAATGTTCATTCATTTAATTTATATATGGATGCTGTGCCTACATTATTTCAAAAGGCCATAACAAATGATCTTCATAGGGTACAAAAATCAACCGTATCAACTGAAAATTTAATTAAATGGGATATGAATATCAATCATATTGAAATTAACCTGGCAGTTTTTAAAAAACACAATACTGAATGGAATTTAGTAATTAGCAGGAGAATTGACAATCATCATTATAAATATAAATATTCTGCAATAACCAAAATTAATTATGAGCTCGTTATTTAATAACAACGATATTGTTATATTGACAACATTTGGTATTCTTATTTATACTTTTAGTGAAAATAACAAATCTATTTCTTTAAACTATTTTTATTTTCTGGAATTAGAACAATATATTTATAATGATTAAAAATGTAAGAAAACAACACTTCAACATTACAAAAGAAAATTTTCACAATCTACTTTACCATTACCAAATTATGATAGTTTTAGATTAAATGGATGGGTTTCAGATGTAATAAATAATAAGACAAGTCTTTTGAAATATGGAGTTGAATTATTAATGTTAGCAATTAAAGAACATAAGCTAGAATTAATTGATGATATTTATAAAAAATGTATGACTTATTTTAAAGAGGATTTAATGAACAATAAGTTATTTTTAAGCATTGTCACTTCTGCAATGCCATTACTAGATGAATATTATCCAGAATATATTCTAAAATATTCATCAGAAACGAATATAATCATAGATTCTTCTTTTTATAGTATAGAGCATCGAAATAAAAATTTACATCTATATTCTTTTACTCAATCTCCTCAAATGATTAATTTATCTCGATCTCTTTTATGGACAAAATACTATTATAAATTTTATTGTACATTTCATTATACAAAAAATATAGGTTTATTATTGTTATTTTTAATTATATTTGCTATTCAAATTTTAATAATACTTTTAACTTTTCCCCTTTATTTGGCTACATTTTATATTTTATCAAAATACAATTTTATTAATAATATTTACTTTACAGATGTATTTACTTTTGTTTATTTTTTTGTTGATCTTAAAATATTTAAAATTTTTAAAAAAAGATATACCAACAACACCAACAATAACTTTTGTGATTCCTTATATTAATTTTGTTAATTATTCAACTGATTATAATTGGCTTTTAGAATTAATTAGACCTCAACCTAGTTCATTTACTGAAACAATAAATAGAAATATCTATAAGACATGGAATGGTGAAGCATTAATTAATTTTAAATGGAATAATTATGGCAAATATTATTATGCAATTATTTGGATTTTATTTATGACTTTACTTGGATGCTTTACTGCTGCTGCAACAATTCCTCTTAATGAAAAAGTTAGACAACAACTTTTTATTGCTTCAATTATACTTGGATTTATTCATCTGATTTTTGAAATTCGTCAATTTTTTTATAATATTACTAAATGGTTCTATAATTTTTGGAATATTTTTGGTAAATATGGATGTTTAATTTAATTATTTACAACATTTTAAGAAATGAAATTAAATTATATTTTAATATTTCAGATATAATTGCTTATGTGCTTTTGATTTACACTTCTATTTATTGGCTTCAAACAAATGATAAGAATAATAACTATCTAACTCAACTGCTTTCTTTTTCATGCTTATTTTTGGATATAAAATTTTTGTTATTTTTTAGAGCATTTGAATATTTTGGTGTATATTTTGCAATTATTATTAGTGTTGGAAAAAAGATTTTTTCTTTTTTATTAGTCTTATTCATTATTATAATAAGTTTTGCATATGCATTTTATACTTTATTATCACCAAAATCTGAATTTTCATTTGAAAAACAGAATACAAATAATAATGATCCAAATAATCCTTGGAATCTAGCACCTAGTTATAATCAAATTGATAATGATGGAAACATAAACTCAAATCCAATTATAATTCAAATTCCTGATGAAAATACAAACATGTTTATAGATATTAGAACTTCCCTTTTTGCTATATATTTATTTTTAATAGGTATACTTAAATTTTTCATAATTATGTAAATATACATAATATTTTCTAATATTTTTAAGCAATTCTTCTTATCAATAGGTGATTCAAGTGCATTATCTAATTGGTCATATGCAGGCAATCCATCAATTGCAGTTTTGATTGTTTTATTCTCCCTCTTAATTGTTGTATATCTTATGAACTTGTTAATTGGATTACTTAATAATGCAATTGAAGAAGATAATAATAGAATCTCGTATTTGATACAAAAAGCAGAAGTAAATAATATTAATATTAATCATTCCATTTCTGTAAATATACTAATATATCTCAATTTTTAGATTTTAGCTGAGATTGAATTATTTTACCTATTACCACATCAGAGACGTTAGCAAACATGGTTTCCTGAAGTAATGTATGTAGTTTCACTTTTTTTAAAAAAAAATTAATTTTATGATTTTATTAATTATTTAATTTTTATTTTTCAAAGACATTATTATGCTGATATTGATAAGACTCGAAGAGAAGTTGAAAGATTGATTAAAGAGGGTAAATGGGATACTAAGGAATTTGCAGAGATGAGGGAAAAATTATTAAAAGAACTTCAAATTAAACATGATCCTATTAACAATGAGGTGGTATTGAAGAAATTATCAGTATTAGAAGGTAAATTAGAGAAATTAGAGAAATTAGAGAAATTATTGGAAGAAATACATGCAAAATAATTTTAATATCACATTAGTTCTTATAATTTGATCATTGGACAGGTACTGCATATTAAATGGTCCAGTTTGTAAATCATTTATAAGAAAATTTATATATATTGTTTTTTTCTTCAAATCACCGAATTATTCATTTGGTTTTTTTAATAATCTTACTAACATGATATATTAAACATTAAAATAACGTGATATTTCTTGAAATAAACAATTTCACATTTTACCAGTAACATTACCACCAAGTTAAAATGATCTCGGCGTGAAATTATGAAATAAATTCTTATTAAATTGTAATTCATTACTGGAAAAATCCTCCTCTTTATTAAGTATTCTAATACACGTTCGATATGTAAATGAATAATATTGGAATTTATAAACCACATAATTTTCATTATTTCATTATTCTAATAAAGGAAAATTAATATTTGTTCGAAAAAAAAAATCTAAAAATATTATCACGAATCATAAAAGATTTACCCAAATTGAACGTAAAATTGATTACAGGCTAAGATTAAAATAATTTGATAAAAAGAATGAATCTATCTAATTTAATCTTTTAATAACTTGAAAACTTATAATCATCCACCTCAAAGTCCAATGGATATTACGCACGTGATAGTATTGTCATAACATAAATACATTACGTGTAAAATTCTGACAAAACATATTCACTTGTAAGGTTTCTTTTACAGTAGCTGTAGAAAACTAGAAGTCGAAACTAATGATGCATTTTCTTTAACTGCTGCTAGAACATTTAAAGTCACTTGTTTTGGAACATAGTTTTATCCAGTTTTTAGCTATAGCATCTGCTATTGGCAGTAGTGACCTGAAAAATTTATGCGGATTTTTGTAATACATATTTGAAGACTACTCACTTATATAAGTCCAAATTTGATTTATTATTTTCAAAATCGGCGATGAAGAATTTCCTCATAAGAGATAATTAATGATTTAATTAACTAGCACAGATGAACAAGCGTAACTTATTTAGTTAAAATCAGCATGCAGGTTATAGCGGAATTAGAATTCCAGCACAATGTGGGAAATACTTTTTAATACTTTCTTTTCGTTCTTTCGTCATTAATTTTCATTTCCTATCATATTTTCCTCTTTATCATTTCGAGCTATATGTAATAAAACTCATCAATTAATTTATACAAGTTTAGCATTAATAAACGCTCAAATTTAAAATTTATTATCTCATTACCAATAATTCCTTTTAATTTGAAATTAATAGAAATTTATTCCTTATATTATTTTAAACTTATTGCTTATTGATTTGAATTTTCAGTTGTAATGTCCACTTTACTTAAATAGTTTAGTAATAAAATTTATTTAACTATTTCTTATTAAAGTCAATTTTGTTAATTTGTTTTTCTTGCGTAATGATTTTATCTAAATGGGATCATCGTGTAAATATTCAGAGAATTTATTAATTAATTACGATAGGCGTCATATATTGGGATCAGTCGACCTTTCTGATACGAATTCAGTAATGAACCTTGTAAGCTAGGTGAGTAAACGACGACCTTCTTTATGAATGACCAGCGGCTTTATTGTTAGGAAGGTCCTGATCACGTAATGGTGTGTTGGTCGTGTATGATAATGGATTTGTCGTGCTGGCTCCTATATTTTTATAATGGATATATACTTTCTATTTCATCTGGATCAGTTGTAAAGGTTAGTATATCATTCTATAAGTTTGTCCATATTAATCTTTTGTGGTTTTCGGTCAAATAAAGAATTTAACATCTTTGTCTGATTATTTTGAAGCTTTATATTTTCTTTTAAGTATGTGAGTTAATTTCTAACTCAAGATTTGTAGAAAGTGCAATTTTGATTTGATGGAGCTGTTCCTGAATAATTATATAATTATTTCCTTGATGTCAGAAGTCATGGTCCGTTGGGCTGAAGTAGGATCGTTAGACGTTAGATTTGTTTGATTCTTCTTAAACGGAGAGTTTTTTGGTTTCGTCCAAAATGTGGATGTGTTGGTTGTAGTAGGAATTAAACGATGTATAAGATTATTGATAATACTTTGAGTGATGAATCCAAAAATAGTGTTAACGTGGGTTTGAGGGTCTTGATGTATAGTCCGAGGATATGATTCGATAATTGTTCCATGCAAAAATCTGAAAGTCTTGACATTTGTCTTTGGAAATTTTCTTAAAATTAAATCGTAAAGTTGATTTTTTTTTTCTATAATTCTATTAAATTATAGTCGTTCGATTTATGGTCTTGTTTTTTAGCTAAAATCTAGCGTCAATGGCCGCATAAACTAGTTTGTGATCGGTGGAAATTGATGGTGTGACGATGTCTGCGTAGTACGAATAATCCTGCAAATTAAATTTCAGTCATTAAATTCACATGATATATTTTATCATGTCTTCTATTAGCTTTTTACTTATAAAGACCAAATACTGATGCGTAGAAAATTTTCTTCAATTAATGATAAATATTACAAGGTAACTGGCTAAACAATGAAATAAGTATATAGGTATACTAGGTGTAACCTGTCGCATTGCGCCGGGATTGGGACTTGCCCATTACAGCTAATTTCATAATGTACAGGACACTTGGCAAATTTTTACGCAAATTGAAAAAATAACGAACCCATGATTTATCTAATATCACGTGACACCATTTCTTGGATTCAAAGTGTAATTGATTGGCTCAACCCGACAATCTAACAACATATGCACACACTGAGAAGCTAAGCAGGGATCTTTAGCTTACCTTATGGTTTTTCGGTGACCAGGATATATCAGTCGAATGCTTTATAATGTAAAAACAAAATTTTTTTGCGAGCTATAAAGAAAAAATATATGAAAAGGAATTAAAACATTGAACTTTATATATTTTATTGTTGTACAATTTTTATAAATTATGTAATAGCAATACCCATAATACCCATGAAGTCGATAGTATATTTGTGTATTTTGTATATGAAAATTTTACAATAATGTCAACATAGTAACAAAGTTACTGATGTTACTGATCAATCTATCTATATTACCTATATTGTCATCACGTCACGTAACATTTTAAGAGTTTCAGAGTTCCATATGCACTCTCATTGATTGTGTATTATTATACAATTTATTTAAATTTAAATAGTTATCTTTTATACAGGACGTGTAGACATAACTAAAATAAAAGAATTTTTGTGTCGGTAAAAAATTTCTCTGTCTGTCACTCTCTACCCTGATGTCTCGCAGTATCTGAAGGACGCCTACTCCTGAAAAATCTGACAAGGACGGATGAAAAGGAAAAGCCATTCGATACTCATTTCCAAAAGTGGCTAAAAAATGGCTCGGGAATTATCGTACTGTGCTATGAACGGATTTTATTCAGATTCCGATATGCTGGTATAATAACAATTAGTTAACAGATTTTACTATTTTGATTAATAATCAGAATAATCAGAAGAATAATATATATAGCAAATAATAAATCGCGTAACAGACATCTATTTGAGTCATATGAGTCATAGTTAGTAAAAATTAATACTGTAATATTGATAATAAATAATCGTGTAATGGACACATCTGAGTCTCATATTTTTTTTTATATATATATAGGTCCCATTTGGGCTTTTTTTTTCTTGGTTTCTTTTAGTTCTCAATACCTTATCTTTAACTGAAGACGGAGCCTATATAGACGCGAATACTTTTTTGTACGTTTAACTTATTTTTTCGTACGTTTATTTTTTATTTCAATAACTCAGCAACAAAAAAAAGTTGTTCGTACGTGAACAACTGTCGTTTGTCGAAAAAAAAAGTTTTTTTTTTTCTTTTAGTTCTCAATACCTTATCTTTAACTGAAGACGGAGCCTATATAGACGGCGTTAAGTGAAGACTATTATTACCAGAAACTGCCTCCTTTAACTGAAATAGAGTTTGGCGGAGCCTATATAGACGCGTTAAAGTGAAGACGCGTTAAGTGAAGACTACTACTAGCTATCAGAAATGACAATACTATGTCCAGTTTGTCCTATATTACAAGAAAATAAGGTTGCCCTATAAAAAATAAGTGTCCGGAAATTGTCCAGAAATTGTCCGGAAAATTTGTCTAAATAATTGTCCGGAAAATGTCCAGAAAATGCCAGGTACCATGTCCAGAAATTGTTCCGAAAACACACTCGTTTCCGGACACTCATTTTGTCCAGAATTTGTCCGGAAATTGACCTGAAATATTTTTTCATAAAATTTGGCACAAAAAGATGATCAACAGGTGACCATCATTATAATTGCTTTTAACTTAATGTTTTATATCATAGATATATAGTATTTTTGCCTGCTCAGCAAATTTAATTAGTATGACAAAGAAGGTTATGAATGTCAGTCTTGTGCTTTTTGCATTTTTTTACAAAATTAATTTATCCTTTTTTGGAAGTAGCGTCCAGAATTTGTCCAGAATTTTTTCATGTCCGGAATTTGTCCAGCTCAAATTATCTGAATTTTTACTATGTCCGGAATTTGTCCAGGTTTATCTGTCCGGAATTTGTCCAAAATTTTTATACTGGACAAATTCTGGATATATTCTGGACAAAGTCCGGATATGTCAAAATTTTAGGTATCAAATTTGTAGCAAAAAATAGACATTTTCCGGACAATTTCTGGACATGCCAGATTTATTCTGGACAATTTCCGGACATTTTCGTAGACATTTTCCGGACATTTATTTTTTATAGGGTTGTTTATCATAAATATTTGTTAGAAATTATTTAGCCTTTTTTTTTTTTTCAAGAAAAATTTTACAACACAATAAACACAAAAACCATCAAAGAAAATATACTAAAAATTCTTGCGAAATCAGATATTATCAAACGACACATACCTAATAATAATATGAACAAAAGGCTAATAATAATGTTGCTTCCGAGTTCTAAACTCTCCTAACAAAAAAAAAAAGATGACGGGACGATCCATACTGTTGCTGGGTTTGGATGTGAGTTTGAGTGTTTGGTGTTTTATCTTGTTTTTTTCAGTTGTTTTATAAACTTATTTCTTAGAGGAGTTCTTGAAAAAGGGTGCGTATCAAATATTAAAAATGTGAAAAATTTTTTTTTTAAATGTTTATACTTATACTTTATATTTGTTATCTGACTTCTTATCATTGAATCATATTTATTCCTTTTTTTATTTATCAGTTATAGCACTATTTTGTATTGAAACATTAGACAACAGATGAAAGCAGTCTGAATGGTGCATTACCAGTTTTCTAGATGAGTGTAAAATGGCTCAAGAGACTTTAAAAGAGGTGTGTATTTTTTTATTTGCAAAGTGGGTAACTTCCTAAGCTAAAATTAGAACGGATAACTCATTGAGTCGGGGAGTTCACAAATTTTACTTAGGAGGGTACTGGATTTATTTGTTTGGGTTGGGTAAGGGTGAGCAAAGTGGGTAATTCCTATGAAATTACCTGCTTTTTCTTTTTTATTTTATTTTTATTTTATTTTTTTATTCCCTTTTTTTCTTTTTTTTTTCTTTTTTTTTTATTTCTCTAGTTCACTTGATAACCAACTCAAGCAAATAACATCCTACTTTGTTATTGATAAAGTCTGCTAATTCTAAAGGAGGAATTGGCTATGTCTTCTTTACCATTAAATAAAAATTTAGCACACTATTAATAATTTCTTCTTTCTCATAATAGGTAAATGCAGAGATTTATGATCACTGATAGAATGAAGAAATTTCAACTTTAAAGAAATAATAATTGGTAAATAATTAATTTGAAAATTATTCTAAGAATATTATATTTATTTTTATTCTTTTTTTTAGTTAATGGTTCTACTATAAATACTAATTACAAATAAACTGAATCATTTACTGCTAAAATTAAAAATATTATAGGTAATATAGCTTTAGTTGGTGATCCTGGTGTGTGGTAAAGGTATGTCATTATATCAGTCACTAAAGATAAAGTCAACTAAAATCAAAAGATAACATTTAATAAAAAAAAACATTTGTTTATTTTTTTTTTAAAAAAAAACCAAATCACTTAAATATTTGATACTATTATAATGTAAAAATTTCAAATTCGGACTTAATCTATAAAATCTCCATTTTTTATTTACACTTTTAAATGAGATGTAAACTTTATTTATATTTATATATAAAAAATCCTCTAATACAATAATAACAAAATTTAACTAAGTTCTTCTCTTTGTTAGGTCTTCTTTTAAGCCCTTTTTCTTTACATCTTCCCTTAGGTATGTGAGTTTGTGTGTAGGTTGGGAGTGTGGAAGTGTGGGTTTGGATGCTTCTGGTCGTGTTTATGCCTGGTTGTCTTCAATTATAGGATACACGGGTAGTACCTTGAGGTCAATCACAAACATGATAGTATCCGGTGAGGCCTACAGCGTTTAGTGAGGAGAAATAGGGATTACCATTAATTTCGAACGCCTTTTATCATTAATTTCGCCAAACACCCCTATGCTGAGGATATTATCTCCACGTGCTTTAATCCTTAATTGTTGGCTATTCGGATGATTCGAATCGGATCAGATCGAATCTACTTGCTTAACCGAGTGTACATAGGTTAACCATTTTTCTCTTTCAGTTTTATAGGTCATTCTTTTTTAACCGCCAGGAACCTTTGTAATGTCAGCCTTCCGAAGTTTTAAACTGCCAGAAAGTTTCGCCTAGAAATACAACCTATTTATCGTAGAAAGAAAGTGTATTTATTACGAAAAAAAAGTTTTTAAGGAAATTTTTTTTATATTTTTCCGTAAAGTATATTTTTTCCATTAGAGTAATAAAATGTTTAATAAAAAGAAGTTTGTAGGTTTGAAGAATGAACCTATTTTTCGTGGAAAGAAAGTTTAAGAAAAATTTTATTACTTTCGGATACATGGTGACTAATAATGACTAATAATTAAACACTTCGATAGGATAGGGGCATCATTTTCATCATTTTCTAATATTCCTATTTTTGACTATAATTTACCAATTTTATACTACAGTAATTTGGTCTTCCCTATCAAGTCAAGTTATGATTCAACACATGATGGATGTGATGAAGACACATAACATCTAAGTAATACATTCCATATTTTCCGATTGTTCTTCAATGGTTATGACTAATAGATATGACCTAAATAATGTCATTCGATTTTTTTAGCAAGTGCTGAGGTTCGTTGAGCAATAGTATAGTAATCAAAGGAAATACTTTTTAGTAGCTAAAAGATTAACTCAATTATTTATATTATTAAAGTACACTAATCATTAAATAAATACAATTTAATATAATTTTATTAATTCCTTTGGATATGTAATTTCCTTTTTAATACACAATGTGATAATATCGTAAATTACACAGAATTATTTGCATAAAATTTTATTTCCTATTTATTCCGATTGTATGTAAAAACGGATATTAAATAGGTTGAATTTCGTAGAGTTCAATACTCAAATATTTATAAGCTGATAATATTTAATACAATTAGTATAGCTAAACTGTCAATTAAATTTACTGCTAACATTGATACGGAAACTACTCAGAGCGAATTAAATATTTCCTTGATCTATTTTGTTTAACAATTAATAATGAAAAAGCAACTAACTTCGTATTATACATAATTCATAATACGGCAGGTGTATAATGACGATATAGTTCAGTTTATATAAATTCTCCAATGAATTTATTAGTAATTTTAAAATGCGTAACGAATTATTCCATATAATCACACTAAGATTTTTAATATTCCTAAGATAAAACGGCGGGTATTAACAATTTTATATTTAAAATAAGAATTTTTTTTTTCATAAATGTTATTCTAAAGGAAAATGATGTAATTACTACGTTTACAGTTGAACTTGAAGTTTAAATATTTCGAATACTTAGATACAATGACATCATGTTCAAGTCATCTTACAATAATCACAAAAATATTACAATCCATTATATTTATAGGCTATGACTTACGTTGATATTAATAATAATAGTTCAAGATTTCTTTACCAATTTAAATACTGTACGGTTGCTAGTACTGGAATCCCAATACACTGGTTTTTTTTTAAAAATGTCAATCAATCCACTATTTCTCGGTGGAGATATTATTGATTTGGAATGTGTAGAACAAAATACTGGAAAAGAAAATTTAGATCGAGTCATTGAACAATATATAATTGATGACGACGAGTGTGAAAATGAATCTGTCAAAGAGTACACTGTTGAAAAAGTACTTGAACATAGATTTAAGAAAGTAATACATTCATTCATTTATTTATTTGTTGTATATTACTTATTTCAAAATGATTTAATCGTTATTACGTTTTTTAGGGAAAGTTACAATATCTATTGAAATGGAAAGGATGGTCATCAGAATATAACACGTGGGAAAACCATACGAATGTGTAAGTGTCTATTTCAATCTTAACCCATTTTTACAACTTATTTTATTTAATAATGTTTTAAAAATACATTAGATTTGCAGATAAATTGATTAAGGAATATTGGAAAAAAGTTGATTTAGAAAGGAGGTCTAGGAAGAGTCCATCTTTGGAGATAGAAATCGAAATTAAAAATGATTTTAATGAATCCCTGCAATCTAAAAAAATAAATAATTATTGTGATGCTAATGGAAATGATAAATCTCCGCATTTTCTAGATAGTAGTAGTTCAACAAAATCTCGCTATCAGAGAAGGATAAATTGTGATATTCTCAACGTTGATGATAGTTCTGACGAAAATACTATTAGTAATCCTGCGCGTAACATTACTGCAGAAAATATTTATCCTAATAAGAGAGATCAATCTGAACAGGAAACATCAACGACTTCAAAATTAACTGCAAGACCAAGTTCATCAACTGTTGCACAGTCTTCACAAACTCAATTATATCCACCACCTATATTTTTGCAAAGAATTAAACCTTCTTTAATGAAAGAATTGTTGGATCCTGAAATTCGCGATCCTAAAGAAAGTCTTAATTGGGATGAAGATTCTATTGATATTGAATTTCTTGAACTTAATGATCAAGGAATAATAGTGGGATATCTTAATTGGTAAATCTAAAAAAATTGAAATTTTTAATAACATTTAAGGAAATTATAAAATAATTTATATATTTCTAGGAAATCAGGAAGTAGGTCAAGGCATCTCCTTGAAGAACTTCATGCTAAATGTCCTCAAAAGGTATTTAATTATATATTATTATTATTATTATTATTGAAAATTTCGAGAACTCAATATTTAATTATATAATAAACAACTTATTTTATTGATTATTTATTATTATTAGATGCTTGAATTTTATAAAAAAAATATTCGGTTTGAACTGGAAAATGAAAATAAGGGTTATAAAGCTCTTCAAAAGTTCAATTCCACAAGACGTACTATGACTCGTTGGTGAAAACTGAGAAGACAAGCATCCGTTAGAGTTATTAATAATATAACTGATAACTAATTTTCCTTGTAATTTTATTGCATTAATTTTAGTATAGTTTAATAGCTATAGCTTTTTACATTTTACAATATACGGTTCGTTATTTTTATAGTACCGTAATATAGAAAATTTTGAGATTATTTTTTTTAAAAAAAATGCATTAAACTTTAATTGAAAAGTTTGGTCTAATTCTATTGTTTAACCGATTGGTATTAATGTAATTTCAATCAAAGTTTAAAATTAATAGATCATGCAGTAAAAGCTTACATATTTCTGGTGAATAATGCATGAATCATCCAATCAAATTTAATTTAGTTCAAATATCCATCCGCAAAAATAAGACAGGATTAACTAAATTCAAAGTAGTACATAACATCAATTTTTTTTGGTAAAGTATAAAATTCGTGCCACATTTTAATCACGTGAGGAGTGAAAAGTTTGTTACACTATAAAAACGCCCACATTCCATGATTTCACAGGAGTGTGTATATCATGAATCAATTGAATCAAGCAAGAAAAAAAACAAATTAGTTATTTAAATATAAATATTAAGAAATTAAATTTATTTTATTAATGAATAATTCTTTAAATGCCTGATCGACTGCAGACTTGAAAAAATTACCTTGATAATTTATCAAGAACTTTTTTAACCAACGAAACGATAATTTATATAAAATAATCTCGCTTCACGATCTTCCGTTCCAAAATAGAAAGGATTATTAGCCTTCAATTCTGTCCTATCTAAAAAAATGAATCAATGATGAAAAGGTTACAATCAATTTTTCTTAGTTTATCGAAAGCTGTTACCCTCTTGTTCGTATCTCAATCTCGATAAGAAATTGAGAAGATGCAAAAATTAAATATTCATAATTATCAATCAATTTCGAAATATTAATATAGAACATGTTGAAGAATACCATTGATTACTTGAAAACATTAAACAACTCTCACCAAAAAGTGGTACATTATAATAATCTTTATACTGCTCATATAGCACATTTACCAACTTCTGCATTAAAATCTATTTGGTCGCTAGTATATGTAGTAGTCGTATAGGTTTGATCAAAATCGTAAATACATAAAGTCGCCCAACTATAATTTTCATTCTAATCAAATTCGTTAATTTACCCGTTCTTTTCTTATTAAGTTATCTTAAAACAAGATAATTTAAAGTGAAATAATAATAAATTTAATTAAATGGGAATTTAGAGTTAAATAAAAGTCTCTTGTATAATTCCATCATTGAAGATATCGTGACAATTTGAAGAATTTATTTCGTGAGAATTATTAATGAAGAAATCTTTAGTGATTATAATTAACTTATTCAACAGAAGCGATATTAAAACTTTTTTTTTAGTAAAGATACTTATTTAAATTTAAATAAATTGTATATGTTTAATTAATTTATTAATTTATTTTCATTATATAATATTCGCATAATGAAATTTTTGCGAATCATGAATAAAAAAGACGATAATTCTACGGCTGTAAAATCAAAAACCTTAAAATATCAAGTTTTTCGTTCGTTGCCGGGAATTTTAAAACCGTTAGAGAAAATAAGTAGCATGTTTTAATTATTAAAGTTTCTGATGTAGTTTTGAAAGATGATTCTTTAGAAAGGAAAGCAAGGAATTGAAAGACATGTTTGTGCCATTTATTGTGCAAAAGTTTCAGGATTTGAGGTAAATATTTTATTTTACTTTTTTTTTTTGCAATAAAAGATTGTCCACGTGGTATTTTATAGCTTATTTATGGGCTTAGAGATGTTATATAAAAAAGTCTGAGGACGTTCATATGTTCTTACAATATTGTATAATATTAATATATTTTTGATTTAATTAATAGATACAACATATTTTCCTAATAGATATGAAATAATGTACCATAGAAAGAAGATATATTCAATGTTTTATTTTACCAAAGCGTTTAATAAAAAATTCACTAAAGTTTATTCTCATACGAATGTTATGTATCCGTTAAAATTAGATTACTAATTTTTTAGCTTCAAAAGCCTTTCAAATGTTGTAATTGACATAAACATGTAAATTCAAGAACAACTAATTGTGAATACACTACACAATATTTTTTATCCTATTACTTCTTCAATTATTAATATTACTTTTAATGAATAAGATAATCTTGTTCTTTTCAAACTTTATCCGGTTTTGAAATATATAACACGTACAATCTTAGTCATAATCTTTCTGCTCCTCTTTTTCGCTTCATTTGAAGATGATCCAACCTCAACTTCCTATTCTTTGCCAAGTGCTCGATCGTCGGTAGATCTAAATGACGAAAGAATTTTTTTAATCAATTATTAAATAATTTTACAAACCTGTTTACAATTTTTACTTGGGATGATAGCTTCCGATAAGCAATGCAGCCTTTCTAAATAATGCAATTTTATTTTATCATATGGTGAACGTGCCTCTCTTTTTAGATGCATATAAATGTATAGTATATTATATAATATCAGGAAATGTTACCTGAAAATATTCTCGAGCGGTAAAAAAGAAGCCAAATAACCTATTTATAATATATTTTTTACTAAACTAAATAAAGAACGCGTCTAAAGTATATGCAATCAATTAATAACATGATTATAAAGTATAACAAAGTGTAACGTTATCATTAAGTTAAATACTGTACATACAAGGTTAAATATTTTTTGTGTTCGGTAGACGTTGGGTGTTGGCGTATTGTCTTAAAAAAAAATCTTTTTATTTCGCCTATAAACCAAAGTTATTATTCACATAATTTAATTTAAAAGTGTTTGTAAGGATAAATAATAATATTTTATTCATATGAAATAACAGTTATACAATATAAAGAAATACAGGTTAAAATACAAATAAAAATAATAAATATAAAAAAATAAATAAAATAAATAAAAAGGTTTAAAAAAATAAAATTAATAAATCAAAATTTTATCATTGATATTGGGTATTCGTGATATTTGAAGAATAATTCAAATGATTATTATCTTGTTGAGAAAAAGTAGGTATGACGATAATTTTGAATCCTGGAATATCAAAACTAAAGATTTCAGGTTGAGAAGGGTGGATAGTAGTCATGTTAAATGAACCAAGTGGAGAAGGAATATTTTCAATAGGTTGCTGCGGCCCAACATACTGCGGAGTATACGATGAGGAAATTGGAGTTGGAGTTGAAGCGATATGTTCATTAGAAGTGGGTTGTTGTTCTGAGTTATCGGTGTTTGTATAAAATGATGGAAAAATATTATCAGAAGAGTTGACATTCTCATCATTATAATTAATATTTGAAGAACGTCCCGGTTGAATAACAGTAGATTGCAAATTACTGAATTCAGTAAAGGTCGGCTTATTTTGATTATTTTGATTTTTTTGTAAAGTATTTTGATTCATAGTTGAGTTTTGAACGATATTTATAAATTACGAAAAAGTTTAAACAGATTGATCCTTTTTTTTTTGAGGAAGAAATTTTGAGCCATTTTATAACAAAAAAAAAATAAGCAAGCGTTAGTAAGTAGAAGTTAATAGAGATTTTTTCTATTGAGTAACATAGCACGATTTTGTATATTTAGTGTGTAATCAGTAAATTTCCAAACTAAGTAACCGGAGTGACCTAATCTTGCAGAATGGGCGCTAATATTGTTATTTGGATACATTTACAACCCAGAATCTATAATATTGTATATTCTTTCACGTTTACTAAATAAAGTAACTATACGTTTATCAAAAAAAAAAAAAAAAAATGTATTCAACCAATAGTCATTTGTTTTTTAATTATTTATTTACTAGCTGTAGCCTGTTGCGTTGCAACAGGATTAAAATAAGTTTAAATCAATGTGGCAATAAAATTTTTGTTTTATATTTAGATGAATTAGATCTTATATAATATTATGAAAGAACGAATTAAAGAAAAGTAGAAAAAAAATAATAAAAAAAAGTATTATTAAAAAAGTTCCGGTCTAACAAAAAGAGACCCATGGTTGGAATTGTACTGTATATATTTTAATTTTTTTACAACTATAATAATTTAAATTGATAATTATCCATTTTTTTATTTAAATATTATGGAAAAAAGTATATAATTATAAAATTACTAGCCGTTAACATTGTAACAGGTAACACAGGTAATCATGTGAAACCAGATTAACAAAAAATTTTTTTTTTTACGAAATTTGGGATAATATGATATATACCACTTATATAGTGTAAAAAAAATGTATAGATTTTCGTCAACTATACTATACAACACCGGAGGTATATAACCGGGAAACTTGGAACTTTAAGTTGGAAGTTATTTATTGAATAAATAATTTTACTATTGCAATTTGATAATTTTTTCAAAAAAGTTGAAATTAAGACGCAGCAAAAAGCGAGGCGCAGCTAAATTTTCGGCAGTAAATCGTTCTGCACAGTGATCGGCACCATTTACACGATGTAGTTATACCTACTAGGTAGCAAATTTTATATGTATTTATTTATCCGTTTCTAGGAAATTTTGCAGTAAAAATTAACTATTGATTATACTATAGAGTAATTCAGAAAAACTTTCTTTTAATTTATTTGTATTCTCAACATTATTTTTCAAGTGTAATAGTAATAGTTCCGAAGCTTTTAATTATTTTTTTAAAATTTTTTAAAATGAAAAAAAAAACCAAGCGAAAAAAAATTAAAGATTCTACAATAAAATATACTATATTTATACTCATTTACTATTGTGTAAATGGCAGGGGATAAACCAGTTATATCCTGACTAAAAAATTTTACTTAACATGATCGGCCTATCGGCCGATCATTTATCCGATTCTAGTAAAATTTTACTTATTCCTAATTAGCCAGGATATACTTATCCTCTTATAAATTATCTTTACAATAATTGAATCAGAATTAATTTTTGATTCCTAACCTTAAATTATGATATAAATTTAAATCATATTATTTCACAAAAACCCACGTCTTCAGATTTAGTACTAAGAAGAATTTCGATTCGTGTGTTAAGCTGACGTATATAATTTCTTTTCCATATTCATTTGAAGGTTGCGTCCCAATGCTTGCTTTTGTACAGTTGCACTTTAGCTATAATATCATCAGTCCGTTCATTCATTAGCTTAGAAAATTCTAATATACGAAAAAAATAGAATTATAATTTTTGATATGATTTATGTATCTTATTCACTTAACACTAGCCTGTTTATAAATTGTTAAAGGTAAGTTTTTATTAAAGAGAGTAGAATCTTTAGAATAATTTAAATATAAGGCGGTTCAACCTTTACAATTGTCGTAATTACATATTTACATATCGTTTGAGGATTACTTACATTTAGGATATTTAATCATGACTCACTCTGCTCATTTTACTTGACTGGAAGATTTAACTAAGCAAAACGATTTTCAAGCATCTTGCGGCCACAACCATTTTGGACCCGTATCACCCTCAATTTTGAAGATAAATTCTACCATTCATAATAATTATATGAAAAAGAAATTCATTATTTGTAATTAGGATAACCAGAAAATAAAAATAAAAAATTACCCATGTGTATAATTTAATAAGTGATTCGTCCTAAATTAAGCTTATTTCGTTTATAAATTATTATTCCTGAATACAATTTTACTAAAAGTGGATTTATTTCGTCTGGAAAGTTAAATAATTATTTTTTATATTCTTATTTAAATGACATAACAGTTACAAAGAAATACAAGTAAAAATAAAAAATAAAAATAAAAGAATTTAAGAAATAAAATTACGCATAGCTAAAATTATATGCTATGAAAATAGAAAATTTTATCGTTGAAATTGAGTAAATTGGGTTTCGTGATATTCAAATGATTAAAGATTTCAGATTGAGAAAGGTGGATAAATAGTAGTCATATTAAATGAACTAAGTGGAGAAGGAATGTTTTCAGGAACACAAGGCGAGCTAATTGGAAGCAAAATTGATGGATATTATCATATAAATGGGTTGTTTGGTCTGAATAATTGGTGTCTGTATAAAATGTTGGGAAATTATTATCGGAAGAGTTGGCATTCACATCATTGTAATTAATATTTGAAGAATGTCCCGGTTGAATAACAGTAGACTGCAAATTATTGAATTCAGTAAAAGTGTGATCATTTTGGTTATTTTGATCATTTTGTAAAGTATTTTGACTCATAGTTGAACTTTGAAGAATTTTTATTATAATCGGAAAGTTTAAAAAAAT
This sequence comes from Rhizophagus irregularis, assembly GCF_026210795.1. NCBI lineage: Eukaryota > Fungi > Glomeromycota > Glomeromycetes > Glomerales > Glomeraceae > Rhizophagus > Rhizophagus irregularis. The sequence goes on along the minus strand of NC_089448.1, from coordinate 2,957,414 downwards.
ACAAATGATTTTTTTTTTTTTGGAGAAAGAAATGTTGGTTCATTTTATACAGAAAAAAGAGGTTTTGGAAAAAAAAAATAATAAATATAAAAAATAATTTATATAAAAAATAATTATAAAAAATAATTTATAAAAAATAATTATAAAAAATAATTTATAAAAAATAATTATAAAAAATAATTTATAAAAAATAATTATAAAAAATAATTTATATAAAAAATAATTATAAAAAATAATTTATATAAAAAATAATTATAAAAAATAATTTATATAAAAAATAATTATAAAAAATAATTTGTAGTTATAATTAAAATGGTAACTACTGTATAACTAATAAAAAGACGTTTAGTTATCACGGCATCATTGCGTTTTATACGTTTAGATTATGATGATAGTCATTATTAATTGCAATCTCATTGGTGAAAGTGCATCATGTGACAGTGCATTAAAGTAGGATCGACACTTATTTATGTTGATTAGTTGCAAAAGTAGCCTAGGTAAAAAATAATTTTTATATATATAAATAAATTGACAGTTATACAATATAATGTAATAAATAAAAATCAAAATTAAAAATATAAATAAAATAAATAAAAAGGTTTAAAAAATAAAATTAATAAATCAAAATTTTATCATTGAAATTGAGTATTCATGATATTTGAAGAATAATTCAAATGATTATTATCTTGTTGAGAAAAAGTAGGTATGACGATAATTTTGAACCCTGGAATATCAAAACTTAAGATTTCATACATTTAAAATAACTTAAATAAAATTTGTGTTTCTTTTATTTTATTTATATATTTTGTGGAGAATATAATAGACAATTTTTTTTTATGCATATTTACAAATTATATATATATATATATTATTTTGGATTACATTTTCATACCCGCAGCAGAGATAAACACGAGTTTTAAATATTTTTTTTTATTTATATATTACATACAATATATATATATATTATATATATACATCATATATATAATTTAACCGTCTTCCAAGATCAAAAACTTGTTTTTAAATGAAATAAAGAAGGAATAACCAGATTTTTTTTGTCCCTTAGATTCTTTTATACCCCACTTTGAGTTTCTCTCGTTATAATCTTCATATCTCATAATAATTTAACGACCGGACCAACGGAACAAATTCATTGTTTAAATTTATTAAACAAAAATTTATTATTATTATTATTTTTTTACAAACAATTATTGACTTATTCATATTCCAAAAAAATATATTAAATATAATAAATTAAATTTATATATATATATATATTTTTATTTATTATATAAGAAAGTTTATATATTTTTTTAAACTTCAGGTTAAATTTAGTAATTTTATCATCAAGTTCCTTTTTTTTTTGGTTCGGTATTTAGACTATTTTGCAGATCATATTAATGTTTCATAAATTTATAAGTGACAACCAATCAGATTCGAAATTATAAAACGTGCGTTCTTTTAAACGAGCCATGATCCCGTAAATAAATAATATTTGTTGTGTATTACAAAACCGCAACATTCAATTATTAATACAATAAAAAACAACGAAAAAACTTCTCCTCCAAACACAACTTACCTTATGTTAATAAAAAGGTCATTTTTCTTATTTTTTAACTTTGCTTTGTTAATTAAAGAACAATTAAAAAAATTGTTTAAAGTTGTAAAGACGTATTGCTAATCATTGTTAAATTAGATAATTTAAAAATAGAATTGCAAATGGAACGTTCACTTGTTTGATGTCCCGAACTTTTTTTACATTATTATAATAAATTTTTTTTAAAAAAAAAGCAATAATGAACCCTTTTAATATTAAGGGATTATTTTTTTTTAACTTACATCTAGAAGATGACTTGTCTTTAAAAATTGATATTTTTAATTGTTAATTTTTTTTCTTTAAAAGAAAATTTTTGTTGTTGCTTCCAAGTCACTTCCACATTAGTAGTCTTTACTTTCTTTTTAATTCTGTTTATAGGGAACTTAAATATAGTTTTCTTTAATAAGTCCAATTTAAGGGAATTACATTTAAATCATTTTTTTAATTGCCATTCAGTGTGTCGATCATTTCTACAAATCGAACAAAATCGAGAAAAAAATTTTTTTCCTTTACAAAACAAAAAATGAAACTTTAGTAATATATATTTTTAGTACATAAAAAATATATATATAAATTATATAATTCACATCATATTCACATATTTGCTTGTTTCGGTATGTTCGGTTGTGTTCGGAACTATGTATGTAATTATGCATACTTTAAGTTTTTATGTGTTTACGGACACACTGAGTGTCAAAACGGCAAAATAATTCTGGTGATTTATTTAAGAAAAATAAAGCTCACTTTTTTTTATTTCTTTTCCTCTCTTTTTCTCAAAATGAAGTGGTAATAGCTGAAAGATTTTTTTATTTTATGATTTCTTTCAAAAATAAATTATTATTTATTATTATTTTTTTTTAATTAAAAATGTATAAATAAAATAATTTAAAAAGAATCAAAATACAATAAAATGAATAAAATGTTGATATACATATGGGACACCTACAGCCCAAAATTTTTTTTTTTAAGATTTCATTATAATTATTATAATTGTAATTTTAGTAGTATTGATATATAATTATATAAAAAAAATTTTTTGAGGATAAATGTAAACGTATATATATATGTATGTATATATAAAAAAGCAAAAAATCCATACTTCATTTAACCTATTGTAGCATGTAAGTAACGATCAAGTTAGATAATAATGATGCAATACAGCTAATCACATTCATTTTAATAAAAGCTTTCAAATTTTCAAATTAGTTGGTACGATATTTTATTTTGTGCTACTATTTGTCGTTGAAAAAATTCTGATCATTCCTTAATCCCTATTACCTTATCTATTTTTCCTTATCTACTTTTGATAACTTAACTTATCAATTACCTTTTTTATTTTTATTTTTTAGCTAATAACGTCACGTGCACTCACATAAATAAGTGTCGATCCTACTTTAATGCACTGTCACGGGATGGGTTCATGTCCCTTATCCATCTAGATCTACATCTATTCATGTATAGCTGATAGACTCAGATTACCATCTTCTCTATTCTGAATTTATCATATCAAATCTTGTTTCTCCCCGCAGTAAGCAGTTTTATTTTTTTTTTTACTCCACATAAAAAAATTTTTTTTTTACCCCACATCAAATAATTTCCCAAAACGGGTAATAACCAATACAGAAATAAAACAAAAAAAAATATTTTTTATATTTATTATTTTTTTTTTCCAAAACCTCTTTTTTCTGTATAAAATGAACCAACATTTCTTTCTCCAAAAAAAAAAAATCATTTGTATTTTTTTAAACTTTCCGATTATAATAAAAATTCTTCAAAGTTCAACTATGAGTCAAAATACTTTACAAAATGATCAAAATAACCAAAATGATCACACTTTTACTGAATTCAATAATTTGCAGTCTACTGTTATTCAACCGGGACATTCTTCAAATATTAATTACAATGATGTGAATGCCAACTCTTCCGATAATAATTTCCCAACATTTTATACAGACACCAATTATTCAGACCAACAACCCATTTCTAACGAAAATATTTCAACTCCAATTGTCTCTTCGTATGCTCCGCAGTATGTTGGGCCGCAGCAACCTATTGAAAATATTCCTTCTCCACTTGGTTCATTTAATATGACTACTATCCACCCTTCTCAATCTGAAATCTTTAGTTTTGATATTCCTGGTTTTAAAATTATCGTCATACCCACTTTTTCTCAACAAGATAATACTTATTTGAATTATTCTTCAAGTATCACGGATACTCAATTTGATCAATTTCAACAATAATATTTTTTAAATTTTATTTCTTTTATTTCTTTTATTTATTATATTATTTATATTTTTTACCCTCAATACCCTGTACTGTATTTCTTTATATTGTATAACTATTATGTCATTTAAATAAAAATTATTATTTATAAATACATCCATCTTTAGTCAAAGGTATTGCCTGTAAGAACTTTGATTCATTTATAACGAAACAATTTCAATTTTAGAGCGAATAATTTATTGAAATATTATACACATGGTATAAGAGGGACTTAATTTTGTTTACTCTGATTTATATTCTAATTACGAATCAATGAATTTCTTTTCTGCGTAACCATATGAATTTGCTGCAAAATCATGTCACAAATTGAGATTCTGGTCGCAATATTCATGTAAAAATAATCATTTCGCTTGTCAGTATTTCTTTTAGTTTAAATCTTCCAGTCAAGTAAAACGCGTTATACTTAAATATCCTTAAATGTAAGTAATCCTCAAATATGCACTAATTGAAAATCCGCATAAATTCTTCAGTTCAAATTTTAACGATACGTTTAGGTAAATAAATAAATAATTATAGCTACTCACTTTAAAAATAAATAAACTACATTTAGTCTTGCCTAGAAAAAAACAATGAAATCAGTAGGGTAATTCATTTTATGACTATTAATTTGACAATTTTAGAATTAAAATTATCTCAGATTAATTTATTGAACGCACAAGCCTCAGTATGTTGATCCTATTGAAAAATTTTTAATTTTGTTTCTTTTATTTTTTATTTTTTATATTTCTATTTTATATTATATTTCATTATTGTGCATTTTGTTACGTCATTTAAATAAAAATCCTTCCAAACGAAATAAATAAAATTATGTGAATAATATTAATTTATAAACGAAATAATTCACGAATCATCTATTGAGTAACGAATAATGATTATATGAATATAATCATTAATATTAAAGAATTTTTCTTCAATCTTGATGCAAAAATCATATGCAAAAGTCGAATCCGAAATGTTTGTAGGTCGCAATACTTATTGTAAGACGCTTGATAAAACATTTCTTCCGGCCAAGTTAAATGAACAGACTGGGCTATATTTAAATATACTGAAAATGTAATAATTCTTCAGTGAATAGGTAAGTAGTTCATGATCATAAAACATGAGTTGTTTCACGATTTCCTTTTTTTTTTGTTTATTTCATGCACATAATTTCTTTTTTTACTACTGCAATAAAACATCACACATTAAACATTATTAAAATATATTCATTTAAACAATGTAAATATGTAATATATTTAATAAATTATATTTATGATATTTACAGTATGATATCATCATCCCTACTTTTTTATCTTTTGTGAGGTTAATAATTTGAAAAAATGAAAGGAAGAATCTGGTATAATTGAAATTGCTTTAGCATTTGCAGAATTTTAACAAAATATTATAATTTAAAAGTTAAATTATTTGTTATCTTTTAAATGAACATTAGTCGTTGTTGATTCAAGATAATTTTTATTAAAATGACATTAAGAGTTATACAATATAAAGAAATACAATATAAATAATACAAAAAAATAATGATATAAAAAAATCAAAGAAGAAAAATTTTATTGTTGAAATTGGGTAAATTGAGTATTCGTGATTTCTGAAGAATTATTCAACTAAATATTATCTCGTTGAGAAAAAGTAGTTATGATGATAATTTTAAGCCCAGGAATATCAAAACTATGTATTTCAGATTGAGAAGGGTTAATACTAGTCATATTAATTGAATAGAAAAGTGTTCTCAAACAATAGGTTTCTGCGGAACAATGATAGTACTGTGGAGACAATTGAAGTTGAAGCGATATTTTCATTAGAAGTAACTAGTCGTTTATCTGAGTACTTGTTGTTTGTACAAAATATCGAGAAATTATCGGCAGGGTTCATTATAACTAGTATTTGAAGAATGTCCCGGTTGAATAATAGCAAATTACTGAATTCAGTAAAAGCGATCATTTTGATTATTTTGTAAAGCATTTTGAAACAGATGAATTTAGTACGAGATTTATGAATTTATATTATTATTGTAAAGTTAGACTTAAACCGATTTTTATTTTTTTGGGAAAGGCCCATTGTATAACAAAAAATCTTTTTTCTACAAAAAAATGTTTTTTCATAATGCGATCATACATTTGATGGTAATAAAGTATATAAATAATAAATATATGCACAGTAAGTATATTATTATTGGTATTTTTAGCTTGCAATTACAACTCTCTTTGACTTCTGCTTTAAAATTTTTTGTTTTTTAGCCTTTACCTGGGAATTAGTGACAACAATGTAATCAGTATGTTTATTTGTCAGACATTTACTAATTGGTGATTTATGTTAGTACAACCAGTTATTACGTTGTATAAAAAAAAATCTACATATCGGCTGATTGGAAAAATAAAGCCAATTAATATTTAAGTTCAGTTGATGGGTTCATTATATAACTGATGGGTTACTTAGGTAAACAACGTGACCTCGTAACTGCGGCGCTATTTTGCAATAAGAATGAGCAAATTCCACCGATCCTATTGCTTATTGCAAATACCGAGTAACTATTAAATACTGTATATCATGTAAAGTCAAGTCCCAAAATGAAATAAAGCATAAAGATAGTTTTTTTTCTACGCTGCATCTCCATAAATTTCAAACGTATATCGTAATTATGATTTTTGTTGAGATTACCTCATTTTTTCATTAATCTGATTGTAACATTATAAGGATTCAATCAATACGTCTTAGACACGATAATTTTGTATTAAAATTTTCATTTAATTAAGACAATTTTTAGTTATGGGAAGAAAAATCTAATTAAATTCCAATATCAGATATTTTGCTAAAGCGATAAATTGTCATCGCTTGAAACCTTTCCACCGTCTGCCCTTATGGATACTATTACCATGAATAGTTCTCCGCAGTAATATAACAATAGCGTAATCTTCTCACTGAAAAATTATTAGGATATTCAGTGAGAGTTGGAAGAGAATACCGAAGATAGAAAGATATTAAATTGTAATTTTGTGTAGCGCTTGATTAAATTATTTAATTATAAATGCATTTGTCTGATAAAATGATTATTGCTCAACTGATTAGCGTCAAAAAAAAAATATTTAAATTGAAGGAATTTTTGATTGATAAAGAAAGATTTGAGGATTACTTACGTCTTAGGCTATTCATTTTTGCTTACCCTGTAAAAAAAAAATGTCCGGAAATTGTAGCTAAAAACATCCGGAAAATGTCCGTGTGTCCGGAAAACGTCCAGAAAATTGCAATATTCCGGACACTTTCTGGACGCTGGGTCTGAACCCTCCTGGACATTTTCTGGACATTTTCCGGAAAATGGAAATTTTCCAACGTCCGGAATATTGCAATATTCCGGACATATTCCAGACAAATAAACATTTTCCGGACGTTTTCAGCTACAATTTCCGGACATTCTTTTTTTATAGGGTTAGTATATAACTGGAGAAGGAATAACAATATTCAGATCCTGTAACAATGTTGAGGAGAATAAGTAACGATTATATTATTCATTAATTCGTAATTAGAATATACTGTATATAAAAAAAAATAAGTTACTGTATTGTCGTCAATGTCGTGTATAATATCCCAATAAATGGTTTGTCCTAAAATTTCATTTATATATGAGCCGAAATATTATTTATTCATTTAAAAGTTAGATTTATTGGATAAAAAAAATATATATATATTTTATTTATAGTATGACATAAAAAACGATACAATATAAAGAAATACAATATAAAAGAAAAAAAAAGTACAAATAAAGTTAATAAAAATAAAAGAAATACATAAAAGAAAAAAAAAGAGATTTAAGAGACAAAAATTATGTATAGCTAAGTTATATGCTATGTAATTATAATTTCAGAAAATTTTATTGTTGAAATTGTGTATTCGTGATATTTGAAGAAGAATAATTCAAATAAGTATTTTCCTGTTGAGAAAAAGTAGGTATGACGATAATTTTAAATCCGGGAATATCAAAACTAAGGATATCAGATTGAGAAGGGTAAATAGTCATATTAAATGAGTTAAGTGGAGAAGGAATATTTTCAATAGGTTGCTGTGGCTCAACATACTGCGGAGCATACGAGGAGACAATTGGAGTTGAGGTTGAAGCGGTATATTCATTAGAAGTTGGTAATAGATCTGAATTATTGGTATTTTCATAAAATGTTGGGAAACTATTTTCGGAAGAATTGACATTCACATCACTATAATTAATATTTGAAGATTGTCCCGGTTGAATTACAGTAGATTGCAATTCAGTAAAGGTGGGATTATTTTGATTATTTTGTAAAGTACTTTGACTCATAGTTGAATTTTGAAATTGAATAAGATTTATGAATTTATATTGTAATGAAATGTTTTGAAAGTTTACGATTTTTCGCTATTTTTATAACTAAATCAGTATTAATGAACAGTCGCTATGTCGATCAATATCGTGATATGATGATATAAAAAAAAACAAAGTAAAAAAAAACTCACCTTAAATAAAATTTTTTTTTTAAATATAAAGAAATTATATTATTGTGAGACTTGGGAATCTTCCGTTCGATCTTACCGAAAAAAATTTCGGGATAATTTTTGTTGGGAAAAAAAGAAAACGTAAGGCGGGAAGAGTTTTCCTTTTCTTTTCTTGATTCGTTTAAAACAATATAATAATAATTTGGAGTGAAAATCCGAGGTAAAAAATTTTTTTGGACCGTTATACTAAAAAATATTAAACTTATGGACAAAAAAAGCGGAATTGAATAAAAATAGATAAGACGAGGGTGAATTTTAATTTAATTATTTGTTTTTTTTTAAAAAAAAAAAAAGGATAAAAAAATAAATAAAAAAACCCTAATGTTTTTTTAGGTATAAATATGAGACAAAATATATTAAATAGTTTTAAAGGGTTTTAATTCAAACTGCGGTCGTACTTGAAAAAAACTTTTAAAAAAATAACAACTTATTTATTTTCAATTTTTTAAACAAAATTTAGAAAAAAGAGATTTTTTTTTTCTTACGCGAGAGGAAAACTGGCCTTTTTGTAATTTTTTTAATAAATAATAAAATTTTAATTTTTTTTTTTATGTTGTTTTAATTAAATTATTGATTTTTTTATCTACTAAATCTATATAATAATAAAATAAATTAAATTATATATTAGACAGTAAAAAAACTTTAAAAAAGAAAATCATGAAAGTATAATAAACAGGTATTGTGTGATATAGTAGTTAGTATAATATAAATTACAGGACTTTTTCTCCAACTGATAATGAATAAATAATACAGTGACCTTTTCATGAACTGATAATGCCTAATTTGGACGGTGACGATTACTTACATCCAATGATCGACGAGATCCCAGGTTAAATTTTTTTTTTTTTCATATCATACAAACTCATATGAAACAAGCGTGCCCCGTTTGCTTATGGTTACGCAGACTTTTTTTTTCAAAAAAAAAAAAAATTTCCAATTTGTTGTTCACAAGAATAAGAATGGTTAGTTTAATATAAAATTCCAAGTTAAGAATGTTTTACATTCTTTGTTGAAATTACTTTTTGAAGTTTTATCTTTTGAAGAATATGTTTTTTTTAAATCTATGAAATTTATGACTATGCTATAATATTATTTCACTGTTCTTTTTTTAATTATTTCATATTTATCTTAGAATTAATATGTATTTATATCATTTTTTTTAGTGTAGATATAACTTGTTCATCGTATCCTATATTCAATGATTTGTTTTTTTAGATCGAGATTCGTTACTTTTGTGAAAAAAATTTATTTTTTTTTATAAAAAATAAGGAAATTTTATTAATTAACTACAAACTTTTCATAATTAATCTGACAGGCGTAATTACTAAAATTTCGTCGTAGAAAATAATGAAGGAAATAGGAATGAAACACTGTGGGATGATTACCCATAATATTTTATTGAACGTGTTATTATTATTCAATAGGAAAAAAAAGTTTTTGTTATATTTTTTCTTTTTTTTATATAAAGTAATATAAAAAAAAAAGGGTACCATATAATTATATTTATTGTTTTTATAATACTTTTTCCGAATAGTCCATGTCATATAAAGTAAAAAAACAAAGATAACATATACTAATATTAATTTAGAATATTAGTTGTAATGATCTAATAATGATCTATTTGCGCAAGCTCGTAATACTGTCTAATTTGGTTAATGAGCGATCAGCATATCTATCAGAAAATTTACTGGTTCTAATTCTGCATTTTTTTATTTTGGTCCTATTTAAATACCATTTTAGGAAGTTTATACTTTATCAGAAAGTTGATAAATAATTTTTTTTATATATATTTATTCTTCATTTTTTATTTTATTTTATTTTTTATTTTTATTAAATCTAAACCTGCAGGAAAAAAAAAACTTGAATAAACATATCCAAATTCAGGTTGAACTTCAATCAAACGAAATGTTATCATTTGGATTGAATTTACTCGTTCTCTTGTCCAATTTCTAGTTTTTTCTTGATTAGTCGATTGGGCTGAATCACTTATCTTCTATTTATCACCTTTTTATCCGTCATTCATTGTACAGTTTTATTAATAATTAAGAAAAGAAAAGAAAAAAAAAAATTTTTTTTTATTTTCTCTAAAACAGGTACAAAACAAAGACTGCGATCAAAAGAAGATATATAGGGTATAATTAAGATGTACATGTTATTAAATAATTGTGTATGGGCCGGTGCAAAAAGATTGGTACCTCAAACATTGCATCAATAAAAAAAAATTTTATTATATAAATATTTTTTTTTATTTATTTAATATTATCAGTATGTATTGGGAAAAATACAATATAAATATTATGTCATGTCATGTGATCCTCATCAGAACTACTATGAGCGTCAAATTCTTCATCAATTAATTGTATATTTTTATCAGATTCAAAATATTTCTTAACATTTTTAAAAGCTCTTTCCCGAAGTCCTACAATAACCTTTGAAGAAAATTTTTTTTTAAATACATTTAAAAGTGAATTTCTAATAAATAAAAGGTTTGTGTGTGGACTTGAGCATGCAACTTTACCCTTTACAACTGATTAAACACCTTTAATAGGTTGGAGTTCACAATTATGGTATGGAGGGGTAAATTTAACTTTATATTCATTCATATTGTTCTGCAATGTTAACACAAGAAAATGGAACCTTTTCTTTGTTTATTTGAACCAGCTTCAAAAGTTCTGATTTTCTTAATTCATCAGAAAAAGCAATATCATGAGAATTTAACCATTCAATTGTAATTTAGGATATTTAAGCATTTTGTGTGGTGTAAAAGTATCATCCATATGGCTTTTCCAGTTTGAAACCACCCTCCCAACTGTACTTTCCCCTATGCCCAAACACCTCAGCAACACGCTTGCGTAATGTGACCTGATGATGATCCTCCTTTTTAAAGTTAGCCCCCAAAAAATAATTGTAAACATTAATTATCATCAACTTTTCGTTATCAGTTAGTGATGCATTGCTTCATTTTGTAGAGAAACTATCCATAGTAGGGTAAAAAAATATTAGTAAAAATGTTTATTCGAAGTCATTGTAATATATATATTTTTTTCAGCCCATTTTGTTTTAGTCATACGGTATTTTTCTTAGTGTAAAATCCTTTCCTTTTCGGGTGAGGTACCAATCTTTTTACACCGGCCCATACCGAAGATTCGTGTAACTACTAAATAAAACACAAACTCCATTTTTAAATTCATTGATTATTACTCAGAAGATGTAAAAAAGTTGTCTTTCCGTTCTCTCTTTTTGATTCCTACTATAATTATATTTTCTTTTCTCTATCATATTTTTAACTTCAGATTTTTTTTCTCTCTTCAAAAAGAATATTTATTCTTTATCTCCAATTTCCTACTGTACGCGAATTTTTTTATACGCCATTAAAATTTTCTTATTTATTCGTTCCTTTTTTTAAAACTCGTCCTGTCCGTGGATTATATAGAGATCTATACTACTGTAGTAAGTAAAATAAATATAACTAAAATATTATTTTAATTAATCTTATATTATATTATCCAACAAACAAAATTTTAACGTGTAACACTATGAACAAAAGAAATAATATTAATAATAATAGTCTAAATATAAGACATACACTTTACAATAAAATTTACTTTTATATACTATTTAAGAATAAATTATTTTTCGCAACTTTCAAAACCGAATCTAATAAGAAAATTTGAGAACCAAAAGACAGGAGTATACTGTTGATATTCATTATTAATTTCCAGTTTTTTCTGATAAAGTACGAGTAGATTCTTCATTTAATGCGAAAAAAAATTTATAAATTTTATAAATTGAATTACTGTAGTTCAAAATTCGTGCAATAATAATTTGAAATTTTTTTATTTTAATTTGCATATCTGATCATGCCCATATTAGGTTATTTACGTCCAATCCATATGGAAAGAAATACCTTATGTTGTATTTTATGAATTATGAAGTTCAAAAAAATGTCAACTTTTCATTTAATATTTTGTGAATCCAATAGTATATGAAGTATAGATCAATTAATAAGGATAATGAGGATTAAATATCTTATTTAAACTATTTATAGATTTTAATTTTAAAGTGTGTAAATACAAAGTACTATTTCAACTATTATTACAACTGCTATAGTTTATATATATTTTTTATTTATATATACAGTATGTGTGCAAATTCTTAAAATATCGTTAAAGTTTGAAGAATTTATGATTGAAGATAAATTCTACCATTCATATGATTACGTAGTTAGAATATAAATCAGAAGTAAATAAAATTAAGTCCCTCTTATATCATGTGTATAATATTGTATTCGCTCTAATCCTAGATGGAGAGATATTAGCAGTGAAGATGTTTTGCCAGGTTTCGAGTTGGATATGTCTTTAATCGATAGAATTATTGATCCGGTACGTTACTATTCCTTATTTCTTTATTTCTATGCTGTAAATTCTATCATTTATATATCTATGGATTTATTAATCAGTTACCACCGGTACCTCAAATAGCTCTACAAATCAATTGTCCAGTGTGTAATAATATTTTCAATAACAAATATGAATTCATGAAACACTTTGAGAAAGTCCATTGAAGAATAAGCATGAATGATTCAGTTCAAAGAGTAACTATTCAACAATAATATTAGGAAACAGAAACCGTTGGGGATCCAGAGCGAAAAAATTTTTGTGCCACCTTTATCAAATTTTATTAATTACTTTTGCAGCATTGCAAATTTAAGTCTAGATAAGAAATGTAGTAATCGTAAATATCAAATGTAATAATTGAATGTAAATTCGAGCATTATTTATAAACAAATTTATATCACTGAAATTACTGAACAGTTCAGTTCGATCTAATCCAAATGAGGTTAGTCTAATATTATTCTAAATACGGTAATCTGACGTGTTATCATCGAAAAATTACCTTTTTGACCCTCCTCATGTTATTTTTTTGACCCGCATATACTGTATTACATATAGGAGGGTCAAAAAAGGATGTCGTACAGGGTCAAAAGATAATTTTTACGATTATCATCATATGCGATGTTCGATTAACAAAGGTAAATCAGCCGTGACGCACTTCGGAAGCGTAAAACTAGAGAGAGTGAAACATCTAGTCAACGTGAAACACGCCTTGCAAAGCAACGTGAAAAATACACGGCAAAAAAGAGCAGGGGAAAATGCAAATGCTGAAGAACGAGAGGCACGTGCCGCACGTGACAAAGAACGGAAGCGCGTAAAGTTAGCAACGAAAACGGACGAACAACGTGAAAAACGCCTTAATTACCACCGTGAACGAAGAAAATACCTGACCCAAGACTTGAATTCACAACAACAAAATCCGCAGCAAATAGCGATAAAACAACTATTTAAATTCAAAGTTCGCTTTTAAAATGTATTACATATTTAAAGTATTATGAAAAAAATGTTCCTGATCACATTAAAATATACAAACAACAAATTTTTGGGGTCGATACTATTAAAATAACCCTGAAATAAAGGTTGAAAATAATTTACATTATAAAACAAGATTAGTTGTATTCGGAATTTTCCATTTATTTAATTATTTAGAATCTAAAAGTTACTTCGGAATTTATAAGCATACAACTACAAGAGAAATTTCTTAAATTACTAAGGTTAAGTGGAAGATTTTATTTAAAAAGTTAGATGAAAATACTTTGTGGCGCGAATGGCGCAGAAGACACACATACCGACGCTGGTATACTTGGCGAATTCGAGCGAGATCTTCTAAAGAAATTTTGTAATAAAGTTAATAAATTTAAACATTCGCTCTACACGATGTGCAATGAAAGTTTTCCATCAATTGTAATCATAGAGGAGGAATGCCGACGTTGCCATAAAGAGAAGAAGCTAAAAAATTTCCGAAAGATAACAATATGGAGTACCTGATAAACTTCGTGATCTTACAGAAATTGAGGAAATATTGCTTGCACGAGTATTTCCTGTGATGTCAGTTTATAGACTTCGTGGGGGTCAGCATGGATATCGAGGAAACGTTATCAACTTTCCTCAAGATGTCCAAGAATTTGCTTCAAAGCTCCATTGTTATTAGATGTGCTTTTCATACGTCGTCAATCTGCGAGCAATGCGGAAGCGTTTAGGGATTTCAAAGTTCGTTGTGATAAGGTCACTCAAGCGTTAATCTGGCTGGTTAAAACAAAATAATCATTACTACGCTAACGTAATCATCGATCATGAAATTCTCCAGTCTTTGTCAATTGATGGCACAATTGATGACCAACTTCAAGATATTAATGAAAATGTTGATTACGACGAAAATGAGGATGACATAATTCCACTTCCACCCTCAGCCAATCGTGAATCTTGACAAAGACGGATTCATGGTACTAGGAAAGTGAAGAATCTTACTCTGTTGATGATTTGGGTTTACGGAGAGAACTTGAAGATTTCACGCTATTCCAGCTTCACTTGACACACAAGTTTTTTTTTTTTATTGATAAACATATTTTTTTATTTCTGTAAATGTAGAAGAACAAGTTACATGATAAATACAAAAAAATACATTGAAGTTTTAATTCTACTAAATCTCTCCATACCAAAATCTTCGTATAATAAAACGAAGTAATGACTAACGTAACCGATGAAATAAATTTAATGTATCCTAAGTATTTACTAAATTACTAATTACTTTACTACCCCATGATTTTCTATCGCGAATTCCTAATCTAAATACGTCATCCTTTTTATTTTCTTCTAAATTTATTTTTATAATATTTTTTATCTTTTTTCTTGTTTTTTTATTTTCTGATTTTTCTTCTCCTTCTGCCTTCTCCATCATTTCTTCGCCATCATCTACCCTTTTCTTTTTTCTCTTGAGATCCTTTAAAATTCCTAATTGCCGTTCTGATTCGATCGTTTCCACACACCTTCTATTCCATATCTGCATTTGAATCTTCTTCAAATAAACATCAAATATATCTTTAAGCACTTTGCATTGCCCTCTAATTTTACATGTACGCCACCATTTCTCGTTAATTAGACCTCGTGTAATTTCTCTAATAAGGTTCTCTGGACCCATAATCATTGATTTTGTAGCAGCCACTTCCCATAAATCTTCTTTCCATTGGTTCTTTTGATCCTTGTCCATTATATCTACATTTTGGCTAAGCACTTCATCAAGACTGGCCTTGAATATTTCACTTTCTGTATCACCTGCGCGATTTTTGTTACAAATCCACAAATGATCCCACGTTTCCTCTTCTATTGCACAACGTGGACATTTCTTACTTGGTATTCCCCATACTTTCCGCATCCACAACACCTCATATGTTGGCAAAATTTTAAGAAAATTTTTGACCCTAAAACACCTCGTTGCCGCGTCTTCCCTGTTTGCAACATTTCTAGACGTCGTGATTTCATTCTTAATCAATTTAAAAGATTCCGTCCAATCTATGAGTGCATTACCTCCATTTGAGCTAATAAAACAATCCTTAACGTATTCCAAGAGCATTAAATCTATCTTGGTCGTATTATAACTTAATTCTTTAAACAAAAATCTATACGCTCCCTCGATCGGCACGTAATTCCACCTTAATCTACCAAAATGACTAACGTTAATTTCTACTTCCTTGATCGCAAATTTACAACTGACCAATTCCTTTTTTATCGCTGGAATCTTAACGTCTTTCATTGCTTTTTGTATTTCTGTTTTATCATCTTAACCAACATACTTATATTCTTTAACTCTAAAATTGCATTTATAAAATTAATATAAATATATAATTTATCATCTAACTCCTTACGTACAGTATACTACCAGTTTGACTATATCCATTTATCCATTCAATGACATCTAGATCCGTTCTAAAATCAATTTTTATATTACATGGCAATATTATTATCGCTACCATTAACGCCACCGCGTACACTTTTTTCTCATTTTTTGTAAACTTCAATTTACCATTAAAATTAAACTTATCAATATCACTGCTCTTTGGAATTATCCCCAAACCAAAAAAAACCATCTAAACACCCTTCTGTATCACTGCTCCTATATTTACTATAACTTCTTTATCTATAAAACCTTTCATTTTACGATCACAAATTCTCTTAACTCCTCATACATTCCCTTATTTTCTATCACGTAATCTAACCACATTAAACAAATATCTATATTATCTGACACGTTATTATTTATTCTCATTATTACTTGATCTTTCTCTTTAAACACATCCATATTAGCTTCAATCGCCAAATCATTCATTGCGTTTATGTTTTCACAAGTCTCATATGGTTTCATCATATTTTCCATATCATTATCTTTAACCTTTCTTCCCTTTATCTTTATCGTTATATCTTTTTCTATATATACTAGGCACTTCCCTGAATCAATTTTCCTACTGATATTATATTCACAACCTTTGCAATCTATCAAAAAGGGAGAATCGAAACTATTACATTCTTCCCCCAATTCCCTTTTAACGATCAAATGTCTTCCTATCTCATCATATTTTTTGCTATTCGACTTTTTGTATTTTATACTAAAAACATTAGCGCCACTTGACACACAAGTTGGTTAAAGGTTGATGGAAAGAGTGCCAACAGGAAAATGTTGTGCGTGTCTATCATCTTATGCGAGGATCCTCAATGGGAGGAGTGAAGGTTCTTCTTCACGTTCTACACCGAGATCAAGATTTAACCGAAGACGGAACTATTGCATGGTCAACCTTGTACAACAATTATATCGAAGAGATCAACGCTTATCTACTTGGGTCACCTATAGACGATGAAGAAGAACTATTTCTTACTGAGATGGGTCAAAAACCAAATTTCGATTGCTCTTCCGATCTAGGTTCGCGAGACATGGATCGGAATCATGACTGGATTAACGATCCAAGGGAACGATATACGGACCTTGTGGATATTGATACGTTTTTAAGTAGAAATCCTAAAATTGACGAAGGAGAAAACGTATTAATGGACTATCAAAACGTTAAATGTTAACGGAAAACTTACAAACAGATACCGGACTAGTCAATGGTTCAATGGGAACTGTCCAAGACATAATATTCAAAGAAGATCAAGACCCGCCTTCTCTCTATTGCAGTCTTGATCTCTTTTGATAATTATAAAGGTCCCGCCATTACTAGCTCAGAGGGTGAAAGAGTTGTACCAATTGCACCAATTAGACGTACTGTACCTGGAATAGTAAATCTGGAGCTCCTTGCAAATTCCAGTTCGTCTTGCGTGGGCAATTACGGTGCATAAAAGTCAGGGTCTTACGTTATAATAGACATTGGGGATAAAGAGTTTACCGTGGGTCTTTCTTTTGTGGCAGTGTCTCGGGTATGCACTCTTGAAGATCTCTTCAAACCGTTCAATTTCGAGAGACTCCAGCGTATTAAAGACTGCAAAAGATTATGTAATAAAGCAATGTTAGATCAAAAAAACAGAAGGTATTTTTGATACAAAACATTCTATTATATCTAGTATTATATTTATCGTGCGTTTGTGTTGTAAATAAAATACATTATTTTATTTCTACGAATCTAAACAAAATTTTAAATTTTTTTATTTTTTTTCACCTTTTTTTTTGCAGTAACACTAATATCTTGTAACACTATTGTTATTCATGTGATGCACGTGATACCTAATTTAATATAAAAAGGACACCTATTCCCAAAATTTTTTAAATTTTTTTTTTTTTTTTTACATTAAAATTTTTTAAATTACGTACGTACGATTAACCTTATGAAAAGTTCTATGGGGGGAGAGCCATTGCTGCTCCTTTCACCTGTTTTATAGTAACGAAAAGAGGGAGTTTTCAGTAGTAAGGCTTAATATAATTATAAAAAAAAATAAATGTTGCTTATTGTTCAATACACATAAGTTCTTGTTGCTGCACCACATAAGACGTGAAAAAAGAATACTTTCTGGTAATTATGATTTATTATATTATGTATTAGTTTTTATATTTAAAAATAGTTTCTATATATCAATAGTTATTATACCAATTTTTTAAACAAATAATTGTGAAATTCGTTGCGATTTATTTTGTACAATATGTACATTGTAATAAATTGCAAGGTTCATCAAAAAATGTGTTAGAATTACATATTATAATTGGTTACGAAAAAATTTAATATTAAACAACATATTACAAGGCGATGTACTGTACAAGAATTGTACAATGCATCAAGAAAATTTAGCAATGTTAGCAAAGTAAACTAATTATGTATTTTTTCCAGTTTGACGCCATTGCAATGCCTTAGGAGGAACAATTTATCTGAAATTGAACATACATTTCACAATATTGTTCCTCTACTTGATGCAACAATAGGGAAGAACAATCATTATTTGATAAAATAGTAAGTAATGTATGTATTAACTTATTATGTATCATAAGAATTATTACACTAACATTTATTGCCCAGCAAGGAATCGCCACTGGAAGCAACAGCAACACACCGGAATAAAGAGACTGATCCAAATGATCGTGCACGAGTAGGATTTAAAGTTGACGCAATATTTGAATACCAGGATATCAGCTGGACTCCAGTTATTGAATGTAGGAGGTGTCCAGGCACTGTCTGGTGGTCTCCCACAGTGTTCACGTTCCAAGGAATGGGATGATACTCGCAAATTGGGATTGGAACTCTGAGGCTTATGGGTGGATGCTACAGAAAAACTAACAGGCGTAAATGCAAATGGTATAGTTTGATGGGTCTTACTGTAGTTGGTAAGTATTGCAATTTACAATTCATGGTTACCTGTAAATAAATAAATTCTAAATCAAAAAATGGAAAACTAGGTCGCAAGATTAGAGTATGTGCGCTTGCTACTACCGGTGGGCTATTCCATTTAGTCCTAATGCATGAATGTCTTCTCCCAACTTCATGAAGATCTCATTAATCTAGAACTTGCGTACCTTGTATTGAAAGAATACAAGAAATAATTAGATGAAACGAAAGTGTAAACTTACACTTAAATAAATTCATCTCTCACATAATTTTGATACCATTAAATTTATAGACCTTATTTTTATATTTAAATAAATTGCATAAAAGATTCTCTGTTAAAACTTCTTGCTTAATCAGAAGAGAACACAATTGATCACTAGGGGAAAGAAAAGAAGGTCAGAAGAATTACTTGGAGAGTTAGCAAAAAGCCAAAAATTATAAATACGCCTGAACAAAAAAAAGCGAAGTAGGCAGTAATGGTGATTTTATTATGTTATTTATGTATTCTGCAAAAAAAGATATACGTTTTGTTAATAGTGCTTATTTAGAATACTTTTTACGATTTTATTATCAATAAATAAAAATAAAATTTTTTAATTTTACATAACTAATCTTATCACTGATTGATCAATACTGTATTTATTTCTGTAATTTGATAAACTTTATTAATTTTTTCCTTGTTATCTCAAAATAATATTATTATTTAGCTATTGTTTGCCCATTTTTTTTTAATAAGATTATTGAATAACTTATCCGATGAAAAATTACTTTTCCATTTTTATTATTTTTATTGCACGCTATCTCAAATTCACAAATATAAAATATTATGTTAAGCTGAAATATTATGATTTCACTTTAGAATATCAAGATTTATTGAATATATTGAAAATAATTTGAATTTCATTTTGTAAGGTTAATTATAAACAAATGATTATCATTATCACACAGAGATGTGTAAAGAAAATTTAGTTTCAAATTATGCAAACGTGTACAAATAAATTTAAGATTTACTTGTTGGGAATATAGCCGACGTAACGCATGAATATTATTACTATAACAGATAATAGATTTATACCAATCTTTAAATAATTTCTAAAAAAGGATATACCATTTTAAAATTTTGAAACATAAAGGGAGAATATCAAAAATAAAACAATACGATGCATGGGGAAGGAAATAACAATGAAAAATAAATTACATAATAAGAAAACAACGTAAATTATGTAAAATTCTAATTTTCTACGATGATAATAGATATTCTAAACGCCTAAAATTTGTTTGTTTGATTCATTATAAATACACTTGGCTTCACCTTGTAAAATCCCATCAAAAGAAAAAAGTTCAAAGAATAAAAAAAAAATCAACTAATCAAAGAAATCAAACAAATATTAAATTCTTAAAATTCTTTCTCAAGTAAATTAATCAAAAATGAATCCAACAACTATTACCCCTAAACCAATTGTTATTGTTACTTCTGAAATAACTGAAAAACCTGATGGTAATCCTACAAACTCATGTTCTATAATGTAAACGGAAAAATTCTTCTACGGGGACGGCACAAATGACTTAACGACTTCGGTTATTATATGGAAAACCCTATGAAGATCAATTCTAACCAAAAATTATACCTAATGACGTAGCTACTATTCGTTACGAAATGGCCTGGAGCTATTATTTCTATTAAATTTCTTTATATTAACATGTATCATAAAAAAAATATCTTTAACTATATCTTTGTACTGTAATTTTAAAATATTTTTTTATATTTGTATATATTTTTATTTAATTGTTCATTAAAAATAAAATTTTTTTGATTTTACGTAAATTATAACTGAAATTATCTAATTATCCTATTAAATATCCTTCTGTTACGCTTCATTTTCAAAAGTTCTTTCATAAAAAAAAAAGTGATGCTTAATATTGAATGACCGTAAATCCCATTGATTTGTCGAGAGTACTGATTTTTACCAATTTTGCCGGAGTATGTCAATCTGGCTGATCATTTCAAAATTCTCGAACCTGAGAGAATTTTATCAAAAAATAATTTGCAAATAATTAATAATGCCTATTATAGTTAAATAGTAATGTTAATTTAATAACTGTCAACAGTTAATATATTTTTTTTATTTAATAATAACAAAAAAAAAATAGTATCCCAAGTTATAGCGTTATATCTTATCTGTTGTAGCATTATATATTATCTGTTATCATCTGTTATAACATTATCTATGAGAAAAGCAACATTTATTATACGTGTCGTCGTAATTATCGAATTATTGATTCAAGCAATTTGACTATGGCATATATTATTAATTTCATAAATACAATAATGCCATATATAAATTGTAAATTCTATAACGTTAACGTTGATTTTTTGAATGGATTTCTTTTTTTTTGTATCGTACAATCTTTCTATTTTATGGTATTTAAATTACGGCATAAGCTCCATAGTCCATATGCCGTATGCCGTAATTAATTCCGACGTCAAGTATAATATTGGCAAATATTCAAAACCTACCGTTTTAACGCGCATCCTGACGAATACGCTTTCTTTATAATTTAACATCACATCCTGTGACGCTAAACGCGTTAAAATGTTACAGTGAAAAAATGAGACGTGTTTCGACTGTTTCGTGCTTCGTGGACACATTAAGCACGTTATTAAAATGTTTTTTTTTTCCTTAAGAAAAAAAAATTGGTGGAAAAAAGCAAAAAAAAAATTCTATAGATAGATTAGAAAAAAAGGAAAACAATATATTATATATATGGGTCTGGTTCATTTCACCGACAATCATTTCACCGACACAAAAAGTAGATATTGAATATGAGATATTTTATTATAAAAAACTTTTTTAGATATTTAGTTTAGATCTAATAAGTATTGATACTTATTTCCATCTTAGACGGGTTAGTAGATAGAATAACATATAGTTATATTTATTGTATTTTTTTTTTTATTTTTTTATATATGTTATTATAAATTTCATTAAAATAATAAAACAAATATATATATATAAACTTTTTAGTTTTTGATCACAACAAAACATTAATACATTTATTAAAAAAAATAAAAGTATGCTATTCCCTTTATTAAATCTAACAAAGAAATACGTGTTACTAACAATAAAAATTCCCTATTTCATGTAAAGATATAATTATGTAAAAATATTTATAAAATTTCTATATAATTTTATATAGGCAATTTCTATTTGTACACGGGGTGTTTAAACACGGGTCATATTAGTAGATTAAAAACGGCATTCAAAACCTTCTTTAATGTCTTAAGTAAACTTGCAGAGCAGGTGAAAATATATATATTTATTTGTAATATAATAAGAATAAAAAGTAAAAGAGTATAATGTTGGTAGCATTCAATTTCAAATTAAAAAACAAAAAATTAGTCTATTAAAAATTATATTTATATGACCTGTGTACAAACACCCCGTGTAAACTTAGAAATTTTCTTTTATATATATGTCGGTGAAACGTTTGTCGGTGAAACGTTTGTCGATGAAATGAAGTAATTGTCGGTGAGTTAAACGCGACCCATCAATATCAATATCAAGTTGGCTTTTCATATATACATATCTATTCGGCGAAGAAAATACTGTAAAAACGAATTGTTTAACGAAAGATTAAACTGATTAAACGTTGTACGTAGAAAATGAAAAACAAAAAAAAATAAGATAAAAAAATATACGATAAAAAAAATAAAAAATAAAGAAAAAATATTTCATAAAATAAAAATTATCATAAAAAAAAAATAATAATAAATGAAAGGTTAAAAGAATGTATTTTCTCATTATAATGAATATAATGAGAAGTTAAATTATGATGACGATTGTTGATTTGAGATTCTATTGTATACTCATTGTTTTAAAGAAATTCTTTTATGATCCGAAAGGATCTTATAAATGTTTGCACCATATTGTAAAGATAATTCCATGGCCAGTTTATTAATATGCAAATTATAATTAGGAAATATAATTTGTGGGAGGGGTCTTGCCGAAATGATTCCAGATAATCTTAATTGATGGCCGATCATTGCCAAAAAAATCATCGAAATTAACATGCGAAGTGTATACGTGGTCACCGATTCCCCCCGTTAACGTGACCAGTGACTCACGTGCAGTATAAATAGTAATCACGTAATAAATTCATTAATTCATTTGATTTGACGTATCGAACTCACTAATGTCAGCTGGTAAATTTGTGTTTAATTGGACTCCTTTGTTAAATACTTGATATATACTGTATGTCCAAGAAAACTCTCCAACAAGTCAACAACATAATTACGATTTGTTTGAAGATTTGGATATATTACAATTAACGAAGCAAAATCATCTTTAACAGTTACATTTAAGAATATGAACTGATTTGGAGAATTAAAAAGTTGAAGTAACAGTTGAAATATCGAATTGAATCATTTCAATATCAAAAATACCGACTTGAAACAAAATCCAATTCGTTGTTATTTGAGATGGAGGAGATTGTTGGAAACATTCAAAGTCATAATCTATTAAATACATTTGATCATTTTGATGTAAACGCGTTCTAGGGCACGATTTGTTTCACATGTGATGTTCTCTAAAAAAAAAGACGAGAATAAGTTATAGCTTCTGTGGCAGTAATTATGAAAAAAAAAATCGAGAATACTCACAATTCCATACCTGAATCGAATGTTATGAAGAGAGAAATATTGTATTTCGAAATCGTGATATAGCATACTAATCACCACTAGGGATTGAAATCGATAATCGAATCAAAATCGAATCTCATTTGTTAAAGAGAAAATTGAAATTAAGCAAAAAAATTAATTTAGCATTGCATCCAAAATTAAAGTGAATGATTTAAAATATTTTCAAAAAAGAAAAATTGATCGATAATGCCCTTCAAAGAAATGACAAAATGATCGGCAATGATGTTCTAGTTAATTTACAGTTGGATATTAGTAACGATATATAATTTCTTAATAGATTTTACAATTTTAATTCAGAATTTATATATTTACATGGAATTAATTATCAAAGCTTAAAATGGATTATCTTTTAAGGAACAAAAAATCGAATCTACGAAGATTCGATAATCGATTCCCATCCCTAATCACCACAATTGTATCTAAATTTTTAAAAGTATAAGGAAATAAAAAATGATAAAAAAAATGATACAAGAAAATATATCAAAATTTACCAGCTGTTAAAATATGTAGAAAATCTTCGACATCTGACCATTTTCCCTGATATAAACCGGTACTCCCAAATTTTGGAACTAATTGGTACGAAAAGATTAATATAATAGATAAAAGAGAGAGAGAGAGAAGAGAGACTTTAATAATAACTTACCTCATTAGGAATCGCCGGTACTAGTAAGCAAACATTATTGGCGCGCTTTTTCTTTAATGAGTATACAATTAACGAAGTCATTATTACATCATTATTGGCAACAAAGATGTAGTAAGCGTTGCAGTTTAAGTTGTAATCGAACAGGCCGTTGCGGAAGTTCGTGCTTTAAGACATCTCTTTAGCCGTAGGTGGCTCAAGAGACATGGCTGATTCCGTATGGATAGCCGTCTTGAGCAAACAACCGTTTTGTACAATTATTGTGAATCTAGAAGCTCAATTATTATGTTGTACCCATCCAACATAAGAAACGTGATAACTATTTCCAATTATTTATTTCATTAGTCCTTATTTATGCAAACTTTTATTTACACAACTTTTTGAGGATATCGATATGCATATAACAGGTGGAAGACGAAGGCCCCATAAGGTGCACATTCTGGTAGTAACAATATAATTCGATATTTTTGGAAATCTATTATATTTTTCATTTATATGACTGTAAATCTCGTTAGCTCACATGCATTGTAAATCTTTGGTTGATCAATCGATTCAATTGGATTGGATTTTCCTACCAAGAGTATACCCCTATACCTAGGCTCGGTAATCCAAATATCAAGGTCCCAAGGGTACCATTACGCAGTAATGCACTGTCATGAGATAAGAATATGTTTGGAATGAGATAAAAAGAAATGAAAACGGTAAATAAATAATTAAAAAGAATAATTTTATGTTGAATCAATATTATAAATTAAGATCGGCTAAATAATCTACAATTCCTTTTCTTATAAATATATTCGTTTTTTGACTTGGCAAAAATATATCAATTTTTTCAACTCCAGAATCCATCTATAAAAATGCTCTCTACTACTTCTTTCAAAATTCTCTTCTTTTTCATTTTTTTCTTAGCAGTTTCAACTGTAAAAATTGTGGAAGGCTTACCTCAGATTGTCGCTCCCGGCCTTGTGTGTGTTGGGCTACCAAAGTGCGAAACTTGCTATTGCTTCTGCAATTTGTATCGAAATCAAATTAATTTAGATTGTGAAAAAGCATGTGCCTCTGACTGCTAAACAATTCAACATTACAAGAATTCATAACTTTCTGCACAGTTTTTTGTCACATATCACATCAACCGTCAGATGTTACACCACTTAACTAGGATCTTTACAAATCAGTGAATAATTGGTTATGTTTTGATATGTTTCAAATTTAATTAATTTATTTATTATATTTATTGCAAATCAATTTTAAATTAAATTTTATTTATTTTTTTTTTATGTAATCATCTTAGTAATATTAGTTTTTCGTATAGTTAATACTTAATATGTCATTATTTATTTTTTTTATGTAATCATCTTAGTAATATTAGTTTTTCGTATAGTTAATACTTAATATGTCAATGTATTTTTAGATAGTTTAGCAATTCAACCATACATCAATCTGATACATCAATAAATTAACACTTGTAGTCGATTACCATAAAATTTTATACTTCATATGAAGCAATATTTTAATTATTTTGTATACAAAAGCTACATTGAGTATTTATAATCTATAAATCGAATAAATTTTTGATTCAAAATTTGATTATAAACGCGATAATTTTGGATGTTATCTATATAATAGATGTAATAATTCATCATGCACTGAAAAAAACAGTGAACAATTGCCAATCAGTCCTATGGTTTGACCACTTACTGTATATTTGAACTTATTGAAAATTGGAATTAGAACAAAGTGAAGCAATGCATTTTTCATTTTTAAATTATTTGAATAAAAAAAGTCCAGTCTAGTGTTAACCTTACTGTCCGTCGAAGGCTAACTATGACTAGAAGCAGGGAGATGGTATGCTATGCTTTAGTCTAATCAGTGACACGCAATAATAGTTTATGTTTTTAAATCATAGCTAATAAAATATTTTATACGTGTAAAAGTAAAAAAGAAAAATTTGCACTTTATACAAACGGCTAGGATTTAACGAATTTAATTGGAACAAACCACCATGATTTAAATCTTGATTAATTTTTCTTGTCCATCTGATGATTATATTCAGCTTTTTGTTCAAGGTTAAAGGGTTTGTAGGCTTTATCCAGTGAGATACGATTACTAGTTGAGATTCGATTAATCGCGATTAGTCGATTCTATAATCGATTCTCAAAATTAGAATCAATTCCTATCCCTACCTTAATGTACAGTGAGGGTAGGGTGTACGATATTAACGTACGAACTGGCCGGAATTAACATTAACGCTATCACGCGCAAGTGCATAACTCCTAAACTCGGGCCAGTTCGTACGTTAATATACTTTATTTAAAGATTCTATTC
Organism: Rhizophagus irregularis; assembly: GCF_026210795.1. Classification (NCBI taxonomy): domain Eukaryota; kingdom Fungi; phylum Glomeromycota; class Glomeromycetes; order Glomerales; family Glomeraceae; genus Rhizophagus; species Rhizophagus irregularis. The sequence continues at coordinate 2,930,659 of NC_089448.1, read as the reverse complement.
AATTTTAAATAAACTTGCTTTAGTAATCTATAAAGATCTATAAACAAGTTAGTATTACCTTTAAAATGATAATTTTTTTTTGAACTTCATAAGAGGATAATTAAGATATACTGTATGTTGAACAGGTAGCTTATGAAAGAGCAAGATGGAAAGGTAAGTTTGATGTAGCTAAAGCCATTCTCCGGATTAGTTATACTGTAAATTATTGCATGAATTACCGACTTAACTATTCCACCACTGGTGCTCAACACGTTTTCACAAAATATAAAATTGTTCAGCACCCTTGAAAATGGTCAGAAAAAGATATATACACAAAATATCGCATTATAAAAAACAAAATTGAAACATATAGTATATAAGAAGTATATGCCACAGCATTAAATGTAGTACAGAATAATAAATTGATAACATAAAAAAAAAATAATTTTGGAATTTCTTAACTCATTATTATATATATCTGATATATATATATATTTTCACTATAACTATATACTCAAAAAATTTTGTTAGCTTTTCATTGTGAATTCAATTATTCAAAAAAAAAATTATAGTAACTGAATCAAAATCACTAGTTCTTAATTTGTGAATATGATATCTAATAACAATTAAAAATCAAATAAACTTTATACTTAGTCCACTTATCTCTAAGGATTTTGTTCGTGTGCTAAGTTGATATGGCATGACGAATCCGTAAATTCTTTAGTTATATTCATTTTGAGTGACACGTCCCAATGCCTTTGTACAGTTATATTTAGCTATAATATCATCAATCCGTTTATTCAGTAGCTTTAAAATTTTTAATATACGAAAAAATAGAATTATAGTCTTTGTGATATGATTTACATTAATACTAACATGTTTATAGATCTTTATAGATTGTTAAAAGCAAGTTTTATTTTAAAGTTAATAGAATCTTTAGAATTAATTAATTTATATAAGGTGGTTCAACCTTTACAATTGTTGGCTAAACATATCGTTAAAATTTGAAGAATTTAAGCATATCACCCTCAATTTTGAAAAGAAATTCATTAGGATAACCAGGAAAATAAAAAAAAAAATAAAAAGAATCCTTTTATACCATGTGTATAATTTCAATAGATGGAATGTTATTTCTTTTAAGAGTAATATCCGTTAATTGACCTTTCTTGCAGTTTAATAAGATTAATGGAGTCTTATTACAAAATCTTATCGCGTCCAATGAATTATCTTTAAATATCTTGAACGAACAATAGTGATAATGATGGAGTGAGTTTGCGATTATTCTTTAACCTATACTTGGGAATTAGTGACAACAATGTATTAATTAATCAGCATGTTTATTACATACAAAATAATGCAATAAAGCATAAAGATTAATAGAATGTTAAAATAAGATACTGTATTGTCGCCAATATCGTGTATAATAATATCCCAATAAATGGTTCGTCCTAAAGTTTCGTTTATATATGAACCGAAGTATTATTCATTTAAAGAATAGATTTATTGGATAAAAAACAAATAATTTTATTTATTATAATATGACATAAAAACTATACGATATAAAGAAATATAATATAAAAGAAAAAAAAACAGTACAAATAAAATTAATAAAAATAAAAGAAATACATAAAAGAAATAAAGAGATTTAAGAAACAAAAATTACGTGTAGCTAAGTTATATGCTATGTAATTATAATTTCAGAAAATTTTATTGTTGAAATTGAGTAAATTGGGTGTTATTCAAATAAGTATCTTCCTGTTGAGAAGGAGTTGGCATGAAGATAACTTTATACCCAGGGGTATCAAAGTAAAACATTCCAGGTTGAAACGGATTAAGTGGAAAAGGTGTGACGATAATTTTATGCCCTGGGATATCAAAACTAAGAACCCCTGATTGATGGGGGAACGGATTAAGTGGAATAGGTGTGACGATAATTTTATACCATGGGATATCAAAACTACGAATCCCAGATTGATTGGGAAACGGATTAAGTGGAATAGGTGTGACGATAATTTTATACCTTGGGATGTCAATACTGAGAATTCCAGCTTGAATAATACTATTCATGTTAAACGAATTAAGCGGAAAAGTAGTATTTTCAATAGTCTGTTGTGGACCAGGAACACACGGCAAGCTACCTGGAGGCAAAGTTGAAGTGATATTTTCATTATAAGTGGGTTGTTGATGTACAGTAGTGGTCATAAGTATCCCACCCCTTATAATTTCTGAAATCAAATAATAATACCTATTAAAATTTTTTGGGATTCAAGTATAATACTAACTTTGATCACGTGTAAAATTTTAAGTTTATATGATGTATATTATAGGAGTTAGATGATTAGTGAATTTTTAGCTGCAAAATGCTGATCTTTTTTAATAAATAATATTTTACACGTAAATATTTAATACTAAAGCAAAATTTTGAAAAAATAGTTACTTACATTCATTATAGTTAGGATTATAATCTTTTATTTGGCCAAAAATACCATCAAAATAAAGACTTAATAATGAAAAAAATCATACTATCTATTAAAAATCTGTTATTTTGATCATTTTTTTAGCTCTAAGATTTAGTAAACCAATTTTTACTTAAGTAAAGTTTTGACATTTATTTTATGCATAGTACCTATAAAGGAGATCTCTTGGCTTATTCCTATGATATTTTTATCAAATATAACTTAGAATAAACCTTGCATAAAGTTGATAATTCAAAATACAATCAGAAATTATGAATAAATAAAAGGAAAAATATGATATAATTGAAATTTCCCAAATATGTATTTTGTCTGGTAAAAAATTTAAGGAAAATGTGTAGTAACTCTTGAAATTAATATATTCAAAAAAAAAATTTATATATTTAAAAGACTAAGGTGTGAAATAATAAAGAAATGAAAATATATGTGTAAAAAAAAAAATTTTTAGAGACACAAAATTTACTGATCATCCAACTCCTAAAATATGCATCATACAAATTTAAAATTTTACACACAATTAAGGTTAGCATTATACTTGAATCCCAAAAAATTTTAGTGGGTGTTATTATTTGATTTCAGAAATTATGAGGGGTGGGATACTTATGACCACTACTGTAAGTAATGGTTTGTATAAAATGTTGAAATATTATCGGAAGAGTCGCCGGCAATCACATAATTATTATTATGTTGTTCCGCAGTAGATTGTAAATTAAACGTGGGATCATTTTGATTATTTTGTAAATTATTTTGACTCATAATCGAATATTTATGAATTTTATTTTTATTATTGGAAAGTTTTAAATAAATTGATGCAATTTTTTTTTTTTTTTTAAGAAGGTTATGTTATGTAGTTCATTCGGATGATCAAGTACAGTACGTACGTATTCATCCGAAAATAAGCAACAACTTTTGCACGTAATGCAGGCCAAGATTTAGTAATGCAGGCCAAAAAATGCCATAATTCCGCCCATGTTGCTTATTTTCGGGGAGTTGCTTATTTTCCGATGAATACGGGACTGTGATTTATGGATTAGAATCCCATGAAACGTTAATCAAATGGGCCATATTTATTTATGCAAGTAAACCGACTAATAATGAATACTAATTAGGATAAATAATTAAAATATATTCATTTAAACTATGTACAGTATATTTTGTTATTTTAAAAAGTATTTCTTAAATAACTGTCATCTCGAATTTATTTTGAAATCCACTCACCTTTTCGATTATCAAAAAAAAAAAAAAAGGCTGAGGTAACACCGAAAGACAATGTATAGCGTATTGTTATGAATGATACTTATGATATTTTCCTTCTTTATTATCTTTTAGAAAGAAAATATGACGTTATATATATACTTTTTTGATTTTGGAAAAAAGTATTTTATTTCCAAATAATAATTTTTTTTCGTCACAATTTTCAACCGTTTGGTACCACTTTTTTAGACAATTAACGCCGAGTTTTGAAGTCATGTTACATAAAATAATATATTTGGAAATTTATGATTGAAGGATCGGCTAAGATAAATATTATTTATGGTTAGAGTAATTTAAAGAAAAGAAAATGTGGGAATTATTTATTTTTATTTTTAATTACCATGTGAACTAAGCTACTTAAAGATTACAAACTAGTCAAAACGAAATCCAAAAAAAAAGTAGACCAAGCCGCCAAATTGACAACGTCACAATGGGTCGAAAATAAAAAAAACCTGTGGAGGGACTCTCCCAAGATAATCCCGCCCACTAAACGAACTGTGAAAAATAGGAAAAAAAAATATGAAAATAAAAAGTACATATTCTGAATCTAAACTAGAAAAATAAAAAAACCCCAATGGGAAAAATTAGACTAGTTTACGCAAGGCTTCTAAGATTTCCGCTAAGATCTTTGATCGTGATGCCTCGTCTCTTGCGATTTCTGTTTGGAATTCGTAGAATTAGATTGTTTGTCTTTCTTTTGTTTTCGTGATTCATTTTGCTTGGTGCTTGTTGGGTATGCCCTGATGACCTTTTAGATTGCGTTGGAGGAGTGTAACAGCTCCACTTCGAGGAATTAGATTTGGTTACTTAATGCGTTCCGCATATTTAAATGTGGGAATTATAAAAAACAAATTCAATATAATACTGTATAACAATTAAGTCATGGTACTTTTCCCAATTTAATATTGAATACTTTCTCAGTTAGTATAATTAATTCAATAAACTATAATTATGAATTTAGGATCGAGCTATCTGTCCCGCCACTACATCCTTAACTAATGTAAATACCCAGCTTCTATTAAAAACATTTTACCGTGTCGTCAGTAGTTTAAATATATCCCGTGATTTATTATTTGTCCATCGAAGAAATGGGTATCCAATTTGCTAATTGAAATCCAAGAAAATATACTTTTAGTATCTGGATATACATTTTTATCATATGACCTTGATATATCATGTAACTTTAATTATAATTTATTGTGCTTTGCAACGATTAATATCACCAATGATAGCAGATAATTGGTAAAGATTTGGTCACGTGATAACGATATTATCGTGTAACCCATTGTATAGACTTTAGCTTAATTACAGCTTAATTATTGCTTGTTTTTGATTTTTTAAAAATAACAAAATTAGCGGCAATTATTTTTAATATACGGAGCACGATATTATCCGGACCCGGCTCATGCGTAGATCGTCGTGGAATTCCAGGGGATTTCTGCGATTATAGCTGATTTCAAAAAGGTAGAGACACTTAACAAATTTTAAAGAACTCGGAGATATTCAGTAAAGCTTGATATAAAATAAAAATTATACGCTAGTTTTGGAGTAATATTCCGAGAATGGAAAGAAAATATATATATATATATATATATATACATATGTATATATATAAATAAACAAATAAAAACTTAAGCCCTTCATTTTTTTTTATGAACTCCATTCTAGAAATTATATTATTTTTGATATGATTCGTAGGAATAACTAATTCAATTGGGAAAAAGATCTACAATTTCAACATGATATAAAAAGTTTCAAACTTTAAATTAACGAATAATGAACCGGATGCTGATCCTTTTCAAAATGAAATTTCAGCCTCATGTAAAAGAGAGCATATTTAACAATACATGATAATGATAAAAATTGACGGGATCATCATACATTAAAAAGTTATTTAGGCGTTAGTGTTTTACTTAAAATTTTTTTTTTTTTACTAAGCTCTCCTTTCAGTAAAACAACAAGGTACGTAATTGGTCTACATTGATGTTATACAAAATTATACCTAAAATATAGAATATAATCGATCCGTATAAATAAATACTCTTAAAAAAATATGAACTAACCAAATTTAACAAATAATAATTTTGGGAATTAGAATTTAAAAAAAAAATAAAATAAAAAATAAAATAAAATAAAATAAAATGATCTATTAAAATAATTTTTTTTTTTTTGTTGTTGTTGTTTCGTAATAACAGATAACTAACGAAAAGGTATTATTATGAACAATAAATCTGAATTCATATTATTGTTCTTTTTTAGTATAATACGATCACGAAATAAAAATTCTAAAATAAAAAAATTTTTTATATTGCATTTTTTTATGTATAAATATATAATAAAAGTGATTTTAACAACTTGAGATAATTTATTAATTCGTAATTAGAATAAAAAAAAAAAATTTACAAAAGTTACTGTATTGTCGTGTATAATATTCCAATAAATGGTTCGTTCTAAAATTTCGTTTATATATGAACCGAAGTCATTATTCATTTAAAAGATAGATTTTGTTGGATAAAAATAATATTTTATTTATAATAATATGACATAAAAACGATACGATATAAAGAAATACAATATAAAAGAATAAAAAAAAATACAAATAAAATTAATAAAATAAAAGAAATACATAAAAGAAATAGCTAAGTTATATGCTATGTAATTATAATTTCGAAAAATTTTATTGTTGAAATTGAGTAAATTGGGTGTTCGTGGTATTTGAAGAAGAATAATTTAAATAAGTATTTTCCTGTTGAGAAGGAGTTGGTATGAAGATAACTGTATACCCAGGGATAACAAAACTAAGGATTTCAGATTGAGAAGGATTAATACTAGTCATGTTAAATAGAGGAATATTCTCAATAGACTGCTGGGGACTAATAGGATGCTCAGCTGGACTAACATACTGCGGATCATACGATAGAGGTGAAGTTAAAGTTGAAGCAGTATATTCATTAGAAGTAGGTTGTTGTTCGGAGTTATTGGTGTTTGTATAAAATGATGGGGAAATATTATCAGAAGGGATGAAATTCATATCATTATAATTAGTATTTGAAGAAGAATGTTCTGGTTGAATAACAGTAGATTGCAAATTACTGAATTCAGTAAAAGTGGGATCACTTTGATTATTTTGTAAAGTATTTTGACTCATAATTGAATTTTGAAAAAAGTTTATGAAGTTATATTATAATTGGAAAGTTTTAAATTGAAATGATTTTTTTACTTTCGAAGAAAAAATTTTGGACCATTTTTATAATAAAAATTATGACTACCATTATTTTTTGTAAAACGATAAAAAATATTTATACAACGTGAAACAAATGAAACAATACGTCTTTGATTATTTATACGTCTTTGTGAAACGACAAATGGGATTATTTTGATTTTTTTGTGAAATGACAAAATACAGATTACTGGACGCACTTTTTTTGTGAATTATCCGTGTTTTTTTTTTGTGACGGGATCCGAATTTTTATTTATATACGCTATTATATATTTATATTTATACATATAAAAAATATATATAATGAAGATTACGTTGATTTGTTTTTTTTTCTATTATATTATAATTATAAATACGCACACTTTTTTATACAAAAAAGGTTGTTACTTTTTTTTTTATGTAATTTATGTAATCAGAGATACAGGTTTTTGTTTCTCGTTAACCGTATATAGATTAAATTAAAAGCTGTTTACAATCATATGAATAAAAAATTTTTTCTTGTTGATTGTTTTCAAAAAAAAAATATTTCCGTTAATATTTTTTTTACTACCCTCGCATAAATGATAGTATATTATTATATTATTATAATAAAATAAATAAATAAATTAAATTACCAATATAAAGGAAAATATTGAAGTGTGGGGAATTCTTTTACAATGTTATCAAACTTTATTATTACTTACTTACTATAGTATACCGTGTCCGTAAAATTCCATATAATCCTAATTATGTTCGAACTTTCAATACATGAAAATCGTACATTTTTAGCAAGAAATATAGGAAATATTTATTTAAAAAAATTTTTTTATTTATAGTACTTTTTTTTATATACTTTATTCTATTTTATTATTATATATATTTATCACGCAAAAAAAATTCCTTTAAATACGGAGTAAATAATTTTCGTCGTTAAAAAAAAAATAATTTAAAATATAAAAAAAAATTAAAAATTATATAAAAAAATAAAGAAGAAAAATAAAAAAAAAACTTATTATAATTTAAAAATTTTTTTTTTTATTTTTAAAAATTTTTTCTTCTTTCTTTCTTCAATTTTTTTTTTTCTTATTTTATACATTACATTTCACAAAATTTTAGCATAAATTGGTTGCTGTTAATAAAGTATAGTAAGTTTTATAAATATGCATAATTTAATGCCATTTTCTATTTCTTCAGTATTTTTGGGGCTTTTCTACCCAAGGCTTGCCATCCCATCGGTGTCATTCAACCATTCCCCAACATGCCTGTGTGTCTTCTTTTGAATTGGGATCTGAATCGACTTGTAGTGTGGGCTTTTTCTCAGGAACAAGCTTCTTCTTCAGAACTGACTTTTCTTTCAACTCATCGATTTTTTAGTGAAAAACTAGTACGTATAAGATTTATAATTATTAAAGATGCCGACACTTTTATGATCATCTGTAACATAGAAATTAGAAAGCATAAAAAAACCATAACAGATAACAGATATTTCCATAATTAAAAATAGTATGAATAATTAATTTCATGTGTAGTATAATTATAATAATAATAATAAATTCGCATTTTAATTAATTAGTATATTTGGTTTGCCCTCAAAATTATCAAAAATTCACAAAAATCATCGATCGTTTGTTTTTGTTTCACACTTTTTTTTCGTTTTTTTTTTTATTTTAAGAGGAATTATCTTCAAATCAATTTTTAACAAACGAACTAGTGACTTTTTCAATAAAAGTAAAACTTTTCCTCTTTTTTCTCAAGATTTTTTTTTTATTTTATGATTTCTTTTAAAAATTATTATTTCAAAATAATAGTTAACAGATGACATTAGCCATGCCTAGTAAAAAAAAAGTAATCAGCCAGGTATTACTCTAATTAGAAGGGGAAATCCTTTGGACTGTCAAATTAACCAACATATTCAATATTGAAGAAAATCCATTGTTATACCTAAATTATTTATAACCTAAATTCTATATGTAACGATAAACCTAACTATAGAACGCTCAAGAATAAACAAATATGCGTAAACACTCATTGATGAATATGAAATAACAAAGTAGGAAATTGTCGGAAATTAATATATTAAATAATAATCCTCGCTTCGCCTGCTTATTTTCCGAAAAAGCGGATGATCAATGGATTTAATTAATTAAATGGTGAACTTAAAAAAAAAAGTGAAAATCATGAAAGATTTATTATTCTAATATTGATAGATTTTTTTATCTAATATTGATCCGTGAAAAAAAATCATGAATTATTGTTAGGAACCGTGGGATAAATATAGATAATCTTTCCGCATAACATAATGAACAAAGAAGTAATTATAAAAATAGTCTAACTATAAGACACGCTCTTTATAAAAAAAATTTTCGTGGAAATATATTTAATGTTATGATAGAGTATTAGAGTAAAAAATTCATAATAATTGTGTAAGATGTAGTACTATTCAGAGATTATACATTTTATCACAAAGATACAAATATTATTAAATAAATAACAAGAAATTAAGGAATATTAAGTATTCAGTCTTTACCCTTATAAATTATAAATTATATGCTACCTGTCAATATGTGAAAATAAATATCTTATACACTCATAAAAAGAAAGATAAAGAGAACAATAAAAAAAAAGAATATACAATCTACTGTTCAACCGGAACATTCTTCTCCAAATATTAATTATAATGATGTGAATGTCAACCCTTCTGACAATATTTTGCCATCGTTTTATACAAATATCAATAACAACCCATTTCTAATGAATGTATTGTTTCAACTTTAACTTCACCTCTATCGTATGATCCGCAATATGTTAGTCCCCAGCATCCTTTTGGTCCCCAGCAGACTGTTGAAAATATTCCTCCACTTGGTTCATTTAACATGACTAGTATTAATCCTTCTCAATCTGAAATCCTTAGTTTTGATATTCCTGGCTTTAAAATTATCGTCATTCCTACTTTTCTCATAAACAATCCTACGTAAATCCAAAAAAATATTATTTTATTCATAAAGTTTCTCTGATTATTGTTCCAGTTATTAGTATATGATAAACATTAAGCAAAGGTTTCTTTATATTTTTTATTGTCCATTTGTATTTTTATCCACCTTTAGTAAAATTATACGAATAATAATTTATAAACGAATAATTACGAATCATCTATTGAAATTATATATACATTATATAAAAGGGTTTATTTTATTTTTTTTATTTTTCTGGTTATTCTAATGAACTTCTTTTTCAAAATTAAGAGTGATGAGTCTAAAATGTTTGTAGTCGTAATACTCATGTAAGACACTTGGAAAACATTTCTCTTGTCGATATTTTGGTTTAAATTTCCTGTCAAGTAAAATTAGCAGTGTGTGATAAATAAATATCCTAAATGTAAATATGCACGTATTAATGAAATCCGCGTAAATTCTTCCAAATTTAATGATATGTTTAGGCCAACAATTGAATGTACAGTGAGGGTGTACGATATTAACGTACGAATGGCCGAAATTAACGTCAACGTTATCACGTGCAAGTAAAGTTGCTTGCCGAAAATAAAAAGGTCATTGCCGAAATAGTAAAAATAATTTCGGCAATTCGACATGACGAAATGAAATTATTTTATTCTTAAAATTGACCAAATTGCAAATGACGAAATAGAAAAATAATTTCGACAATTTCGACAAGCAACTTTATGTGCAAGTGCAGGGGCCAGTTCGTTAATATCGTACCCCACTGTACGTTAAGGACGCCCCTTTATATAAATTAATTTTAAAGATTCTATTCACTTTTAAAATAAAACTTGCTTTTAACAATCTATAAAGAGGTTAGTATTATCTTTAAAATGATAATTTTTTTTTGAACTTCATAAGAGGATATTAAGATATATGTTGAACAGGTAGCTTATGAAAGAGAAGTTCACCGGATTAGTTATACTGTAAATTATTGCATGAATTACCGACTTAACTATTCCACCACTGGTGCTCAACACGTTTTCACAAAATATAAAATTGTTCAGCACCCTTGAAAATGGTCAGAAAAAGATATATACTCAAAATATCGCAATATAAAAAACAAAATTGAAACATATATATAAGAAGTATATGCCACAGCATTAAATGTAGTACAGAATAATAAATTAACAACATAAAAAAAAATAATTTTGGAATTCCATATATTTAATTAACTCATTATTATATATATCTGATATATATAGTATATATTTTCACTATAACTATATACTCAAAAAATTTTGTTAGCTTTTCATTGTGAATTCAATTATTCAAAAAAAAAAATTATAGTAACTGAATCAAAATTAGTGAATATGATATCTAATACAATTAAAAATCAAATAAACTTTATACTTAGTCCACTTATCTCTAAGGATTTTGTGACGTGTGCTAAGCTGATATGGCATGACGAATCCGTAAATTTCTTTGGTTATATTCTTTTTGAAAGACCCAATGCTTTTGTACAGTTATACTTTAGCTATAATATCATCAATCTGGTTATTCATTAGCTAAATATACGAATATACGAAAAAATAGAATTATAATCTTTATGATTGTATTTACATTAATATTTAATACTAACCTGTTTATAGATCTTTTATAGATTGTTAAAAGCAAGTTTTCTTTTAAAGTTAATAGAATTTTCAGAATTAATTTATATAAGGTTTACAATTGCTGGCCTAAACATATCGTTAAAATTTGAAGAATTTACGCGGATTTCATTAATACGTGCATATTTACATTTAGAATATTATTTATGATCTACTCCGCTAATTTTACTTGACTGGAAGATTTAACCCAAGATATCGACAAAGTGAAATGTTTTCCAAGCGTTTTACATGAGTATTACGACCATAAACATTTTGGACTCATATCCCCCTCAATTTTGAAAAAGAAATTCATTAGGATAACCAGGAAAATAAAAAAATAAAAACAATCCCTTTATACCATGTGTATAATTTCAATAGATGGTTCGTCCCAAAATTGAAATTATTTCGTTTATCGTATAATTCTACTAAAGGTGGATTTATTTCGTTTGGATGGATAAATTATTTTACCCGCCAAAATTATCACTTAAATCACGTGATAAATTTTGAAATGCTGTGTCTAATATCATGTGATCTGTATTACGGCGAAAAGATGAAAAAAAACTCTCCCCCTTTCCGTTTTTTTTATTAAAGATCCGCAGTAAGCGTCAAATTTCCCACAAAAATTTTTTTTCTCGAGGAGTGAGGACCACGGGGTGGCCTCAACGGAAAGGCCTCCTCATTTATTACTTTATTACTTTGCCCTTCGAGAGAGAAGTGGACGGACCTTATGGCCTCTCCACGGAAGTTTATACCTGCTGGTCCAGCTTCCCTTTTTTCACCTATAAATCAGCACTATGCTTACGCATTTTTTTCGTCACCAACGGGTTCTCCCTCGACGCATTCAAACAAAATTTTTTAACCTTATCCGGATAAAATTATTGGATAGAATTAAAATTACTAGGTCACGTGGCGAGCAATAACACCGCCGCAATACTTCTACAAAAACTTATTTTAAATTTCTTACAAACGATATCGGTTTCATTTTGGCATATTCATACCATGCCAACATTTTGGGTCACACGACTATGATCCTAACATCTCTTACAGATGCAATATTCCTAGCCCCTTCATTATGTTTTGCACCAAAAACACTTAGAAATTTACGGTTCCCCTGCAAAGACGCAGCAAAAAGAATTGGAGAAATCATTATTCAACTCTCATTTCAATCATTCAAAGGCTGATCACGCATGGAAGCTCTATAATGACTGGCGTGTTAAAGGGCGTAAAACAATCTCTTCCCAACGCCTTGGAATTTCTTACACTAGCCGATACCAGGCAAATGGACGCGAAGATATCATCCTCTTCCATGGGCGTCGTAACATGTACTACAAATGTTTAGAAAATTTACGGCCTCATCCTTCACACAACCCTAACATTGCACGAAAACAACAGGCCAGATTTCAACGTGCCTGCAGACGCGTTTTTACACGAAAGAAAATCATTTAAACAGAATCTTCTAGTTTTATAAAAGTCTTTAAGGCTTCGTCCTTCGAAGAACGATTAGTACAATCAAAAAAACATCACTTTCTCTTTTGGAAGCAACAACGAATTAACAAACCCGTGCAACATTTGCACTATAGAAAATCACCTTCTCTTCCTTTGGTACATCATTATCGATTCGATACGTTAATTTATTCACTTACACCATCTATCCCACCTTATATGGGTTCAATTATATATTCCTCCATCATCAGGGAAAGAACTTTGGGCGTTCCTGATGACTTATTACCTTTTATTCCTGATGGCTCGTTAATTGCTAAAAAATCTAAAAAAATTCTCGTACCTGGCACTACTGAATATGTAGTTAAGCTACGACAGCTTAAAAATGCTCACGTTAAAGCGGAGATTGAAAGAAATAGAGAATCCAGAAGACGCGCTAAGGCCTCTTCATCAACATCTGCAATTAACCCTATATCTCTTTCTAAGGATGAGATCACCCCCTGGCTTCGTCATTAATCACTAAAATCACCTCCAAAGACGAAGACATGGAATTCGATTTAGTGCGCGATCTTACGCGCTTTCAAAACACTTATCACCAAAGAATATCAAGTTTACTAACATCTATCAGGGAGCTTGATGAATTATCTTCCGACACTGACTCCAGTTCGGCGAGTCAATCTTGGCAATCTATTAAACAGGCACGTTTATTGAAAAGGTATTATAAATTTGAAGTACCTTTCACTACAGTCATCAACGTTAATCAACCACACTACGCTGATACTCGAAATCAATACATGCGAATGGTTAATCCTTCGTTAAAACGCAAAAAATCCAAAGTGCTCACATGATAATAGACCACCCTACGTTACGGTGTATAACTCCGGATATGGAGTATAAGTCCAATATGGACATTTAATTACTATTCTTTTTCTTTTTTTATTACTCCTTTTACTTTTATTAGTAGTATTTCTTTTTTTAGTTTAAAAAGATAATTTCTACATCATTACACGTGTTTTTGTAACACACATTTTATTAAAATCTAAACAATTTTGAATAGTGTTGAACCATTTCACCCCTGACAGTATTTACGGGTGATAACCTTCAGGTTAAAAGAAAAATACGGTGCATTTAAGTTTCTTTTTATTTGTTCGCTAGTGTTCTGGGTTAGTAGATCTGGCTTTGCCTAGGATTCTTTTTGAATAAGAGGCGTGGCGGTCACTTTTTGTTCCCCCAGGGGATTGGACCTACTCGCATTAGCTTAGCTTTGTTCTTTTTCTTTGTAAATCGACCTGCTAGCAGTTGTTTGTAGTCCCGCCGGGTCAACTGTCTATATAATAAAAATAAAATAAAAATTACGGCGAAAATAACAACGATACAATATAGTGAAATACAATATAAACAATACAAATGAACAATAAAAAATATAAAAGAAATAAAAGAAATAAATAAAAATTTAAAAAATTTTATGAGTAAATTGGACGGCCAAATACATATTATTTAGATGGGGAGTAGCTATTTATGATGTTATTAATTTATGCACAAAACTTCATGTCATGTGCATTCATGCATTGAAAGTGAGAATGCAAATAAGTACCGTACCAGCCGAAATTTTATGTTCTTTGATATATATATATATACACTTCTAACTAAATGTGAAAAACAATCATAATAATTTTTGTGTAACAAAGAATATGAGAGTGACGGAAGGGGTCAAATAATAATCAAATAAGAATGCATGTTAATTAACGCTTAAATACTCTGCTCACTTTATTTGACTGGAAGAAATGTTTTATCAAGCGTCTTGCATGAGTATTGTGACCACAACATTTTGGACTATCGTCTTCGACTTTTGCATGTAAATTGAAATTCATGAAATTACGACTCCTAAAATTATTTATAATAAGCAACTATAAATATAAAAAAAGATCTGCACAAATCGAAATACCGCATACATCCGAAATTAAGCACCCTTTTTTGACCGTAATGCTGGCCGGGAACAGCATAACGTAGGGCAAAATTTTAATAATTCTGGCCAGAGTGCTTACGGATGTATACGATATGATTAAAAAGAATGCTTGTTTATAAATTATTATTCATATAATTTAATTAAAGTGAATTTATTTCGTTTAAGGATAAAGAATATTTTATTTATATAAATAAAAATAACAGTTATACAATATAAAGAAATATAATATAAAGAAATACAATATAATAAATAAAAATCAAAATTAAAAATATAAAAAATAAAAGAAATAAAAAGAGTAAAAATTACGCGTAACTAAAGTGTAACAAAATATTTTATTGTTGAAATTGGGTAAATTGGGTATTCGTGTTATCTGAAGAAGAATAATTCAAACAAGTATTATTTTGTTGAGAAAATGTAGGTATAATGATAATTTTATACCCTGGGATATCAAAACTAAGAATTTCAGATTGAGAAGGATTAATACTATTCATGTTAAGTGGAAAAATAGTATTTTCAATAGTCTGTTGTGGACCAGGAACACATAGTGAGCTGACTGGAGGCAAGGTTGAAGTGATATTTTCATTATAAATGGGTTGCTGATCCGAGTAATGGTTTGTATAAAATGTTGAGGAAATATTATCGGAAGAGTCGTCAATCACATTATAATTATTAATATTTGAAGAATGTCGTTCCGCAGTAGATTGTAAATTAAATGTGGGATCATTTTAAATTATTTTGACTCATAATCGAATATTTATGAATTTATTTTATTATTGGAAAGTTTTAAATAAATTGAAGCAATTTTTTTTTTTTTTTTTTTTTTTTTTTGAAGGAAGAAATTTTGAGCCATTTTTATAATGGATAAAAAAGTTATTTGGCAAAAAAACCTGTAATTTTCCATTTTTACTATTTATACTGTCAGTGTGTGAAAATTTATTTGTGCGCCACTATTTGTCATGATTGAAAATTAAATGTGGTTTCAAAAAAGAACTTTTACTTATTGTTATAATATTAACATATAATTTAAATTAACTAATTTCTTTATTTAAAAAATTATTTCGTAATTTAATTTAGCTGGTAAGTCAATGTTATTTATTCAATTCTATTATTACTTATTGTTAAACTCATTATAACTTTTGTTTTTAAAAATAAATAAATAAAATAAAATAAAAAAAATGGAAAATAAAAATGGAAATTCTTGAAAGAATTCTTCACACTCCAATGAACATTTACGGTTTATCAATATGCAACGTTACAATTGATGGGTTTATGAGTTTATCAATATGCAACGTTACAATTGATGGGTTTATGAGTTTATCAGTATGCAACGTTACAATTGACGGTACTCAGGAAAATCTAAAGAGGGCCCCTGATATATATATTGACGGAATCATCGTCATTTCGCCTTACGTAATAAATAGAATATAATAATCATACTTATAAAAAAAAAGTGATCATTTTTTTTGGTTTTTTCGTAATATA
Organism: Rhizophagus irregularis; assembly: GCF_026210795.1. Classification (NCBI taxonomy): domain Eukaryota; kingdom Fungi; phylum Glomeromycota; class Glomeromycetes; order Glomerales; family Glomeraceae; genus Rhizophagus; species Rhizophagus irregularis. The sequence goes on along the minus strand of NC_089448.1, from coordinate 2,914,283 downwards.
ACTATAACTAACGAAAAGGTATTACGGACAATAAATCTGAATTCATATTATTGTTCTTTTTATCCCTCATTTAGTACTATATACAATCACTACAATCACGAAACAAAAATTCTCAAATAAAAAAATTTCTTTATATTACATTTTTTTATATATAATATATAATAAAAGTGATTTCAATAACTTGAGATGAGAGATTGATGTGATGACACGATTTTCAATCATTCTCCGAATCATTTTATATTTATTTTATCAGTAATATAAATCTGGGGTCTTTGTTTAAAGTAAAAAAACTAGTAAATAATAAGAACCTTTATATACCTTCAAATACTTTTATGTAAAAAAAGGAAGGAAAATATATATGTATATATAATGGTTCATACAATTTAAGTAATTTTCAAGTAACAAAGGAAGTAATACAACCCACTCTGTTCATTTTACCTGACTGGAAGATTGAATTAAAAGAGATACCTACCTACTTCCCCAGTAACAACAAATTTTCCGCCCCCACGTGACCTAAAATATTCATCACCGATATCACCCATCGCGTTTATATTTATCGGACAGTTTCCCTAAAATTATTTTTTCACTTCCTCCTTAAATGTCACCGGACACGTGGCCGGAATTTTATTGTTGGTGTTATATCTACATTTTAGACTCGCATGTCGCATCACTCAATTTTTGCATATGATTTTTGCATCAATATTGAAGATAAGTTCTACCATTCGTATAGTTACGTGGAAAAAAAATTCAAGTAAGCAAAATAAAGTTTCTCATACCATGTGTATAATATCTCAATAAATTATCCGCTCTAAAATTAAAATTATTTCGTTATAAATGAGCCAAAGTTCTTACGGGCGATATCTTTAAGGATTATTCATCATAATTTTACTAAGGGTGGATTTATTTCATTTAAAAGGATAAATAATAATTTTTATTTAAACAATTCGATCATGTTCATTAATACGAATAATCCAAAAGTAAAAAATCACAAATAACTTCCTTATCTGTTATCCTTTAATAAAACCACCGTTTCCGCCCCAAAAGATTTATTAATTATTGGTAAAGATAATAAGCCTACCAAATCTCCAAATCATTGACCAAATGCATCCTTTATTTATCATAAAGTTTTCTTTATAACTATTAAAATGAAGGATATTTCTTCGATGGTTTCACAATCATGGGAACAAGAACCTGAAGAAATTAAAAATTATAAAAGACTTGCCAAGTAAACGCGTTTATTTATCGTAATGAGCGATTTCCTAAAAAGTTAATAGACGTATTTACGTAAAAAACGAGAGAAATGGAATGTTATTTCTTTTAAGAGTAATATCCGTTAATTGACGCTTTTCTTGCAGTTTACAGTAATAAGATTAATGGAATCTTATTACAAAATCTTATCGCGTCCAATGAATTATCTTTAAATATCTTGAACGAACAATTGTTATAATGATGGAGTGAGTTTGCGATTATTCTTTAACCTATACCTGGGAATTAGTGACAACAATGTATTAATTAATCAGCATGTTTATTATATACAAAATAATGCAATAAAGCATAAAGATTAATAGAATGTTAAAATAAGATACTGTATTGTCACCAATGTCGTGTATAATAATATCCCAATAAATGGTTCGTCCTAAAGTTTCGTTTATATGAACCGAAGAATTATTCATTTAAAAGATAGATTTATTGGATAAAAAAAAAAATATTATTTTATTTATTATAGTAACTATACGATATAAAGAATACAATATAAAAGAAAAAAAAGTACAAATAAAGTTAATGAAAATAAAAGAAATACATAGAAGAAATAAAAGAGATTTAAGAAACAAAAATTACGTGTAGCTAAGTTATATGCTATGTAATTTATGTAATTATAATTCAGAAAATTTTATTGCTGAAATTGAGTAAATTGGGTGTTCGTGGTATTTGAAGAAGAATAATTTAAATAAGTGTTATCCTGTTGAGAAAAAGTAGGTATAAAGATAACTTTATACCCAGGGATATCAAAACTAAGGATTTCAGATTGAGAAGGATTAATACTAGTCATGTTAAATAGAGGAATATTCTCAATAGACTGCTGGGGACTAATAGGATGCTGGGGACTAACAGCTGGACTAACATACTGCGGAGGTGAAGTTAAAGTTGAAGCAGTATATTCATTAGAAATAGGTTGTTGATCGGAGTTATTGGTGTTTGTATAAAATGATGGGGAAATATTGTCAGAAGGGTTGACATTCATATCATAATAATTAGTATTTGAAGCTGGTTGAATAACGTTAAATTGCAAATTACTAAATGTGTGATCATTTTGATTATTTTGTATAGTATTTTGACTCATAATTGAATTTTGAAAAAAGTTTATGAAGTTATATTATAATTGGAAGTTTTGATAAATTGAAATGATTTTTACTTTTCAAAGAAAAAAAATTTTGGACCATTTTTATAATAAAAATTATGATTACGATTTTTTGTGAAACGATAAAATTATTCAGTGTTTTTGTGAAACGATAAAATTGTATTACTTCTCGGTGTTTTTGTAAAGCAAATAAGATTATACGTCTTTGTAAAACACAAAATGGGAGAATCGGACTATTTGACGTCTTTTTTTTTTGTGAAACGACAAAATTATATGACAACTTTTTTTTGTGAAAACGACAAAATTATATGACAACTTTTTTTTGTGAAAACGACAAAATTATGACCAACTTTTTTTTGTGAAACGACAAAATGGGATCCCATTTCCCATATATAATATAATTATTTTATATATGAAAAATTTATATACGCTATTATAAATATATATAATAATGAAAGTGTTTACAATATAAATAAAAAATTTTTTTCTTGTTGATTGTTTTCAAAAAAAATATTTCCCGTTAAATCATAATCTATTTATAAAACAAATATAAAAAAAAATGAAGGGTGGGGAATTTTTTTTACAATGTCATTTATGTTATCAAACTTTATTATATTATTATAAGTATACTTACTAAGAAATCAAATAATATGTAATTTTAGACTATTTGTAATAATAAATAAAATTTCATTAATATTTAATCATTGAAATTAACCGCTTTTCTTCAGACAAACTCTCTTGTAACCTTTTACATTTTTTAATGTGTTGAAGTCTTTTTTAAATGAAAATGGCTTAAAAAGTACATCATTAAAAAAGAGCACGGACTCGTTAAGATTTTAAAAACGAAAATAAATTACACAAGATATAAGTTATATTTTTTCATTTATTATGTTTTTTCGTTTATTAATGAATCTTAAATTACATGAAGAAATAGTTTAAAAACAACTAAATTTATTATATACATCTTATGAAGGCTAAACCAAAATTTAATAAAGTCTAATTCTAAGCTAATAGTATAAACTTAAAATAGAGAAGACGACCATCCAGCCCCTAAGGACCCCAAGCGGTATCGTGAAGTGACCATCTGGACAGGAAGTCCCCCTAAGGTATATTAGTGACTTCAAGGTCAGGACTGCGCACATCATGCCAATGGCCTCTTAGGGAGCATAAAGTATATGCATTGTTATATATGGTCACGTGTATATAAGTCACGTGTGGGACAGACGCGTAGAACGTAAAGTCCTCCGCCCCGCTTTCACAAATATCAAATTCTTTTACAAGATCTGTTTTTTATGGCGAAATAATAATAAACCTATTTTTGTTTCAAATATGTTTTTTTTGTCAAAAATAAGTTTGTTTTTTTGTTTCACAAAAAATCTATATCTACGTTTAAAGAAAAAAAAGAGATTAAGCAAGAGATCTATATAAGGTATAATTGCAAAAGGTATAAATATTTTTTCGTTTCACAAAAAAAAAGACGTATGAATAATCGTGTAATCTGTATTTGTCGTTTCACAAAAAAGACGTATGACAAGAGCGATCAGTGATAAAAAAAATTTTTTATTTTTATTTTATTTTTTTTTAAAAAAAAAGAGTAAATTTGCTTTTAAGAAACGATAAAAAAAAATGAATATTTTTTTTTTCTTTATGAACTAAATTATTTATACATGTAATCATTAAATTTCTAACTAATCAAAATTCTCCTAAAAATAGAGTAAATTTGCTTTTAGGAAACGATAAAAAAAAATGAATATTTTTTTTTTTATGAACTAAATTATTTATACATGTAATCATTAAATTTCCTAATTAATCAAAATTCTATTAAAAAAAGAGTAAATTTTTTTTAGGAAACGATAAACATTGCAGGAGGAAACGATAAAAAAAAATGAATGTTTTTTTTTTTATGAACTAAATTATTTATACATGTAATCATTAAATTTTCTAACTAATCAAAAATTTTATTATGAAATAATAAAAAAAAGTTGATATCGTAAGGCAATATCTTAGATAGAACGGCCACTCCACTAAATGGCAGAAGAAAAATATTAGAGTAATGCCAATAGTAATATATTGTATTTGTAAAGTAGCTCTTAGATTTTATTTCTACTGTATATTCGAAATATTGTAATTTCGGAAATTTTCTTGGGTAGAAAAAAAAAAAGAATGAAATGTTTATTTATTAAGATACTAATGTATAATATATATATATTACACTGTAAAATTAATTATTTATACCGATTTATACTAAATTTAATATTATAGAGAAGCGAAAGCAATAATAATATATAAAGCTTATGAAAATGATGGACGAATAATAACATTGCTATTTATTGTACGGACTTTATGATCTGATATAATACAGAAGAGATGGCAGTCTATTTTTTCCAGACCACATAAACACATGACAGTGAAAAATATGCGAGAGGAGCATACAGTTAAGCTCCAATTTTGGTTCTTCATTTATCAGATAAGTTTATTTTTATTTGGTTAATGTTTTATTATTTTAATAGCTTTATTATATTTATTGCATATAAATCATTTCAAATATATTATTAATGTAATATACACTCATATGAATAGTTTGTATAATCTGAGTCTGTCAAATGGCCTAAATCAATACTATACAATAAAGGCCGATTTTCTGTTTAACAAAATCAAAAATTTATAGATATTAAAAAAATTTTTTCCTTTCCTCTCCCCCCTCATATTCCAGTTTTAGATTTTGATTTGATTCATGAATTTAATTTATAATTGTCATTAGACGTCATATTCACAAATTAAATTCTGAAAAGAAATTCATTAAGATAACCAGGAAAATAAAGGTTCGTCCCAAAATTGAAATTATTTCATTTATCGTATAATTTTACTAAAAGTGGATTTATTTCGTCTGGAAGGATAAATAATACCTAACTTTTATTTAAATGACATACTAACAACGATACAATATAGAGATACATAATATAAACAATACAAATGAACAATAAAAATATAAAAGAAATAAAAAAGGAATAAAAATTTAAAAAAATTTTATGAGTAAATTGAGGAATGACGATAATTTTAGAACCAGGAATAAATGAGGAGGAATATTTTTAATAGGCTGCCGCGGTCCAACATATACTGACGGATATTTTCGTAGTGGGGTTGTGAATTAATATAGAAAGCGTTAACATTTACATCAATATTTTAATTAATAATTAAATATTGATGAATATTGAAAATTTGCAATTACCTACTCCTACTGAAGAAATCCGTTAATTGACGCTTTCTTGCAGCTTAATAAGATTAATGAAGTCTCATTACAAAATCTTATCGCGTCCAATGAATTATTTTAAATATCTTGATAATGATGGAGTGAGTTTGCGATTATTCTTTAACCTATATCTGGGAATTAGTGACAACAATGTAGTAATTAATCAGCATGTTTATTATATACAATAAAGCATAAAGATAGTTTTTTTCCATACTACATCTCCATGGATTTCAAACGTATACCGTAATTATGAATTTTGGCCTGTTGAAACTTGAGAAATTGAGACTACCTTACTTATTTATTAAACATTATAATGGATTCTCTTAGACATTTGATAATTTTGTATTGAAATTTTCATTTAATTAAGGCAATTTTTTTTATGGGAGAAAAATCAAGTTAGAAAAAAAAAAAAATATAAGGATTTAAATTGAAAGAATTTTGGTTGATAAAGAAAGATTTGAGGATTACTTATGTCTTAGACTATTCATCTTTGCTTGTTATATACTTGGAGAAGGACTAACAATAATCAGAGAACAATTTGCGAATAGAATAATATTTTTTGGATTTATGTAGGATTATTTGCTAGGACGAATTGAAAAAAAAATATTAACAATCCGAAATGTTTTTTCACGATCATTCACTATTTTTGTATCGTAACAATGTTGATTCCTACCATTCATAATGATTTAATAATTCATTAATTCATAATTAGAATACATCAAAAAAAAAAATGTAATTTTAAAATAAGTTACTGTATTGTCGTGTATAATATTCCAATAAATGGTTCGTCCTAAAATTTCGTTTATATATGAACCGAAGTCATTATTCATTTAAAAGATAGATTTTGTTGGATAAAAAATAATATTTTATTTATAATATGACATAAAAAACGATACAATATAAAGAAATACAATATAAAAGAAAAAAAATACAAATAAAATTTAAAATAAAAATAAAAGAAATACATAAAAGAAATAAAAGAGATTTAAGAAATAAGAATTATGTATAGCTAAGTTATATGCTATGTAATTATAATTTCAGAAATTTTATTGTTGAAATTGAGTAAATTGGGTGTTCGTGGTATTTGAAGAAGAATAATTTAAATAAGTGTTATCCTGTTGAGAAAAAGTAGGAATGACGATAATTTTAAAGCCGGGAGTATCAAAACTAAGGATTTCAGATTGATAAGAATTAATACTAGTCATGTTAAATGAACAAGTGGAGAAGGAATGCTTCAATAGTCTGTTGTGGACTAGGAACACACGGCAAAGTACCATTATAAATGGGTTGTTGGTCTGAGTAATTGGTGTCTATATAAAATGTTGGGAAATTATTATCGGAAGAGTTTGCACTCACATCATTGTAATTAATTTGAAGAATGTCTCGGTTGAATAATAGTAGATTGCAAATTACTGCATTCAGTAAAAGTGGGAACATTTTGATTATTTTGGAATGTATTTTGAATTTATAATTTATAATGAAAAGCTTTAAACAAATTGATCTGTTTTTTATTATTTTGTGAAGGAAGAAATTTTAGAACGTACAGTATTTTTTAATAATATAAACAAGTGAATATCAATTTTTTTTTTCATTAATATAAACAATGTTGACGTGTTTTTTCTGTTATAATGACCTAGTTCATTATCAGCATAGAATTTATATGAATATCAATCAAGGGAATTTAAGATCATTTCTAAAGAGAATGTATTTTTTTGACGTAATTTGTAATAATACTTGAATTATTAACTACTTTGTGATAAGCCGACAATGCGGGGTTTTTTAATCATAAATGGTCGTTTATAAGAACGCACCGTTACGCACGTTTAAATACTCTGCTCACTTTATTTGACCGGAAGAAATGTTTTATCAAGCGTGCCATGTAAATTGAAATTCGTTTATAAATTATTATTCACATAATTTTAATTAAAGTGAATTTATTTCGTTTAAAAGGATAAAAGGATAAAGAATATTTTATTTATATAAATAAAATAACAGTTATACAATATAAAGAAATATAATATAATAAAAATAAAAAAATATGAGAATAAAAAAAAATAGAAGAATTCAAGGAATAAAATTACGTGTACTAAAGTTTTTATTGTTGAAATTGAGTAAATTGGGTATTTGAGATATCTGAAGAAGAATAATTCAAACAAGTATTATCCTGTTGAGAAAAAGTAGGTATAATGATAATTTTATACCCAGGAATATCAAAACTAAGAATTCCAGATTGAGAAGGGTTATTACTATTCATGTTAAACGAATTAAGTGGAAAAGGTATGACGATAATTTTATACTCTGGGATATCAAAACTATGAATTTCAGATTGAGAAGGATTAACACTATTCATGTTAAACGAATTAAATGGAAAAGTAGTATTTTCAATAGTCTGTTGTTGTGGACCAGGAACACATGGTGAGCTAACTGGAGGCAAAGTTGAAGGGATATTATCATTATAAATGGATTGTTGATCTGAATAATGGTTTGTATAAAATGTTGAGGAAATATTATCGGAAGAGTCGGCAACCACATTATAATTATTAATATTTGAAGCCGCATTTTCCGCAGTAGATTGCATACGTAAATTAAATGTGGGATCATTTTGATTATTTTGTAAATTATTTTGGTTCATAATTGAATTTTATGAATTTATATTATAATTGAAAAGTTTTAAACAAATCCAAATCAAACTGATTTTTTACTTTTTCGAAGAAGAAATTTTGGACCATTTTATAACAAAAATTTTTTAATGATGTTCATGATGAAACATAAAAATAAACAAAAAAATTTAATTTACTTTTTAGGAAACGATAAACACATTGAAAAATTGTGTTTGAACTGCAGTTCGGGATGATATTTTAATAGCCACCAATGATCATCCTCTATAAATACAAAAAAGTAATACTTTATAATTTTATTTTATTTCTAATCGTACTTTTTCTTACCCATCTAGGTTATTATAGTTCACGCCATAACTCCAAATTAGGAAATAGTGTTTGGAGGGATGATTCCGACATACAACAATGAAATGAATTTTAAGCATTCAGAAGGTGGAAAGAAAAAAAAAATTGTCACACAACTTTAAAAAAATTGCTATTTATTTATAAACTGCATAACAAAAATTATTTACTTTAAATAACGTCGGAAATTTTCTTGGGTAGAAAAAAAATGAATGAAACAAAAAACACGAGTTCAAATAAAATATGCCACTTATTAATTAAAAATTCATTAAATATTTATTTATTAAGATACTAATGTATAATATATATTTATATATTAAACTGTAAATTAATTATTTGTACCGATTTATACTAAATTTAATATTAGAGAGAAGCGAAGCAATAATAATATATAAATCTTATGAAATTAATGAAAATGATGGACATTCTAGTCCGGATAATAATATTGCTATTTTATTGTACGGACTTTATGATCTGATATAATACAGTAGTACTAATACAGTCTATTTTCTCCAGACCACATAAACACATGACTGTGAAAAATATGCGAGAGGGAGCCTACAGTTAGTATTCATTATTAAGATCCAATTTTGATTCTTCATTATTATTTATTATATTATATTATGTTATTTTATTTTATTTTATGGTTTTTTATTTTTGCTAAACCGCAGTACATCTACAAAATGTTAATATTAATTATTAGTAAAATAAATAAATATATATATATGTAAAAATGAAAAACGTGGTTTTAATTTTTATTTGGTTATTAATGTTTTATTATTTTAATAGCTTTATTGTATTTATTGCATATTACGTGGCTCAATCTGAGCCTGTCATCAATACTATACAATAAGGCCGATTTTCTGTTTAACAAAATCAAAAATTTTGGTTTCTTATAGATATTAAAAAAGAAATTATTTCTCCCCCCCCTCATATTTCAATTTTAGATTTTGATTTGATTCATGAATTTAATTTTTAATTGTCATTAGACGTCATATTCACAAATAAAATTCTGAAAAAGAGATATAAACCAGGAAAATAAAAAAAAAAAATCCTTTTTATACCATATGTATAATTTCAATAAATGATTCGTCCCAAAATTGAAATTATTTCGTTTATCGCATAATTTTACTAAAGGTGGATTTACTTCGTTTGAAGGATAAATTATTTTACTATATCATCATTTAAATCACGTGATAAATTTGAAATGCTGTGTCTAATATCATGTGATCTGTATTACGGCGAAAATAACCGATACAATATAGAGAAATACAATATAAACAATACAAATGAATAAAAAATATAAAAGAAAAGAATAAAAATTTGAAAAAATTTTATGTAAATTGGGCGGAGGATACGATATTTTCGTTAGGAGTGGATTGTTGATCTGAGTAATTGGTGTTTGTATAAAATATTGAGAAATTATTATCGAAAGAGTTAACATTTACATCACTAATATTGAAGATTGTATAACAGTAGATTGCATTTTGACTATTTTGTAAAGTCATGAAGAATTTATATTATTATTTATCGATCATAAATATAAATTGGGAAAATTTCTATTTTTAAACCTTATGAACCGTAACTCCAAGGAATTTACTTTCATATAATGATCTTTAATAATTATTTAGAGGAATTTGTAACCTTTTCTTTGGAAAATATACGTAAATCAATTTAGGAAAAAAATAATTCAGTTTTAAATTTTTTTTTTAAAAAAAAAGAGCGAAACGATCGACAATTCGATTAAAATGCGTGTTCATTAATACGAATAATCCAGTAGTAAAAATCACGTTCAAAAGAAAAAACTTCCTTATCCTTTAATAAAACCACAATTTCTACTCCAAAAGATTTATTAATTATCGGTAAAGATAACCTACCAAATCTCCAAATGCATTCATTATTTATCATAAAGTTTTCTTTATAACTATTAAAAATGAAGGATATGTTTTACCAATGACCCCCATTTCTTCGATGGTTTCACAATGGTGGGAACAAGAACCTGAAGAAATTAAAAAATATAAAAGACTTGCCAAAGAAGCGTTTGTTTATCGCAATGAGCGATTTCCTAAAAAGCTAATAAACGTAAAAAACGAGAGAAATGGAATGTTATTCCTTTTAAGAGTAATATCCGTTAATTGACGCTTTCTTGCAGCTTAATAAGATTAATGGAGTCTTATTACAAATCTTGTCGCGTCCAATGAATTATTTTTAAATATCTTGAACGAACAATAGTGATAATGATCATGGAGTGAGTTTGCGATTATTCTTTAACTTATACCTGGGAATTAGTGACAACAATGTATTAATTAATCAGCATGTTTATTATATACAATAAAGCATAAAGATAGTTTTTTTCTATACTACATCTCCATGGATTTCAAACGTATACCGTAATTATGAATTTTGGCCTGAGACTACCTTACTTATTCATTAAACATTATAATGGATTCGGCCACTACTTCTTAGACATTTGATAATTTTGTATTAAAATTTTCATTTAATTAAGACAATTTTTCTATGGGAAGAAAAATCAAGTTAATTAATAAAGATTGAAAGAATTTTTGGTTGATAAAGAAAGATTTGAGGATTACTTATGTCTTAGGCTATTCAAAAAAAATATTAACAATCCGAAATGTTTTTTCATGATCATTCACTATTTTTATCGTATGATCCCGTAACAATGTTGATTTAACAATTCATTAATTCATAATTAGAATATGTCGAAAAAAAATAAATAAATAAATAAAATGTTAAAATAAGTTACCCTATAAAAAATAATGTCTAAACACTGTTCGGTTTTTTGTTCGGAAAATCGACCCCGTTCCGAACATTTACTTGACATTTATTGGACATTCATCATGATATTATACGTTTTTTATGTGTTAAAAATTCTCAATCTCCGCATCTTGTATTAAATTGTAACAAATATTGTATAATAGCGTGTGTCCGGAAAATTGACCCCTTCCGAATATTTATCGGACAAACATTTTTTATAGGGTTACTGTATTGTCGCCAATGTCGTGTATAATAATATCCCAATAAATGGTTCGTCCTAAAGTTTCGTTTATATATGAACCGAAGTATTATTCATTTAAAAGATAGATTTATTGGATAAAAAAAAATTTTATTTATTATAGTACGATATAAAAACTAATATACGATATAAAGAAATAAAAATAAAAGTACAAATAAAATTAATAAAAATAAAAGAAATACATAAAAGAAATAAAGAGATTTAAGAAACAAAAATTACGTGTAGCTAAGTTATATGCTATGTAATTATAATTTCAGAAAATTTTATTGTTGAAATTGAGTAAATTGGGTGTTATTCAAATAAGTATCTTCCTGTTGAGAAGGAGTTGGCATGAAGATAACTTTATACCCAGGGGTATCAAAGTAAAACATTCCAGGTTGAAACGGATTAAGTGGAAAAGGTGTGACGATAATTTTATGCCCTGGGATATCAAAACTAAGAACCCCTGATTGATGGGGGAACAGATTAAGTGGAATAGGTGTGACGATAATTTTATACCATGGGATATCAAAACTACGAATCCCAGATTGATTGTGAAACGGATTAAGTGGAATAGGTGTGACGATAATTTTATACCTTGGGATGTCAATACTGAGAATTCCAGCTTGAATAATACTATTCATGTTAAACGAATTAAGCGGAAAAGTAGTATTTTCAATAGTCTGTTGTGGACCAGGAACACACGGCAAGCTACCTGGAGGCAAAGTTGAAGTGATATTTTCATTATAAGTGGGTTGTTGATGTGAGTAATTGTTTGTGGAAGAGTCGGCAATCACATAATTATTATTATGTTGTTCCGCAGTAGATTGTAAATTAAACGTGGGATCATTTTGATTATTTTGTAAATTATTTTGATCCATAATTGAATTTTATGAATTTATATTATGATTGAAAAGTTTTAAACAAATCAAACTGATTTTTTACTTTTTCGAAGAAGAAATTTTGGACCATTTTTATAACAAAAATTTTTAATAACGTTCATGATGAAACATCAAGTTGATTTTTTGTAAAATAAATAAATAAATATAAACAAAAAAAAAAATCGACAAAAAAAAACAAATTTACTTTTTAGGAAACGATAAACATGTTGGGAAATGATTGAAAAAAAAATTTTGAAAAAAACAAATAATCAATAATCATATTTTCCTAAGAAAATTTCCGATGATTTTACCCCCGAAAATTATTTAACGTCAAATATTTATTGATTTAAAATTTTAAAATAATACGCACGAGCCACCGGGTCAGTAATGAGTTGGAAAGAAAAGAAAAATGAGAAAATCTGAATGAGAAAATCTGAATAAAAAAAAAATAAGAAAATCTGAATAGAAAAAAAGTCTAATGAAATAAAATCCAATTTTTTTTTTATTAATTTTATTAACTAAATGATTTATACATGTATCCCATATTCCCATTAAATTAACAAAAAAATTTCCTACCCTCCAATAAACAATTAAAAATTCTAATATGAAATAATAAAAAAAAAGTTGATGCGTAAGACATATTAGAGTAATATTTTGTATTTGTAAAGTAGCCCTTACTTAGATTTTATTTCTACTTGTATATTCGGTTAGATTTACTTTCGGATTGCCGAAATAATTTCGGAAATTTTCTTGGGTAGAAAAAGAAATGAAACGAGTTCGGCAAATAAAATAATACTACTTATTAATTAAAAATTCATTAAATGTTTATTTATTAAGATACTAATGTATAATATATATATATATTGCACTGTAAAATTAATTTTTTATACCGATTTATTCAAAATGGTTGATGCTGTTATGTTTGGATGAAAAAAAATAAAAACCGAAAACCGGATGAAAACCGGACAAATAATGGACGAAAACCGGACAAATATTGGTATTCGAATATTTAATCATAAATAAATAGCATTAACCATTTTGAAAACGGCTGTAATATTAGAGAGAAGCGAAAGCAATAATAATATATAAAGCTCATGAAAATGATGGACAGTCCGGATAATAATATTGCTATTTATTGTACACGGACTTTACTGATGATCTGATATAATACAGAGAGATGGCAGTCTATTTTCTCCAGACCACATAAACACATGACAGTGAAAAATATGCGAGAGGGTGCCTACAGTTAGTATTCATTATTAAGATCCACTTCATTTATTATTTATTATATTATTTTATATTATTTTATATTATTTTATTTTGTCAATATTTTTTTTTTTTGGTTACAGTACATTTACAAAATTATTTTTTTGTCAATATTATATTATTATTTATTATAAGTAAAATAAATAAATATATATATATGTAAAAATGAAAAACGTGTTTTAATTTTTATTTGGTTAATGTTTTATTATTTTAATATATTTATTGCATATAAATCATTTCAAATATATAATATACACTCATATGTATAATAAACAAATTTGACAACTACTTACGTGGCACAATCTGAGCCTGTCAAATGGCCTAAATACAATAATATACAATAAGGAAATCAAGAAATTTTGATTTCTTATAGATATTAAAAAAAATTTTTTCCTTCACCCCCCCCCCCCCCCTTCATATTTTCAATTTTAGATTTTGATTTGATTCATGAATTTAATTTTTAATTGTTATTAGACGTCATATTGACAAATTAAAAAAAAATTAATTCTGTTTTAGTTAATAGAATTTTTCTTTTGAATTCACAAAAAATATAAAGTGACAATTTTTTTTTTTTAATGAAAGAACAAGATGGAATTATCTCGCAAAATAAAATATACACACATCTTCAGGTTTAGTCCAAAGGATTTCGTGTCGTGTGCTAAGCTGATAGTGTTTCGTAACACCCCGTTTTCCGATTTTTCTCGACAGGGATGAAGGAGTAACTTTTGGAAGGTTTGGCCTTCCGAAACTACGCGATTGTGATGGATCCGTAAATCTTTAGTTATATTCATTTTGAGTGACACGCCCCAGTTTACTTTTACAGATGTACTTTCCTCAAATATTATATCATCATATACCTTTAAAATAATTAAATAATTGTTAATCGTTGAATGAAATTTAATTTTTTTTTTAAAAAATATATTCAATATGATAACATACCATGTTGTCTATACCCATGCAATATTTATATACAAAGCTTGTAAAAGAAACGACTATTTTAACTGTATCGTAAAGCGTCGGATAAGTCAGCTTGTTTTACAAGATTTGAATTATCCACGCGTGATCATAACCAAACTTATTTTATTAATAATTCATTGAAATAATTTATTTATAAAATAATAATTAAAGAGTCATGTAAATTGTGTAAATTACGTATATGTAGTGCTTTTTTTATGCAGGCTTGTTATAATAATTTAATAATTTTCAGGTGGGAAAACTTTTCACAAAAGGTTATTAAAATCCCTCCCATAAAAAAATGAATATTTGTAATGATTCTATGATCCTTTTCTTAATTCAAAACTATCTATTATGAATCCTTCAAGATTATATGCTTTCCAAATTATTTTATCCGACCAAATTTCTATTGAAATATAATGATGAGTTTTTCTTACAACATTATAAATAGACCAATCTTCTACTCTATCAAAATCTAATTCACCTCCTGCTCCACCAATAATGGTGTAAACTGTACCATTAGATTGTCCACGTTGATAATTGTGTTGATGTCCACTAATTACTAAATCTACCCCATATTTATTAAATAATGGTGCAAATCTTGTTCGAACGAATTCACCCCAATGCTTTTCTTTTTTTTCATTCCAAGCGATAGGATCCCAAAATTCCATAAAAGGTGGAATATGTACTATTACTATTTTAAAATCTTTATTTTGTGTTTCAGGTGAGGAAAGTTCATTAGATAACCATAAATCTTGGTTAATATCATCTATATTACTATCTAACACAATCCAACGCGTATTGGCAATCGTAAGTGAATACCAAGATGTATCTGTCGTATAATTGTATAAATTTTTTGGATCAAAATCATGATTACCATGAGCGTAAATTATTGGTGCATGTTTTGTTAATTTATAATTTGCCAAAGGATCATAAAAATCTGTCTGCCATTGTTGTAAATTATTATATTCTTGTACACCATCACCCGCATGTATTATAAAATTCGGTGAAGTTTTTTGTGATGCTGATTGAACAAGTCGATTAAAAACACTTAATCCGAATTGATTATCTGCAAATGCAATAATTTGAATTGGATACGTTGAATTAGGATCATCAGGAATTGAAGGAAAGAATTGAAAATATGATGAAATAATTTTTGTATATAAAGAATGTATAATCTCAAATTCATAATATCCATTTGATGTAATAGGTCCTATTATTCCTTTATATACATAATGTGAATTATCTATCTCTATTGGCTCTAAAATATCTGATCTGTTGATTTCATTATCAATTGATTTTTCATACCATTGAATCCTAACATTATCTAATATACAATTAGTTTCCCATACTGCCATTAATTTCTGTGTATCGATCATATATAAAATTGGTTCTTTTCTTAATGAACAAGGTAACCATCCATGATTATATAAATAATTCCTTGTTTTATATTTTATATTTGTTATAATCACGCTATATGTTTGAAACATTGTCAAAAATTGAAATATGATTAAAAAAAACACTAGAGCTATAAAAAAGCGTCGTTTCAATAGACGACGAGTGTTGAATGTCAACACGTGTATTACTCTTTTGTAAATATTTGGTCGTTCATTAATTGCTGCATTATAATAGTCTAGATTCTCCATTGAAAGAAAACGTTCCGTTAAAAATAAAAAATGAATAAGGGGAAGTTTAATAACGGTCCGTGTTACATACAAGCCTTTAAATCACGAGGAAATGATAATCGTAATAATAGTGATAATTGACAATACGTTAAATTGTAAATGTGGAATGCGGAAGAAAGTTCATGACAACTTAAAAAAGCTTTCATTGAAGGAAGAAAACTATTATGAGTACCGTACGGTAAGTTTTGACGCGTAAATAAACATAGGAGCATAAATCGCTTTATTACTACTCGTTGTTCTTATGTCTTTATTTCTTCCAAAATCAAGGTACATTAAGTAAAAAGAAGTATAAGAGTGCCATTGATCTTGTAATTTCGGTTAGAAACCTTATTTAAAGCATATAATGGTGCAGAACCATCATTAATGTGTATATGAAGAAGGAATGTGTTTCGTGAGCTTAAATATATTTATTTTTGAACAAATTCTGATTTTTTCGAATTAAATTTTCTGTTTATTAAAGCTTAAATTCCCCAGCCAACTAAAGATTCCTTGATGCATCAGATATGAATTATCCTTCAATATATATATTTGACAAAAATGTAATTCTGGTCTTATAGTCTTGTGAATCAGTTGAAGTCGAGAATTGCATCATTTGTTGGTGAATTATTTTGGAAAGATATATTAATTTAAATAAACTCTTATTTGATCCATTGAAAATTTTCAATATGTGATGTATTAAAACTTTTTATTTTTTTGTTAGACAACATAACTGAACCACATTTTCTTGCTGGTAATGCAGAAAATGGTAAATTATATATCTTCCAAGATGTGAGCTTATTTAGCACGTACAGTTTTTTCAGTATGTTATTAAAGGGATGTATTTGAAAAATATTTAAATTGTAATTTTAAGATATTTACGTCTCAGTTATCCCAGAAAAGATCTAGAATAAAATCATTGACTATACCATATCAACTAACAATAACTGGGATTCAATCAAAGTGCAATTTAGTATTATAATAAAGTATAATAATTTTGTAAAAATGAATTAATGAAGAACAAAGATCATATCCATTTAAAAAGATTTGCTATATGTGCAAATTTATTAGAGAATTGCCAGGAATCTATTTAGCAGAAATTTTAGAAATTTAAAATTATTAGAATGAGTGGAATTCAGAGATAATATATATTAATCACAAAAAGTTCTTCCTACTTATAATTCAATAAATTTAATAATAATATAATAAATTTTAAATGAACGAATCAAAAAAAAAGTGGATTATTTTTCTTACAAATGATAAAAGGTACTAATGTTTTATTATATATTAAAAAGACTCAAGATTTTTTTTTGCGATCTTGCATTAAAGCATTCACATTCACACAAAAAAAAAAATCGATAAATAAAAAATTCTATTATTAAATAAACAAGATTTAAACAAAGGTATATTAAGTATTTACCCTTATAATGTATGTAATAATTTATAATGATCCGGAGAAGTTTCTTTTTTTTATTTGCGTATAATTTTAGCTGCTTCAAAAGCTTCCCGTTCAGCTTCTTCAAAAGCTACTCGTTCAACATATGGGAAGAGATATCTTATATCCTATTAAGATAAAAAAAAAAATATATTAGATTTACGTTATTATAATTCTAACTTTTCACTTAAAATGATTTTGTGAATTCAAAAAAATTACAATAACTATAACATCTTAATTTTTTTAATTCATGAATATAATCTTTATCTTAATTAAAAAAAAATTTAAGACATACCTCTTCAGGTTTAGTCCACTTATCCCTAGGAAGAATTTCGTTTCGTGTGCTGAGCTGGTATGCATTACGAATGCGTAAAATTCTTTGGTCATATTCATTTTGAGGGATACGTTCCAATGCTGTTTGTACAGTTGTACTTTCCTCAGCTATAATATCATCATATCTCATACCTTTAATCAAAGCAATTGTTACAATTGTTAATTATTGAAATGATTGTTAAGTGTTGAAATAAATCCATAATATTATTGCTTTGAATAAAACTTTATTTATTTTTTTTTAAAAAAAAATGTATTATATTCATTCTCATATAATACATACCAAGTTGCCTGTACCCTGAAATATTAGTATACCAATTAGCAACTGGTTTCAAAAAACCGTAAAGGAAACGACTATTTTTTACTGTATTATAAAGCGTTGGATAACTCATAATTATAATATGGATAAGTTTGCTTTCTTTAGAGGATAATCTTTTATAAGATTTGATTATTTGCACGTGACCATCATTAATAGCGGTAAATAAAAGTAACGTATGAGTAGTGATCTGCGTTAATAGTTGATATTGTCATTTCACATGCAATCAAGTGATTTGTGACAATTGAAAATGTGTTAAAAAAAGACCATAGGTGTAGAAAATACTTTAACATACATACAAAATATCGAAATTCGAAAAAATGTCAAGCGCGAAAGGTACAGATAAAGTTCTCGACAAACTTAAAGTTTCCGTTGAGGAAGGAAATTATTATGAAGCCCACCAAATGTATCGTACTGTCTGTAGACGGTAAGTTTTTGATCATAATAAATAAAGAATATAATCGTTTTACTACTTTTTGTTCATTTTTATTTCTTTATTGCTCTAAAATTAAGGTACATCAAACAAAGGAAGTATATGAGTGCCATTGATCTTTTATATTCCGGTGCAGAAACCTTGCTTAAGCATAAACAAACTGGTAGTGGTATTGATTTATCGTTGTACTTGATTGACGCGTACAATGAAGAACAAATGTCTGTTACGGAAGAATCGAGAGGTATTTAAGTCTTAATATATTTATTTTTTCAATGAATTCCAGTTTTCTCGGATTGAATCGTTTTACCGCGTATTTTATTTATTATATTTAGACTTTTTATTTTATTTTATAAAGCTCGGATAATACAGTTACTGGAACTTTTCCCGCACAATGAACCTGGTCGAAAAAGATTTATTGACGTGGCAATCAGGTAAACACGAATTATCCCTTTATAAATATGCTTTTTTTTGCTAACATCTAAATATAATTCAGTTGGACAGTAAAATTTGGTGAAAATCCTGCCGGAGATCCTGAATTGCATCATTTTGTTGGTGAATTATTTTGGAAAGGTATCATTTATTTTTATTTGATCTATTTCCCAATATGTAAATAATATTAAAAGTTTTTCATTTCCAATAGATAAAATGTATCATGAAGCTGAACCACATTTCCTTGCTGGTAATGCAGAAAGTAGTAAATCGTATGGGAAAATGTTGGCCGAATGGTCAGGAAAAGATCATCCATCCAAGAGAGGGGCCTATATAGCCCGTGCAGTGTTACAGTATGTTATTATGGAGAAATGCATTTTACAAAGTTGAAATAATTAAACTGAAATTAATTTAAATTATTTATTATAGATATTTGTGTCTTAGAAGCATTCGTGAAGCA
Organism: Rhizophagus irregularis; assembly: GCF_026210795.1. Classification (NCBI taxonomy): domain Eukaryota; kingdom Fungi; phylum Glomeromycota; class Glomeromycetes; order Glomerales; family Glomeraceae; genus Rhizophagus; species Rhizophagus irregularis. Next base: position 2,894,536 of record NC_089448.1, on the reverse strand, counting down.
AAAACTTCATTCGATACTTTTATCGCGGAAATTGATTCTAGTATAAAATCAGGGACTGCACAATATCAGCCAACATTAACTGGGGATAAAATTGAAGTGGCAATTTACAGTTTATCTTTATTAAACTTTTTGCAATTATTGATATTAACTGTTCAAAGAGATGCCGCAGATCTCTTTATCAACCTAAGAAACAAGTATAAAAATGATTTATCAATTGAACCTTCTTTCGATGAAGTAAGTATCTTTCAAATTTATATTGTGTTTTTTTTAAAAAAAGACAAACTCTCTAATATATATCTTAAATTTAGTTGTTAAATAAAATTGGAGAAATATTCTTCAATTTAAGAACACAACGACCACAACAATTCAATTTGATCCAAGATCTAATGAATTCTTTATTTACTCCACAAAGTGCTGGATCATCATCCGGTGGATCTAATTCTAGAATTAATTCTCAAAGTGAATTAGATTGATATTTTTAATTAAAAATATTACTATTTATAAAATTTTTTCACGGTTTAAAGCTAAATTATATGTATGTATGAGTGTTCCCTTTTTTGTTAATAAATAATGAACATGTTAGAGCTAAATATTAATGTATGGTAGAAAAAGAACTTATTTATAATTATTCCATCAATTATTATAATTTTTTAATTTTTTTTTTAAATAAAAAAAATATTTTTTTTTATTTTGTTACCGATTTAATATCATGATAACCAATAAAATAGATTTTATTAATTTAATCGTCCGATATGCAAAAAAAAAAAAAAATTTTTTTATTTTTCCGCCATTTCCTATACACACAGATAACACCCACCAAAATGTCCATACCCCTCCAATAATTTACCTTTTTTTTTTTTATTTCAACCATTTTCAAGAAATAAATAAAAATAATAATAAAAAAAATATATATATATATAACAAAGTAAAATGACAATAAATCCTTCCTTCAACTACCTTTAGCATTTAACCTTCTAACTAATATCTCATAAGTTAAAATTGTTAAAGCACTTGCGGGTACAGTTCTCAATAAATTTGTTGACATTCCATTATAAAAAGCTAGCCAACCTTCTTCATGCCTTATTACGTTTATAGCATGGAATACTCCATCATATTTGAATGGTTTACGCGTTTGATTTTGTAAACGTGTACGAACTACTTCATGTGGATATGTTGCTACTGATGCAGCCATTTTTGAAACTGATGATGCGAATAAAATCGAAAGATTGGATAAATGATCTTGATCAGGTTGTTCTAAAAAAAGAATATTCATTCTCATCAATGTCAATAGATATTAAATTATTAGATGATGATGATTCAATAAATTAAACTTACTTAGCCGAACCTTCAATTTTTCATATAAAGGAAATTGTACAGCAACGTGACTTACACCCATTAATGAAGGACCAAGACCTTTATAAAATCCCCTAAATCCTTCAGTTGAATATATTGTTTTAAAAGCGTCTAATGTATTCTTGTACATGTATGATGTTCTTTCATTTTGCGTCTATATATAATTATTTCAAAGATTAATTTACAAATAATCGATCAGATTATGAACAATTTTTTTTTTTTTTGAAAAATTAACAGAAAATAAAATCGGAAATCAAACTCGGAAAAAAGGAATTGTGTGTGTGGTACTATTTCATTATCTTAATTATTAACAAATACCATGAACCGTGTTTTTATCACCCATAATGGATTAGTGACTATAGTACTCGTGGCACCTGCGCCCATGGCCGCGAATATATGCACAACCCATTGGTGATTTCCGGTTCGTCCTATCACAAATTGGTTTCAAAGATCGGGATAATAATGTTGTCTTATAAGTTCTTGCTTAGAAAAAAAAATGAGAATTTCCCAATAAAAATAATAATAATAAAATTTATATTATAAAATGAAAAATCGCGTACATTATATAATTCAGTACATCTAATTATAATTTCCACCTCTAATTTGCTTTCAACAATTTAATTCCATCATATTAAATCACTTTATTAAATAATTGACGCGATTTATTTGTTGAATTATATACATTTTTAACTTATTATATTCTCTCTTAATAAATTTCCTAAATTAAAGTATTTAAATACTTAAAATAATATCTTGCGAATATTACCTGCATGAGCTCCAAATGCTGCTTTGAAATAATCATATGCGCTGAAATAAATAGCCCAAGTTGGGAGATATCCATATAATGTAGGTCCAAGTCCACGATATAACCCACGAATTCCTTCTTCTACCCATATACGCTTTAAAGTTCCTAAATAAAAATTGATAAATTAAATTATTTTTATAATAAAGTAAAAAAAAATAACTTAAAAGTTATACCTCCTGTACCACTATATAAGGGTACACTTTGATCAAATTTGCCTTGATTTTGTAACCTAGTTTTTACTACGTCTAAAGGACACGTTACAATAGAACTGACACAACCTGCGACGGCTCCAGCAATGGAATGCTTAATTTTGTCGGTTTCGTTAGGGAGGATTCCAAGTTTTTTGTTAGTGTTCATGTATGCGAGTATGTTTAAAAAGTATGTTCATCCTCATATTTTTTTTTACTGGTTTTATTTTTTGATGGGAAAATTTTTACCTTTTAAACAAATAATGTTATGCATAAAAAACTTAATCTACAAATCTACCAATCATATTGCTTACCTAATAACGGCTGATATCAGGATCATCATACGCCACTTGTAACATTCGTAATTAATAAAATTCGAAGAGATTAATTATGACTAAGCTCTTTAAAGATATTTTATACAAATTAACGAGTAAGATCAACGTATAATAATAATAAACTTGTAAACTTGTCGTCTATGATTATTAACAATTTTTTACAATCACAACGTTAATAATTCTTGTGCACATTATGAAATTTTTTTTTTAGGCATGAGAGCGGAAAATAATTTAAGTTGTGGGATGTCTACTTTTTATATCTAAAATTTTTAAGAGATAAAAACATTTATTTGTTTTATTTAATTAAAAAGTGATCTTGGTGTGATGTAATTTAAGTTGTAATTTATAATTGTTTATTTATTACCTTAATACTTGCTTAAAAATACCCGAGAACATTGTTTTTACTCATAGATATCCTTTAATTCTTATTATTCTTATTGTATACAAGATCTTTAATTATGTCATTCATCGACAAAAATGTATCATTTGCACGTTGTGTTTAAATAATGCACCGTCCCAATTATAGCAAGTTCAAATCTAGTTGATGTTTGTTATAATAAACTCCAGTTTTTTTTTTTCAATTTCATCAAATTTATCTGAGTTTTTTTTTTCGTATTTCTATAATTAGATAAAAATAGTTTTTAACAAATATAAAAGAATGAAAGTTCCCATCATAAGTCGACTCAATTCTAGAGATTACCAGGCTTTGGTATTTGGATTATTTTTCCTGTTCCTTGAACGTTCAGTTCGTTTAGTTACATATTGTTTTCCTAATTTCGTTTTAGAATATCTTAGGAGTCTAAGTCAAAAGTAAATGTGATTTTTTCTTTTTTTTAACTTATATAATTATTACTGAACAGAAAATGAAATTTTCCTTTTTTTAATTAGGTTATACTCGATGAATCATGAAGATACTCGAACGGATCCTGCTAAAATCATTCAATTTTCAACTACCTTTCGTGAAATGGTTGAGTACTGGTATTTATCTTAATTATTTAATAAATCGATCGATACTCTTTTAGTTAATAAAATCAATATTTTTAATAAAACCAATAGGGGATATAGTATGGAAGAACATATCGTAAAGACTAGAGATGATTATCTCCTCGGAATTCATCGTATACCAACCGGAAAATTTTCTGATGATGATGATGATAAATCAGCGGAATCACATATAAAATCTGTATTCAATAATTGTGGTATTCCACTTTCGGCTATTCGAACGAAATATCCACGTTCATCAACAAAAGAAACAAAAGAGAAAAAACCAGTGGTATTATTATATCATGGACTTATGATGTGTAGTGAGATATGGATGTGTAACATGGAAGAGGAAAGGCAATTGCCTTTCTTGTTGGCTGATGCGGGGTATGTATCTTTTTTTTTAAATTTTTAAAACCTTTCAGTAATGAATTTTATTTGACTAAAAATATTTTTTTTTTATTAAGTTATGATGTTTGGTTCGGAAATGCTCGTGGTAATAAGTATTCCATGAAACACACAAGATATAAACCAAATGAAGGTCAATTCTGGGAATATTCTATGGATGAATTTGCTCTTTTTGATTTACCAGATACAATTGATGTAAATATTTTAAACTAGTTTTCTTTATTATATTTAGATTATTAATTATTATTACTATTATGATCGTTCCTAGTATATTCTTGAGACAACTGGTGTACCATCACTTACATATATTGGATTTTCACAAGGAACTGCACAATCTTTTGCGGCTCTTTCAATAAACCCATCATTAAACAATAAGGTTAATCTCTTTATTGCATTGGCCCCTGCCACTAGTCCAGTAGGTAAAGTAAATTTAAAATCAATTTCTTGAAATATTTATACATTACCTTATTACTAGAAAAGTTTTTTTTTTTTATTATTTAGGGTTGCAAAATCCTATTGTTGATGCTTTTATTAAAGCTTCACCTAACATTGTGTATCTCTTCTTTGGACGCAAAGCATTTTTAACAATGACGATGTTTTGGCAAAAAGTTTTATCTCCACCAATTTACACTGAACTTCTTGATAGATGTATGAAATTATTATTTGGTTGGGAAGGAAAAAATATGACCAAGGATCAAAAATCTGTATCATATTCCCATTTATATAGTTTTACGAGTGTAAAAAGTTTAGTAGTAAGTAAAATAATTAAATTATTAATATAAAATTTTAATTTTAAATTAAATTTTTTTTTTTTTTTTGTATTTTTAGCACTGGTTTCAAATTATTAGAGCAAAGAAATTTCAAATGTATGATGAATTACCACCATATTCATCTTCTACAGCAATGGGATATTATTGTCATGAATTTCCTACTAGACAAATTAAAACACCTATTGGAGTATTTTATGGTGGAAGTGATAGTTTAGTGGATATTAAAGTTCTTTTGAAACAATTACCCAAACCCGTATTTACAAAGGAAGTTCAACCCTATGAACATTTAGGTAAGTAATTTGGAAATATTTAATATATAAATAATTGAAATTTATTTTCTTTTTTTTTAAAAAAAAATTATTTTAATTGTAGATTTCCTTTGGGCATCCGATGTACATAAGACAGTTTTTCCTGAATTATTTGATCTATTGAGTAAATATAATAATGTACGTCATAAAATTGATGAAGAAATTAATAACGACTACCAACATATTAATGAGAAAGAATTTAATTAATTTAATCTGTGAAATTATACTTTTCAGTGAAATTAAAGGAATTGAACATTATAGATTTAAATGAATGAGATGTAGTAATTATTAGAAACTTTATTTTAGTAATAACCTTTGATATCCTTTATTTATGAAATAATGTCTGCAATGGATTTAAATTCCTTTGAAAACTTTAAAAAGTATATTATGAAAAAACTTTTTTTTAATTAAATTAAAATAATTTTTTTAATATAAATAGTAAGCAAGTCTGCTTTTTTTTTAAAATAAATCCTAATTAAAACTCTGAAAGCATGTCCAAAACGGCAGAATAATAGTTACTAGTTACAAAATCCTTCATTTCTTGTTTTGTAACCCAAGCAAAGTCTACAATTTCTTTTTGATCTACATGTACTTGTCCCGCAAATATATGAGCTTTCATGAAAAATACCTAGCAAAACAATTTTTTTATTATTTTTTTTTCTATTATATATTAGGAAATTTAAGATATGCAGTAAATCATACCATGGATCCTTTAATATCTTTGTCGTCTTCTCTAACAAAATTTTTTGGATATGTGTATTTATAACAACCAATTGGTCTTCTACCTACAAACCAAACGTCCATTTTATTACCACATTCCTCTTCAAGTTCTCTAGCAGCAGCCTATTAAACATATGAACATATATTTAAATTTTTATACATTTTATTTTAAATTTAACAAACTCACTATGAATCTCACCTGAATTAAACTTTCTCTGTTGTTTACACCACCTTGAGGAAATTGCCATGCATGTTCATCTCTTGGTTTTTTTACTATGAGATATAAAGTTCTATGTAATGCTCTATTCAAAGATTTCAAATTATTATTTAAATCATCTTGAGTTATTCTACTAGCAATTTTAATTTCTTCTTCTTCAACATCACCTAAACTTTTATTATCATTGTTAATATCTTCTTCACCTTCAACAATATCAGATTTATCTTTTAAATTATCATTAAATTCACTAAAAACTGATAAAGCATTCTTTTTATCTTGTTCTTTTCTTTTATTCCACCTCTTTTCTGCTATGCTACCTTTTTTAAAATAAAAATCTTGAGGAAATGGTGGTGAATGAATTTGTTCTAACTTTTGTTGATATAAATAATATTCTTTTTCAAATGGGTGTAAATCTCGAAGAATTTGTGGTGGTCTTGTTAATACTATACTACTAACAATTCTATATTTTTTAGCTACCATTTCTCTAATTTCTGGTTCAGGTTTAAGAGAAGAGTATATCGAATAAGGTTTTCTTCCTTTCCCTATATTAATAAATAATTCATTAAATTTCACATGTTTAATAAAGTTCGTTTTATTAATTGAAGATATTAAGCAAGTTATACGAGAAGCATTCATTTGTGATAAGGTATTTTTCGAAAATTTTCTGATAAGATATTCTTGCTGTAATTTTTTTTAGATGCTAAGCCACTCCCGATTTCTACGTCATAACGTGATATGTAAAAAAAAATTCTCATATGAAGCTTGATTTAAATAGATTGTATAATAAGTCCCATGTTTTTAACGTGATGGTTAAGAAGAACATGATTTTTTATCGAGATGAATTTCATTCGCAATTACAATTTTCATATAAATTAATCTATTGGTTATTTGATTTATAGGTACTGTACAACAATCATATTATTTGTTTACGATAATCTATTTCAAAATTTTTTTCTTAATCCGCTATAAAAAAAAAATTTTTTTAATACGAAATGTTATCAAGAACATTTTATTCAAGAATTATTTTAAAACATTCATTAACAGATTTTGGTAATAACTTTTTTTTTCTTCCCTTTACATAATTATATATATAAGATTTCCTTGATAATTAATATATTTATAAACTTCCCTTTCTTTTTCTCTCTTATTTAAATCTTTTGAATTAGCAAGACAGTTACATGCAAAACAAACAGTACGAAATATTACTAAACCTGCTACGATTAAAACAACCCACGTTAAAGATAAACATGATGATTTTTGTCAGAAATATGATTTAATATTTTCTGATTCAAATTTGATACATCAAGTTTGTACACATAAATCATTCAAATTAAATAATGCATCTACAAATGAACGATTAGATTTTCTTGGTAAAAAAAAAATTATATTTTTTTTTTTGATAATAGCTTTTATTTTCAACGATTAATATGCGAATTTTGTGCCTTCTCTTTAAGGTCAAAAGGTTATTCAACTTTATGCAGCAGAACATTTTATAGATAAAGTCCCACCGGAAAAATTAAAATATCAGCTTAAGTTATACACAATTGATTTGGACAAACTTGGGAATATTGGAATAAATTTAGGATTAAATGAATTATTATACTGGACTCCGGTAGTGTAATTACAAATCTTGAAAAATATTTTATCACCCTTTTAGATATTAACCTAATTCATCCTTTAATTTTAGATAAATGAAGCAGAAGTGATTAAAGCAAAAGATGAAGGGCAAGAAATACGACCTTCAGGGGAAGTAAGTGTTGCTGGAAAAGCATTGAGAGCGCTTGTCGGTGCAATATACCATGATAAGGTACGAATAAACTTATGCTATTGTTCACATTATAATACCAAAATGTTTCTTATTTTATATACCTTATATTTAAAGGGTGCTTTTGCTGCAAAAAATTTTATTTATAAATATATTTTACCGGCTGAAAAAACTGACATTTAACATTTAAATGGGTCTTTTCTTTATTTCAATTGTTAATTAATATTTTTGAATTATTGAGGCTTAAATGTTATTTAATTGTCGTACTATTTGTTCAATCGTAAGTTTTCATGTCCCATAATCGTAACTGTCATCGCATTTTAACGGTCAAAGTATGAGCCCTTTGTGAATCCCTTGACGCAAATCCATCCTTCATATAGTCCATAGTCAGAAATAAATTGAATTTCTATCAGTATCCTTTCAATTTAGAAAATAAATCTCGTATCCTATAGATTTTTAGCCTTAAAACAAATAACAAGTTGATTTCGCAGATCGATTCTACTTTAGAACGCGTTATCATCTTAAAAATAAATTGGTAATCCAAATACCGTTCGATCTAAACTTGTGAACATTGATTTGTCAAAGGATTTTGGCGTCGTGGCACTTTCTCTATTCCTTTTTTTTTGTTCCTCTCTGCTCTCCAAGTGTCTTGGATTTCTTATCACAATAAAAGATGTAATTTGAAATTGTTATTTATGATATCTGCGTCAGTTTTTGACAAAGTCAAAGTTGTTCGGGTCAGGTGACGAGGGATCGTAAATATTATTTATCCTTTTTTTTATTAAAAAAAAATGAAAAGACGAAAGAAAAAAAATTTTTTCCCTTCTCAAAAAAATTTTCTTGTTATTGCATTGATTCATTAGAAATTTTTTTTTAAAAGAAGGATTTATCCGGGATTATTCCATTCTTTGGTGATTTAATCAAAATAGGTGTTTATTTTCTTTCTACCTCATTGACTTTTTCTCATAAATTCAATGTGTAAAAAAACCTTTTCCGAATAAATCATAAAATAGAATCTTGATCAGATCAGAGGCTTGTTATGAGATATAGGTATTTCGTAAAAGCATTTATGCGAAAGAATTGATTTAAGTATAGATAATTATTGTTACGCAATTTTCGGTCGTACGGTTGACCGTATTTGACTAATGTGAACGAGATTTAAAAAAATAATGAGCAGTATATCAGAGCTGCAAACTAATGACCATTTTTGTATAGATTTCTGAGGTCCATTACTAAATCGCGGAATGCAACAACATAAAATTTCGGCTGGGCTTTTATGTTATGAAAAAACTGACGGCATTGCATGTATAACTTTTATGATATAATAAGCTAGGTATGTAACTTTCATTTTATGTTTACACGAGAAAATTGGAAGTATTCAGTGAAATACCCTTTTATTTACTTTTATAAAATTCATTATTTGATAATAGTTTTAATATAATTAGACAAATGTTAGTTTTAAAATTTGTTTTAAGGATGTAATTATAATAATTTGGAATCTCTAGTAATTGAAAATTCCTTACATTCATAAAAACGTATGTCTTACATATAAAAAAATTTTTTTGTTTGTATCGAGGAATCGATTTTTTTTTTTGTATTTGCAAATTGTAATGATATGTCAATTATTTAAGCCCGTTGTAAAAAAATGCTAAGCGTAGGGCTTTATTGTTCATATAATCAACAGAATTTTTACTTGTAAGTTATTTGAGTTTGAGGCTTTTAAGAATTATTTCTTTTTTTTCTCTTAACACATCTTTTTTTTCGTATGATTATATAATTTTTGTTTATTTGCTGACACGAAAAAATCATTTTTTTATTTCGTAAATGTAAATAAATAATATGATAATGATGAAAGTTTTTTTTTTAGTCTATAAAGAAGTATGATGACATAACTATATCATAACTATATCTTTGGAAAATGATTTCATGGGGCTAATTTAATTTAAGAAAAAAAATTGATGAAATCAGCCTTAGCCCCATCATCCGGGAAGTTTGAAAAAGCGTGAGGGATTTCCTCATTTGCTATCATTCCTTGTGATCGGTGTGGAATTTGAAAAAGATATAAAAAACAGTATTTACTATTTTTTTTTTTTAACATTCAATTGTTCACTTTACTTAAACAAAAAATTCCACTATGCTCGCTAAAATTTCAACTATTTCCTATGTATATGATTCTACAGAATGTCTGAATCAAGATTACACGGTCAAAAAATAATTGCGCCGTACTCAGTTCCCCTTGCAGAATTGCTTCGCCCTTACCGTTCATTAATCCCAGGGCTTCACCTTGCTTCACCTTCAGTGTTGGAAATTCAGATTAGCCATTATGAAATATTATGCCTATTTACTTTCAATCATATGCGCGGAAATTTAAAATGATAAAATGTGAATTCCCATCACGTATCTAATACTGTCGCTCCTAATACTGTCGCTCATAATACTGTCGCTCCTAATACTGTCGCTCCTAAAATACTGTCGCTCCTCAAGTTGTCGCCCATCTAAACGATAATATATGCGTAGAAAGGTTGGGCGGGTAATTGTGTATAAGTTATTGGTGCTCCCTGAATGAACACGGGTGAGATAGCTATGCATTAAATTAGATACTTATTTTTGATGTGGGATTAATATTATTGGTAAATTTTATATTATTAGTTACCACAGCGGCGTAGTTTCTCTGTGGATGGCTAGTCTCTTTTTTCTCTTTTCCTTTTTACGCTTTTACATTTGGGAACACGTCTGTTAACTTACTTTAGTTAGTTTTTCTTTACTATGTAATTTTTACCTCTAGTAGTTATTCTACACGAAGTTAGTCCAGATTTCAATCTTGGAAGAAAAAATAAAATAAGAGTATATTATGTAATTATTTTCATAATAAGTATATAAGTATTTGGCACAATAACTACAAGTAGTACAAGATATAAAACGTGATTATAAAAAAAAATGCAAAACGCGCTAGCGTCATATACATTTCGTGATATTTAATGTTTTAATCCACATGAAACCCTACTAATTAATGAAGAAGGAAACTTAGATTTAAATCAATTTTGGTACCACTATCACGACAAAAACTTTCACATCTTTCAAGTTCTCTTGAGCTATCTATCAGTCAACCATGGGCAAGCAGTGATAAATGAGATCAAGTAATGCCTGCAGTTTAACTCGTGTTGAAATTTTTAAAAAATATGCTGAATATCTAATTGCAACAGCTCCAACGTTATGCAATTGCCCAAAGACTTCAGATCGAATTTGATCAGCTGAGTATGTCATCTGGTTCATCGGCCGACGGAAAGCATGATATTATTTCATTTCGTGCTTTATTCCTCCTTTAAACGTGATCCACTCCAATATCTTTTATTAGTTTCATTTTTTACTTAGCCGGCCGGCCCTTTCTCATGTATTAATATAATAAAAAAATATAATAAAGAGCTTTATGTTGAATTTTAAAACGATGTGTGCATATTTTATAAATGTATTATGGTGGCTGTCACCTATAAACCACACTAATATTAAGTGACTTCAAATTTTTATAAATTGTAAATTGAATAGTAAAAAGAAACGATAAAATGATATAGCAACATGTACTGAACATTTCTATCGGATTATTTTATAGAATTTAATAAGAATTTTAATTAATATTATGGGTTAAAGTTGGATAATTTTAATAAGTAGCAATAATAAAAATATAAAATTTCGGACTAGTTTTCATGTAATTTTTATGGATTTTACAAAAATTCCATGGAAATCCACAAGAATTCCATGTAATATGGCAAAAAAAAAATTTTGCCGCTCACGCGGCAATTAATATTTTGACAAAGTACTTTAAAACATAAGTTACACAATATAAATAAATAAATTTCAAAATTTCGGACTATTGTTGTTTATAGGTGACAGCCACCATACAAACAGCGGACCGTAGGTCACATGATTATTACTGATATCAGCAAAAATTTTTCGGAAATATGAAAGCAAAGATCCCTCCCTCTTTGATAGCATCATACATTTCACTTGCTTCTCTGATATTTTCTGATCACTTGTAAATCTGAAATTATTAATAAATTTGCCTATCAGGGTTTATTCTTTGGTTGATGTGAACAAAAAGCTATCAATTAACGACTACGTCATAATTCATATTCCTTATAAATTAAAACACGAAAAGGAGCGATTTTTTATTAATTTACACGTAAAATATTGACCACTAGACTATTAAAAAGAAACAAACTCATAAAGAAACAATCTCATTTCTTTATCATCCAGGTAAGTATTTTCTCGTTGCTTAATAAGCTTATTTAACCTCGCTGCTAATACTAGCTTCTTCTAAGAATACTGGATAAGTCTCCTGGGGAATGGGGAGTTAACGATTGGGATATGTATTACATCAAAAAAGTACCTGAAACGAACAGACGTGAATCTTATAATTCGCTTGGAGCTGAGCTAAAAATTCTTCTTGCATTACTACCGGAAAAAGAACTCCAATATTAGTGCGCAAGTAGTTAAAGCAACGACTTAAAGTTTTCTACTCCCCTAGCGTATTTGCACAAATTACACTCCTGCAACCGGTGTTGATAGTGTTGATGTTGTGCATGTTCAAATGAAACCAAAGGTGTGATTATATAAAGGAATTTTATAAGTTGTGACTATATAGGGTGTGACTATATAGAGGTCTGACTGTAATTCATGATTATGGCGAAAGCGAGGTGGATGATAGCGGAATAGTTGAATGGTAGTGCAATTCCAACATGGCTTGAAAGGAAATGCTGTATTGTAGAGAATTGATCTCGGAAGAAAATGGGATAAAAGATTCAAATATTCATCAAAGTAGATGCTTTATAAATATTTTTTTGCTTTTTTCCACATGATTAAATTATAATCATTCTTTTAAAAAAAAAAAAAGTCGATATGGTGGAGAATTATAGATGATATGATATAATAAGAGAATATCTTTCAGAAGAGGATTTTTTAGAATTACAAGAGGTTTTAGCCAATGCACTAGAATTATGAACTACAAAAAATGATTAGCAGAGAAATGTTTACGAGATTTATCAAAGGTAAATGGCTATAATTTTATGAAAGCTATTATACCTTATTTACCTAATTTGTATTATGTAAATTTAATTGCATACTCTGAACGTAGCTAAATAGCGATCAGATTAAAATAATTGGTGAAAAAGTTCGTCCTGAAGGAACACGTGGTGCATTGGAAAAACTAAAAAAAATTCTAAAAACATGAATTTGATCTCGACTTGTTTGGCGATTGAACGACATTTGAACGACCAAACAATTGATGATGCAGAAACAGCTGAAATCGATTACTTAGATGAAGACGTAGCCTATATTTTTGATTTGATAAGATTTGCGTAAGTAATATGCATCTATGCCAATGGATTCCATTATGCTTACAGCTTTTTGAATTTCTTTTTGTCAGTTGTAAAATGATTAAGAAAAAAATTCCAAAAAGGAAAAATACAGAAAGAGATATCGATGCTTCTATAAAGAGTGTTATTTTTTTCATGTTTAGATGATATTATGGATCGACACTTGTAAGATTTTCTATTTTTTTCCTGTCTCTTTTTTCTTTGTCTGTACTAATGCACGTATTTTCTTACAAATAACAAATAAGTGGTGAAGCAGTATCTCGAGCTTCTAGAGCACGTCGTGATAAAGCTTGTGAAGGAGATGAAGGAATTCATTTAGATTGGCTTTTTGTGTACGTTAAATTATACACCATTTTAATGTCAGTTTGAAGCATATACTAACATAACTTGCAGAATCATGAATTAGGAGCAAAAGAATCTTGGAACCATGAATTTTCTCTCTGCGAAAGAGCTGGTTCAGTAATCGATAATACAATGAAAATTTTTTCTAATACACTTAAGGTTAAAAAACATTAAGAGACATGCACATGTCATTAATGTAAGTCTATAGCAATAAAAGGGTGTCAAAAGAAGTACTACAATCATTTCCGAAGTTATTGATGCCTGGTCTTTATGTTTCCACTGATTTGGCCGAGTTAGAAATTCCTACCGATTATGTGAACTTGATAAAATTTCAAAGGTTGTATATATAGATACGTATTATTTTACAGATCAAGGTTAATAATATTCTTTCTAATACTATTTATGTGAATTTTATGTGATATCTTACACAGTTCTTTATGTAGAAGCTACTAAAAAAACGATGCTAGGATATAACATTATTAAAGAGAGAGCCGAAAAAGAAAAATTTTGAAAGATAAAAGTTAATGAATGAACATGCAGAATATCCTTCTTCACAAAAACAGAAACAGAAACAGGAGAAGAAAATAAAGACAACGAGGAGGTCTTAATGTTTATAATATTATATCGTTTTACAGAATGCTTTGGATTTTTAACGTGTGTGGGATGATTTGCTTAAATTTTTAATAAAGTTTTTTGAAAGAAAAATTGATTGTGAAATAAGAAATAAGACTGAAATTTTATATACTTAATATTAATCCATTTGGCAACAAATCTATAAAATCTGAGGAATTTTAATTACTGATTTTTCATTTATTGCATATTTCAATTACTTTTTGCTAGCACTGTATATATCTCTTATATTTTCCTTTGTTAAAGGATAAAAACAAACTGTTATATTATGAATTTAATTGCATGTTCAGCTGATGGCATTTGTTTAAAAAGTATGCCAAACAACTCTCTGTATTTAAACATAAAATATTTTATTATAAGTTAGTTGATTTTTATTTATTTATCATGATATTAAATGTCATTGTAAAATTGTAAAATTAAAACAACGAAACTATAATACATTAAATCAATAATTATACATTTGTTTTTCTTAATTATTATCATTTTCATTAGTATGATTTTCTGAATTCTTTCTTCTTTCATTGGCTATATTGATTATTTTCATTATAAGATTTTGTTTTTCTGTATCAAGATTTTTTGTAAGAAGATTATATGAAGTTGGATAATGTTGTTGAACACCTAAGTTTAGTTGTTTAAAGGAGATTAAGTATAAGAAAATTATGGTTTGTGTTAATTAAATGACACTTTCGATCTCAATAATATCTTACCAACAAAAACATCATGAAATCTAATATAAACATCAAGTTTATCTAATGGTGATTCAAATAATATTTCCTCTTCCAATGGATCGTCATCGTCTTCTTCATCTGTTGTCGAACGTGCATTTCTTGCAGCCTAAATCATAAAAGATTAGTAAAAATCAGTAAAAGTATAATACAAAGTTTGTAAATAATTTACCTCTCGTGCCAAAAATTCTAAGTATTCTGCATCTTCATCCTGCACATCTTCATCATCTTTTAATGTAAAAAGATGACTATAAATAAAATAATCTCAAATATACACAAACTTTTCTATAAAATATTACCTTCCCATCCATCATCATCACCAACTGCTTGATCACCTCTATTTTCAGATTCTCCATCAGCTTCTCCATCATCATCATCATCATCGCTTTCATTATCGTACATCTTTTCCATTTCATTTCGATCTAATAAACAATCATGCATTGTAATTATCATGAATAAACAGAGTGTCCCTAAAGTTATAGAACTTACTTTCTTCAGCTTTTGGTAAAGACTTGAATATAGTCAAAATTACTTCCAAGACTTGAGGCCAACCGGTTTGTAAAATGGATGGTAGTTGTTCAACAGGTATTTCCATTAAAGAACACAAAGTTACAACTACTAACTTCTTATCATGAACACGTGAAAACTTTTTTATATTATCAAACCATATACTAAAGAATGTTTGAGTTAAATTGCGTTCTTCAAGAATATGGAGAGACAGAAGTGGATTATAGTATAGACAGTTTATCACCTGAAATCATTAAAATTGGTTACAATATTATCTCAAAGTTAGAAACGCGTAGCATAATCTTTGTAACTTACTGCTTCGATGCAATAAAATTTGAAGTTGGTCAAGGATGTACTTTTCGTGTTAGATAGATGTTTAAAGACAAGATCAATAAATGGTCCCACATACTTAAATAAATAATAAAAATAAAATAAATTTAGATTACTAAGAATTTGTATTATTTTTCCAAAAATATTAACTTCCATACCTGATCTACAACTCCGCGACAATTTAATAAAATAGATTCAATAAGTTTACAGCCACAGATGCGTTCACTCTCATTCAATCGATCACTTGTCATGACCTACAATAATATCGTTAATTTCGTTACAGAGCGAAATAACTTATTAAACTATCGTATAAACCTACCGTTTCAACAATATCATTTATCATCCTTTGTAAAGTAGTATTTTGAATGAAAAATTGAGTTCCGTACGATATATAATTATCCAAGGATGGAAAAATCTCTTAATTCAATCAAACCAAATATGCAATAAGTTAATTTAGTTTGAAAAATCTATAATAGTAAAATTTTTGATAATACCTTCAATGTAATCTATGCCTGTATCTTTGAATGTTTTATAAATCAATTCAAAAATTCCCCACATTGTTTGTGAAATTTGTTTTGTGGAGAATGTACAAGTGTCGATAATATCAAAGATGTCTTCATACAAATCTGAATTATTTTTTTTTAAAAAAAATGCGAATCAATCAGTTATTGCGCAAAGCACCTAATTATCATTTTCCTGTTATTAGTCTAACCTATAATTGCATTCTCAAGCGAATATGTTATAACAGGAAGTAGCGCATTTTCCAGCCGAGATAAA
Organism: Rhizophagus irregularis; assembly: GCF_026210795.1. Classification (NCBI taxonomy): domain Eukaryota; kingdom Fungi; phylum Glomeromycota; class Glomeromycetes; order Glomerales; family Glomeraceae; genus Rhizophagus; species Rhizophagus irregularis. The sequence continues at coordinate 2,878,006 of NC_089448.1, read as the reverse complement.
AGTTCTGGAGTACTCTCCAAACTTAAAAGCAAAGTAGTAATAGTCTTGAGTACACCCGAAGCAGCCATTGTTTTATCACTTATATCTAATTCTGTAGAAGTTATAAGTTCGCCACTCACGGGAACGGCAGCGGAATCTTGGTAATCTTGCATAATACGCAGAAAGGTGTTTCTCTATATAATATGAAATTTTTATATTAATATTTATTTCTATACAAATTAAAAAAAAGATAAGTTAGTAAATTTATACCAGCTGCTCAGTAAGTTGAATAGCAAATGGAGTTAATTCTTCTGAAAATACTTCAACAAATTCTTCCATAACGCCTGATAAGGTATCAGCGTCAATCTGATTTGTAAGGTTAAGGAGTTCTAATGTAATAGTTACAAATATTAATATTATTTAAGGATAAAAAACAGAGTAAATAAAAAAAGATGAGTTAATTTATAAATACCTTGCATGATCATCGGAAGGCTAGGAATAAGCGCATTTCTCACTATAAATAAGAGAATATTAACAATGTTAATACACAATACAGTATGGAAATATTTTGAATAAAAAAGAAATGTACCTGATTCATGTTGTATCATAAATTGAAGAGATAAGCAAGCTTGAACCCTAACGGGAAGTTCAGTATCTCGCATGCAGGTTGTAACTCCTCGAAAAGCAATCGCTAAATTTGCCTTATTCTCGAAATCCATTTTATTGAATCTCATCAACATGTCACATGCCTAATTTCAACAATATTATTCATTTTTAAAAACCAAGTTATCTTCGAAAGATTAGATGACATATTTTATTCAACAAGCTTACTCTCGCTCTTAAATAAGGATATTGACTCTGAAATTCTGGAAACACATAAGCGGTAAAAAAAGGTTCCATATGATGAGCTATTCCTGATTTTTTACGCAAGATTAAATCGGCAAGGCATCCAATCATTTTTAAAGCACCATCCTTCTGACGTGGATCCTTAGATTCAGGTGGAGCGTCCCGGTAAGTTTCAAGAACATTATTAATAAAATTCAAAATCTTTTTAAATATGAACTTGTTTCGATATTTTGCTAAATTCATTAGAAAAGTTATAGTTGCAGCGACTGGTGCAGAAAAGTCCTCCAAAGGATCTAACCTCTTATGGATATAATCGACAGGATCATCGACCCATAAATCTTCATCTTCCTCAGTAAAGCACAACTGAGGAAATATAAAATGCGTTACAAGAGTTTCAGCATATGACTTCATTATTTGCCAAGTAAGTTTATGTGTAAGACTAAAAAAACGAAAAATTGTGAAATTTTCTTTATTCAAAAGTTAACAATAATATTAAACAAGTCACTTACGCGTCCCTGTAAAACTCAGCAAAAAAGAATAACACCTTTTGGCTTAACCAAGTTTCTTTTTTAATCCATCGATCAGTTTGTTGAAGATAAACACGTAATATCTGAGGACCAAATTGTTGAACAAAATTTTCAGCAAATGCCGTATACTTTGAGGTTTGTCCAATTTGAGCTGGATTTCCGTATCTTGAGAAAAGTCTATTCAAATTTTGACACGATCGTCTTTTTACTCGATACCATATAAACTTCTGCCTTTCTTCAAGATCTTCGGATAACATTTCTTGAGGAATATGTTTCTCAACTATTTGCAACATTAAAGTAACCCATGGAACTAGAGAAGAATTGTCTTGAAGATGTTGTGTAAGCTCGTACTAAAAAAAAAAAAATATTATTAAGATAAACTGATAATTAAGAATTTAAATATAATACTTATTTACTTGTATTGCTATACTATAAGCCTTCATGATTATTCGCAACATTTCAGCAGCATCTAAACTATTCTCATTACATAATGATTGCGCCATTTGTAATGTAATTGGGAAGGAGGATTGAACTATTTCAACTAGAGGAGATTTATCTTCTATTCTCCATCTAATAAAGAAATGTAATATGATTTAACAACAAGTTTAATAATCTAACAATAATTAAATACTTGATACTTACTGGTACACTCTAATAACTTGTAGTAAAGCTAATAATCCAACATATGCCATTTTGGCATCATTGGTGCCCAAAAAGGCGTGAACTTGATTAATATAATCAGCCCATTTATTTGGAAAATCATTTGCTAGAACTCGATTCAAAGTATCCAAAAGTTGAACCCTAAATAATTTATTACATAGTCAATTAAATGATCAGATATCGAAATTACTAGCATATATTCGCACCTCACAGGATTAGGTACTGTTACCAAAATACCCAATATATTTGCTTTAAAAGTATCGCGGTCTTGTTGTTCAATTGGAATTATATTATGTGTCGTCACTTCTTCGGAAACCCACGAACTTCTGACCCGATTTTTAAGATATATCGAAACTTTTAAAATTTAAGGAATGAATAATTATGACAGTTAATGACTTAAAGAGAAAAGTGAAAACAAATTATTGTTCTTGGTTTACCAGCTTGTTTTGTCTGAACTTCAATTTCTTCCGAACCTAATATCTGGACGAGTATCGAAATAAAGCCAGGTGTACCCTCCACCTGTTTGAAAATAAAATGTTAAAAACGGTTATTAACTAAATTTATTAATTTTGAAAATCACCTGTCTTAACTGCCCTTCAGCTTGCTTCTGTACGTTGGGATCAGAGTGATATGTTGCGCTGAAGAGTTGATATACTGTATGCGTGTCCATTTTAATTTATAAAATATGATCCTCTTTTCGCTACACGCGAAAAAAAACGAACTAAATATTTTTTATGAATTGATTTGATTGGTTAATTCCCGGATTATCGGTAATACGGTGAGTTTGATCGGCAGATCTGAACTGCGAAGTAATCTTGCCGACGCGATAATACCTTTGGTAAAATGAAAGATTAGAAACTTCGAATTTACAAAAATGAGTGCAACGCCTCCTACACCAATATATATATTTCGCGGACATGAAGATCAGATAAATCATTTGGAATTTTATCAAAACAATACTAAATTAATTTCTGGGTAAAGTTTTTTTGCCATTTTTATTTTTGATTTAATTATTAGATCTTAATTCATAAATAAAAATAGGGATGCTGAAGGAAATATCATCATATGGGACATGAAAATAAAGCGTCCCATATTAAAATTTAAAGCACATAATAAAGGAATTCTAAGATGTTTAGTTTTAAATGACAAATTGATCAGGTAAACTTTTAATCTTTTTTCTTTAAAATTTTAGTTTATTAATGTTCTAATTTTCTTTATTAAAGCCATGGTAGAGATAATTTATTAAAAGTTTGGAAAATTGATCAAAATTCTTCAAATTTTACTAAAACAGAAGAAAAGATTGTAGAAATTAATGATGAAGATGAAAACAATGAGCAGAAAGATTCTGATGAATTATTATCCAAACTCGAAAAAAGTTTGTCAGTAAATTCATTGAATTTTTGTAAATTTGATTATTGCTTTAAAGGTAATATAATTATGTGAAGTTTACTAGATCTAATATATGTTTTTAACAAAGATTTTTTACAAAGGAGAAAATAATCAAGATATTTTGATCGCAGTACCAAGTTCAAAAGAATCTACTGCTGTATGTATTAGAGTAATTCCGTATTCTTAGGATAATTTTTGATGTGGTTTTTTTTCAGATTGATATATGGGATCTTTCAAATCAACAATTTATAACCTCAGTAGAACCTGATATAAAACAGGAAATAGGTATCAGTTTGCTCCAGTTAAATTTTTTTTTCCTTGTTTAATTTTTTTTTCTAAGAAATTTGTCAAAATTTATTATAATAAAGGTTATTGCATGGCTATGAAATTTTTTCAACATCCAACAATCAAATCTAGATTTTTACTTTTAGCAGTATATGAAAATGGTGGTTTAATTTTATGGACATTAACTCCTAATAAATCTGACAATAATGTTAGTAATTGGTTATTTTCTTTTAAACAATTATGGATCGTAAAGGAACATAAGGAAACAGGTCTGTTTTTAAGATGATATAGTGCATATTTTTTAATAAGTTATTAATTTCTTTGATAACAACATTAGCATTAGCGTTGGATGTTTCAATGAATCGAAAATTTGCAATTTCTACTGCAGGAGATAATAAAATTGTAAAATATATTTTTGATGAGGTAAATATATAATTAAAACAAAGTTTCTTCAACTTGATTAATGATTTATATTTTGGATTTCTAGAACTTTGAAAAAGAACCTTTAATCAATAATATCGTAATAAAGTATTCTGGAGTTGCTGATATTAAAATACGATCTGATTCAAAAATTTTTGCTACTGCCGGATGGGATTCAAAGTATATATCTAACACAATTCAAATTTGTTAATATGACCTTAAAATATATATTGATTTTATATTTCTGTTTATATTTTTTTTTATAGTATACGTATTTTTTCTTCAAAAACTATGAAGCCATTAGCAATATTATCGTATCATAAAGAAAGTGTTTATTCATTAGCATTTACTTATATTTTTTCATATGAGGATAGTGATACTTTAACTGAAAATGATATTCAAGATCATTTTTTAGTAGGTGGTGGAAAAGATAATAAAATTAGTTTATGGAAAATTTATTAAAAAATATGTTTTGCAAAATTTTCTTAGTTAAATATTTATTTATAAGGAGCCAAATAATTTACAAAATATTAAAAAACAGAAATTGTATAAAATTTACCTAATAGTAATAATTATTATTACTATAATATTTAATGACTAATAAATAGTACCTTTTTACTATGTAATAAATTTCCTAATTTTAATTTATTTATTTGATTTAATTTAAGCTTACTAATCTTAATTCAAAATATTATTTAGAAAAATGAAAATAAAATCTTTTTAAAACCAGCCAGTTTTAAGTTTAATATTAATAATTCTTTAAATAAAAATTTTTTATTATTTTAGCTATTTTTTTTCTTTTTATTTTTTATGATATAGAATACTGGAAATGTAAATTTAAAGCCAATTGTTATTTAGTTTAAATTAGTTTTCAGTTTGGATTTTTTTGTAAGCATTTAACTGTTATATAATATTTTATATATATCTTTTAAAATAATATATATATATAATATATAATAAAAGAATATAGTAAAAAGAATGTAAATTGATTGGCATTTATTTTTTAATTTATTTAAGTAATATTATTTATACAATTATTACTTATATATATTATAATTTTATTTGAATAAAAATATTAAGTATAATAATATATATAAATAAAATTGTATTAAATAATTAATAAATTAAATAAGAGTTTTTTTTGAAAGTTTTATATTATTAAAATTATACTACCTGTACTGATTTATTATTTTTATTTTTTATTATATATGTAACTATATTTAATAATAAATTCATATATTATATATATTATATAAATATAATTTATATAATCTGAAAAATTATATTTACTTATTTAACCAGTAAATATGTACATTAAAATGAAATTGAAGAAATTGGTCTAATTAATTTATATAATCATAATAAAGTCAAATATAAAAAATTAGAAAATAAAATAGGAATATGATTTGTTAATCAGATTGCTTAATGCTTATTTACAATTATTATCTTAAAAAATCAACTATTTATATTTTATTTGAAATTAAAAAAAATTGGATTATTAGAATATATTAACTATATGAAAAATGTAACATACTAGAAATTAAATTAAATGTTAATTATACAGTTGATAAAATTACATAAGTTACTTTTTTAATAATTGAAAAAATAGTATATAGGTTTATTATTTAAATTAATATTTACAATTTAAAATACACCAAGTATATACAGTATATATATATATTAAAAATAAATTTCGGATTTTTTGTTATTAAATTAGGTATTATTTAAAAAAACCCCTTTTCATGGTAATCCTCTGGTACTCATCAAGATTAACTATTTAACTATTTAATTATTTAAAGATTTTCCCAGCTATCTACGCAATTTACAAAAATTAGCACGGGGGGAAATCATGAGTACACTTAGTGCGACAGGGATTAATAAATAAAAATAAATTTAAATTGGAATTTAATATATTAATATTTATTTTTATGGTTTCAAATATTTTTAAAATTATTTGGCATCTAATAATTTAAAGTATTTAATGTAATTAATCCTAGCATATTTTTATTTCAGGATTTCGATTAGATGGAATAGTATAGAAAATAGTAAGCCGAAGGAAGCCTACAAAAATAACGTTTCTTTTTTTTAAAAAAAAGAAAAATCTAAGTTTTGAAACAAAACTTTGAAACCTAGCCAGTATCCAATATTGGAACTTGGAAGGAAGTTATGAAACTCAAAAATTATGTATATTTTTTATTTTAGTAAAAAAATGCATAAGTATGTGAAATAATCGAAATAAAAAAGTAAATACAAACTTCTATACATTAATACTTTATATATTAATACTTAAATTATATATAATAAATATATAAATACCGTAGCATGTATATTTCATCAAATCACGTAATACTTTATTTTTGGTCATAAGCCATATATATACTAAATATAGAATCTTCTAACTACCTCTTTACTTTTTATTCATTATTTTATTAATATTGCTTAGTTTACTGAAATTAATCTTAAAAAAACCGGTTAACATTTGACTCTAGACTTTAATTTTAGCAACTAAAAATGTAGCAACCAAATTCGATTACCTTTTAAAAAATTAAATAAGCGTGAATTCATTATGAAAATTTTTAGTTCATATAAAACAGCCTAACTAATTAAAGATCGGGAGTTGTTGAAGGACTGGGTCAGGAGGTCAGTTTTTTAAGGGGGGTATTACCGGGCATCTATAATTAGTAGCTGCGCCACAAACAAATTTGATGTTGGAATATCGATCAACATCCAAAAGTTTCAAACTGATGAACTTGATCATCAATCGGGAAGGGCCACACTGACTCCTAAAAAGTTTCAAAAAAGGCTGGGGCGTTCAAATTTTTTTTTATGTTTTTTTTTTTTAATAAATTTTTTTTTTTTTAACTAATTTGAGAATAGATTAATTTATTTTTACTGTATATATATTATAAATAAGTTTCATTACTATTTTTGTGTTCGTGTACATAATCACCACTAAGATAAAACTTAAAATGTCACATTTGCATAAATATTTATATAGTCTAATATTTTTTATTGTCGCACCACGTAAAAAAATTTCATTAACAAAGCGAGGTATTCTTCTTATTCTTCTTTTCTATATCTTCTTCCTTTTATTTAACTACCTAGTAATTAACGTCCCCTCTTTTTGTCCATCCCTTAGACTCAACTTTACATTTTATACCGTTATTTTTCGTAGAGCTCATTAATTTCTCCTATTATAAACACTAGACTTGTAAATTTTAAAGGTAGGAACCGTTTTAAAGTTCGGTTTAGAAATGTTAATCTAGAGTTTGCAGCAAACCATGCCAAACGCCCAAGTTACACGAGAGTTGTTTTATCGTTAATAATTCGAGTTTTTTCATTAATTATACTTTTTTTTATGCAGTGTTAATACGAGAAAAGCAAGACTCTATCCCTTCCTATACCAACTTGTTCGAAAAAACATATAAATTTTCATAACATAATAGCTTATAATAATTAGGCTTTTATGTTATATATATATTAATATCAAAAATTATGTCTTACCGTCAAGATCCTAGAGATCAATATTACAATAATAATGGATTCGGTAATCAATATCAAGGATATACTGATGGTTATCAACAAGGACAATTACCTTCTAATCCACGAATGCAAAATGATGGTTATAGACCTCCACTTCGTAACCCTTATTCATCACCAAATCCAAATATAAAAGGTATTTTATTTTATCTATTTTTTCACTTTATTCATTAAGGAGAAATCGGTTGCTAACGAGACAAGCGAAAAAAAGGTTCAATTTTAAATCTATTTCATATGTTTCTAAAGATTGGATAATATAATGATAGAGTTTTAAATAATTGAATAACTTGTCGAGGAATTGTTGAAAAGGGGAAAATATGAACATAACAAATAATGATTGGTTGGTATACTTTTTAGGTCCATCACAAGGTCGAACACCAGATGATGATGACAGTGAATCTGTAGTCTCTTCCATCTATTCTCAACCTAGTGTTGCTGGATTTACTCCTTCAAATAATATGCGATATCATCAAGAACAACCTTTAGAAACGACGGAACCACGTCGTCAATCATTATTATATAATGAATATGAATATCCATACCCACCTTCTCCTTTTGCTGCTTCTACAAATACACATAATAGTGCGACAGGACTTACAACAGGATCATCTCAACAAGGTGTACCATTAATTGATCAGAACGAAAATAATTATATGTCAGATAACATGGGAGATAATTATTATCAAGACTATTCACAAAATAATTATCAAGATACACAACAAGAATATGACGCACAAAATAATTATCAAGATTATTCACAAAATACACAACCACAATATGACGCACATAATAATTATCCTCAAGATTATTCACAAAATACACAACCACAATATGATACACATAATAATTATCCTCAAGATTATTCACAAAATACACAACCACAATATGATGTTTATAATGATTTCAATAATAATTTTCAGAACGATGAAAAATATAATGATACGGATTCCCGCAATAATACTCTTACAGGACCCGACGGATCACATGATCCAAATCCATATGCTCTGAATGTTGATTCGGGTAATGGAAAGGGAACTCGACAATCAACGTCCGGAGATCATTATGTAGTAACCCCTAAAAAGGAACGAAGATGTGCTTTCTGTTCAAGAAAAACGTGTGTTATAATAACTTTTACTATTTTAGTGTTATTGGCAGCTGGCATGTATTTTGTGTGGCCACGAATTCCTGTTGTTACATTTTTATCACCATCTTCAGCAGGAGTTGCAGAAATTACTACAGCTCCTACAGTTGTAAAATTGCCGATGGAATTTCAATTTCAATTGGATAATAGAGAGAATTGGTTACCTTATAAATTTAATTCATTTCAAATTGATGTGAGAATTTTTTTTTATCTATTAGTCTTTATTTATTTATTCGTTCATATAACTAACTTTTTTTTTATTTTCATTATTTTATTTAGGTCCTTGATATAGTAAATCAAAAAAAAATTTCTTCTGGTGCCAAAAAAGGGTTTTCAATACCAGGAAGAGCAACATCAATAGTATCAATTCCGATTCCGATTAATTATGAATCTTCAGGGCAGAACGATCCAATACTTCAAAATCTTATTGAATCATGTACTCAACCACAGGAACACAGTTTAAAACTTAGAGTTGAGATAAAAATGTTAATTATGGGATTAGATTGGGTTAAAAAACCAACAACATCGATACCAGTTATAGATTTTCCATGTCCATTTAATATAACACGCCCGGATCTAACTCCACCAGCACCAACAGATGAAACTAATCCAGCAACACCAGCACCAGGTGAAACACCACCAGCAAATGGAACACCAGCACCGGGCGGAACACCAGCAGCAGGTGGAGCACCAGCACCGGGCGGAGCGCCAGCACCAGCAGATGGAGCACCAGCACCGGGCGGAACACCAGCAGGTGGAGCACCAGCAAATGGAGCACCGGGAGGAGCGCCAGTACCAGCAAATGGAGCACCGGCACCGGGTGGAGCACCAGCAGGTGGAGCACCAGCACCGGGAGGAGCACCAGCACCGGGAGGAGCACCAGCAGGTGGAGCACCAGCACCGGGAGGAGCACCAGCACCAGCAAATGGAGCACCAGCACCGGGAGGAGCGCCAGCACCAGCAAATGGAGCACCAGCACCGGGAGGAGCACCAGCAGGTGGAGCACCAGCACCGGGAGGAGCACCAGCACCAGCAAATGGAGCACCAGCACCGGGAGGAGCGCCAGCAACAGCAAATGGAGCACCAGCACCGGGAGGAGCACCAGCAGGTGGAGCACCAGCACCGGGTGGAGCGCCAGCACCAGCAATTGGAGCACCAGCAGGTGCACCACCACCGGCAGATGGTGGACCAACTGGACCATGATAGTGAACACTGTATTCTATTTTTTATTTATATGTTTTTGTTGGGCATTTATTTATACTTTCCATCATTATTAATTATGCATAATTCCGTGAATTATTCATAATATCTTTCTTTTCCCATATTAGTAATAGTAGTGTTTCACGCATTTTTATAAAAATCGATTTCCTTTTGAATTAATATTTATTAAAAATGAATTGCGTGTAAAAAAGGGAAATTATTAGAGATTTAAAATAATAATAAAAAAATAATAATATAATAATATCAATTTTACTAATACTCTAACTCATATCTTCAAATAAAGAAATTTGAATTGGATTTGCAAAGTTGAATTACCATTTTAATTTTTACAAAAGTTATTAAAGTTAGATCACCATATTAATTTTTACAAAAAGCTATCACATCACCTCTCCTTCTCCAATCATCAATAAAGTGAGAATTAAAAAATCTCGCGCACTAAATTATTAAATGTTTATTAATTAGCACAATAAAAATGAAAAAAAAAGTTTAATAACTTATACCTCTCTGTAATCTAGTTTTTCGAGAAAAAGATTTAAATCGGGTAATAAAGCTTCAAACATTATCAAATAATTTGGCCATTTACGAAGGTTTAAATCAGTAGACGATGATGTTGAATTAATTGGCTCAAAATATGTTTTAAGGAATTCGTGTGGATTATTATAAAATTGATCGGCTTCATCAACATAATTTTCAATATCAATCTCTTTACTAAAGAAAAAAAAAATTCTTTTTAGAAATATTATAATATACATTAAAAAACGCGTAAATAAACCTACCTCATTAAAGGAGGATCGCAAGTTAAATACCACATGGATAAATTAAAATGAAAATTACTATAAAAGGGAGTTGAATTACAAGGCATCAAAAATCCTATTTCATGAACTTTTTCTGATCTAGCTTCATTTCTTAAATAATTCATAACATCCACAACACCACGCTGATGTATAAAATTCGCATAAAAAGCTAATGGTATGTTGGTAATTATCAAGGATATCACAATTATTCTCGACATTTTTTTTTGATATTTTAAAGAAATTTCGCGTAAACAATATCCCGCGCAAATTATCATAATAGGTAATAATGGATATATAAACCTAAATTCTTTATGACTTAATAAACTATAACTAAATATCATTAATATAATTAACCAAATTAATGTTTTAACAGATTGATGATGATAAGAAGGAAATTTTTTATCATTATAAATATCATATATGCCTTTAAGTATGAATGGTAATAATGTAGTTGTAATAAATGGTATACCCTGTGATAAATACCAATGCCATGGATGTGAACCGTAAAATAGTGAAATTGATTGTATTACATTAACATACAAAAAATTAATCGGTACAAACACTATTTCACCATAAAATGTATAATCGACTAAGACTATCGTTGAAATTGCAATAATTCTAAAATCGAGAATATGACATTAATAAAATCATATACCGCTTAAATAAACCTATTTAAGAACTTACGTGATAAAGAGCGTGTTTAAAATAATAGAGATAAGATGTTCCCTTGTTTTCCACAATAACTGTATACCAAGAAATCCCCAAACAATAACATTAGTTGGACGGAGAATACAACAAATTGCTGCTAAAGTTAACGAGATGCGTAATGCTCTATATGAATGATATAATATTATAATTAATAATTAACATATACACGGGTATTATAATTATAAAAAAGAAGTTATACTTTATTCGATCATTCCAACTCATAAAATTTGAAAAAGAGGGCCATGGCCAATAATATAATGCCACAGTAGTCAGTACTGTTTCAATGCTATTCGATAACATCCTTATAGAGCAAAAGAAATTGAACCAAGAAACAATAGAACAGAAAAGCTATTATAATTATAAAAAAACGCGTCAAATTTATTATATTATTAAGGTCTAATATAAAATTATATATATATATATATATATATTTTTTGATATACATTTTTGCCAGAAATAAGAAAGGATACAGTCCAATTTGCGGTTGATTCATTAAATAACTTTTTTGCTAACTTATAAGTATACAAATCTCCTATACCTGCAAATACTGCTTGAAAAATTCTTGGAGCATATATCTAGTTACAAATTAATCTATTAGATATCAATAAAAAATAAATCAAAGTATTTTCAAATCTCAATTAATTCTTGAATCAAGACATTACAAACAAGTTCCCTTTGTCGAGACCGAGAATTGCCAAATTTTTATAAAGAGTTGCGAATAATAAAGGATGAGCGATACTTCTTATTTTCTCCTTCCATTCCCAGGTCAAATATCCGTATGTAAAAAAAAAAAATTTATTAAGAAATAATATGATACTGCATATATTTTTTTTACAAAGCAATAAACTAAATAAAAGAGTTTAGGATATCCAAAAACTAAATAATGAGCGACTTCAACTGATTGCCAATATTCGTCGGGATTGAAATATGTTTTCGTAAATATAGCATTTATTATTCGGAATAAAATTAAACAACTTAATAATCGATTTTGATCATTTAAAATTAAATTTAATGGTCTCTTTTCTTTGGAATTTTCTTCACTTTCTTCAATAAAATTTTCTTTCTGTTCAATTACATTTGACGTGTCGGTTTTTTTGCGATAATTTAATTTATTCATGTTTAAATTTTTTATGAATATCACAGTGATAAAACTTAAAAAAAAAAAAATTTTTTTTTGGTATTACAAGATATCAATCATAAATTGTGCTATTTCCAACTCAGTTCTTGGAAAATTTAATTTTTTGCGTTTTTAAGATAAATTGTAATTAAAGATGGCTTCAGCTGTATTTGTATTAGATCTTAAAGGAAAGGTTCTCATATCACGAAATTATCGTGGAGACATACCAATGTCTGCCGTTGAGAAATTTATGCCACTTGTGTTAGAGGCTGAGGAAGAACAACAAGCTCCAACTCCTTGTTTTACACATGAAGGTGTCAATTATCTGTATATACGACATAATAATTTATACCGTATCCTTTTTTCCAGAAAGAAGGTTTATTTTAATAAGAATGTATAGAACCTATGGTTTGGCTAGAGCATAGGAATTAAACAATATATTTAATTCGATTATTTTTCCTTCACATTTATCATTTATATTTTATTCTGAGCAGTATTGGCTATAACAAAGAAAAATTCAAATGCTACAACAATTCTTTTATTCCTTCATAAATTGACAGAGGTAAATCAATATTTGAGTTTTTTAATTTTATTTATATTTTGATTCTTTGATCTTTGAAATTATATATGTAGACAAAACATAAAAAGATGCAAAAATTTAATCTTATTTATTCATTAATATAAATTTATTTAAAAAAGGTTTTTACAGAATATTTTAAGGAACTTGAGGAAGAATCAATCAGAGATAATTTTGTAATTATTTATGAACTTTTAGATGAAATGATGGATTTTGGTTATCCACAAACTACCGAAACAAAAATATTACAAGAGTAAGTCAAGAAATTATTAAATAAAGAAATCTTTTTATTAATAAAATTTTAACTAATTTTACAACACCAAAAAAAAAAATTATGATTAGGTATATAACTCAAGAATCACATAAATTAGAAATTCAAGTAAGACCACCAATGGCTGTTACAAATGCAGTGTCATGGAGATCAGAAGGAATAAAATATAGGAAGAATGAAGTATTTTTAGATGTAATTGAATCTGTAAATTTATTAGTTAATGCAAACGGAAATGTATTACGAAGTGAAATTCTCGGAGTAATTAAAATGAAATGTTATTTAAGTGGTATGCCAGAATTAAGATTAGGTTTAAATGATAAAGTTATGTTTGAAAGTACTGGACGTTCTGCTTCAAGAGGAAAAGCTATTGAAATGGAAGATGTTAAGTTTCATCAGTGTGTCAGATTATCTAGATTTGAAAATGATCGTACCATTTCTTTTATACCTCCTGATGGCGAATTTGAATTAATGAGCTATCGTTTGAATACACAGGTAAAAAAAGATTTAATTGAATTTATTTGGTCGAAGATTAAACTTATCGGGATAATTTATTAGGTTAAACCTTTGATTTGGGTTGAAGCTCTCGTAGAAAGTTATACTGGCTCTAGAATAGAATATATGATTAAGGCAAAAGCTCAATTTAAAAGACGTTCTACTGCAAATAATGTTGAAATATATGTGCCTGTACCAGATGATGCTGACTCTCCAAAATTTAGGGTAGGTAAAAATAATAATATTGTTCATTTGAGCTTTACTTAGCTCTTCAACATTTCTTTTAAAATAATGTTATCTTATTATAGAGTAGTATTGGATCGGTTCATTATGCTCCAGAAAAATCATGTCTTGTATGGAAAATTAAACAATTCCAAGGCGGTAAAGAATTTTTAATGAGAGCTCATTTTGGGTTACCCTCCGTTAAAAATGGTAAGTACCAAAATTTATGTTAATATTTGGGGAATAAACATAAATATCTTTATTATTAAATAATTTTTAGTTGATGATCCTGATAAAAAGCCTCCTATTGGAGTAAAATTTGAAATACCATATTTTACAACTTCGGGTATTCAAGTACGTTATTTAAAAATTGTTGAAAAAAGTGGTTATCAAGCTTTACCTTGGGTTAGATATATTACTCAAAATGGAGGTAATTATCACGTGTGTGTGTATATATTGTACAATGTTGATTCTAACATTAATTTACAATTTAGATTATCAACTACGTCTACCGGAAAGTATTAAAAACAATAAAATGACTCCTATTTAAATATTTAAGAAGAGCATGTTAAGGTGGGAAGGGAAGTTGAATATAAATTTTTATTTAATAAGATTATAATTATCCTATATGTAGAATGTGGATAAGCTATAGATATAGATGCCTCGCCTATAACTAGTTTATTATAATACCTTTATTCATAGATAAACTCTAGTTATGATTTTATTTTTCCTTTAATAATAATTTAAAATTGGTATAATGAATAAATTATATTTTATCTATTTCATTTCAAATCACCCTCTTAAATTTTAAGAGAAGTAGGAGACTAAACAAATAAAACAAATATAAAACCATTGTCCATATGCATAAAAACCTACTTAAATATTTTTACATCAAAACTTCGTTATGACAATTAGATCTCAATTCTTTATGGGGTAAAACAATACAATTACGAATAATAATTTCATCTTTGACCATAACTTCATTAGCTATTGAGAAAAGTTTAGAGGGTTAAAATTTACTTCATAATTAAAGGATAAAAATTTAAATTAAAATGTAGCTTACCAAGAATGGTGATCGATTGAACTTTAACGCCATTTTGTGTGATAACGGTTTCTTCATTTGTTACTGGCGTGCCTTCAACACGAGCCCAAGTTCCAATTTTTGAATCCCACCCAATAACACTATGTAAGATACAACTATTCGCTTTAATTTCTACATTATCAAGAATAATTGAATCCTTGATACGAACTCCTTTACCCACAACTACACGAGGTCCTATAGTTACGTTTGGTCCAATCTAATCGAAAATGAAAGAAAAAATTTAGAATAAAAAATAATCTTTTACATATTATAAAGAAACAAACCTTTGCACTTGGATCAACAAATGCTGTAGGATGTTTATAAACACAACCAACAATTGTTGGTCCACCTTGTTCATTTTTTAATAGTCGATCAGGGTTTGTTTTCAAATACTGTTCTAGATATAATGCATTGGCAGGAACTGCAGAACTTTATATAAATTGTTCTATTTAATTAAATTATGCCTTATATATAAACGACTAAATTCATAATCATAATATTTACCTAGCTGTTTTAATTTGCCTCCAAAAGTCAGTTGTAACATAGACATATAATTTCTTGGATTCAGCCAATGAACGAAGTAAATCTTGCTCTAATCGAAGTTTATCATCATCAGAAGTTACTAACGGATCACGACTTTAATTTACAAAATTAAGTAGTTAAGGAAATCTATAGTAATAAATTGTATATTATTCCTATATGGGGATATCTATAAAAGGATACTCGACTCGATGTTGTTTATTTTCCATGGCATTTTTCATTTCATTGAAAATGTCACAGTTAAATAAATAAATACCACAACTAATCAAATCAGAAATAAAGCTTTCTGGTTTCTCAACATAATGTAAAACTTCATTACTTTCGGGTTTAGCAACAAGATATCCATATCTTTTTGCAGCCTCACGAGCAACCTAATAAAAAAAACATTATATACATATGAATTGAATGTAAAATAATAAGTTCTTTTTATAATTTAATTACCTTTGTACCTAAAATCGTACATAAACCCTTATGTGTATTGTGGAATTCCAACATTTCTTCCAGTGGAAAACTACAAGCAACATCCGCATTAAGCACAAATATTTGTTTTGGATCACCTCGTTGAATTTCATCTCTAAAATGATAAATTCCGCCCGCAGTTCCCAAAGACTGATACTCTCGAAAATATCTAAAACAAATTTTTAAAAATTAAATCAATTTTGACGCGAATTATTATTAAAATTAAGAATCCATTATTTACCGAATATTAATTTTTGGGAATTCTCTTGTAGAATCATCAATAAATCTTTGAAAAATCGAGTCTTCATAAAATCCAATTAATAAAACCTCTTTCAACCCTTCAATTTTCGATAATGCTTCCAAATGATGCCAGATGATTGGATGACCCGCTACTGGAAACAAAGGCTTTGGGATATTAAGAGAAAGTGGTCGAAACCTCGTACCACGAGAAGGCCCACCGACTAGAATAATAGCTTTTTGCATATTCAAATGAAATTTTTTTTTTTTAAAAAAAAAAAGGGCGTTCAAAGAAAGCAACTTTTTTTGATTTGAATTTGAATTCGATCTACAAATCGTACAAAATCGTACATCAATTAGTACATCCGATCGTGTAACCTATTAACAACTGATGAACTGAAAAAATCTCAATTTTTTTTAAGCGAAAAAAAAAAAATATGAATATTTCGGATAAAGAATCACGCGATCAAATTCTCCGAGGAACTTTTTATTCAGGTATATAAATAATTAAATTTTTGGAATAATGATTACATCTTTTTTAAATTAATTAATTATTTTCTTTAAGCCGGAGTAGGAGCAACTACAGGATATTTAGTTGCGTATATAAAAAATAAACCTAGATTTCACTTTACAATATTTACAGGAATAAATTGTGGAATTTTTGGGTTAACATTTTTCAGTAAGCTAGAAGTTCGAAAAAAAAAACGGTTTTAATTTTATAATTTAAAAATTTTCCTAATTTAAAATTTGATAGGTATTAGAGATGCTTGTTTATCTTTTCAAAAAAGTAAAAACCCTGATTATGGATTATTAAATTCTCAAACAAGAGAAATTGATGAACTTATTAGTAGTACATTTTCTGGCGGTTTAACTGGTGGATTTTTGTCAGTTTTAAACCGTAAGTAAAAGTTTTGATAGTTGCACACACTTCTTTTTTAAAGGTTTCTTATGTTAAAAATTTTGAACCAAAAAGGTGGACGAGGAGCAGCTTTACCGGGATTTATTATATTCTCTACTATATGTGGTGCGGGACAAATATGTTATTCTACCATATATAATTACAGACAAACAATAATTCTTAGATCATCAAATCAAGATAAAAAACTTTCTAATACATCCCAGAATATACCTGATGATAATACCAAAGAAACAAATATTCAAAATAAAAAAAAGAAACACAGCTTTTTAGATTGGTTAGCTGCAATAAAATGGTCACCAGTTACAAAATTATCCGAAGAACAATATCGAGAACTTATGAAAGTTAAAGAAGAACAATTAGAAAAAGAAAAATATGCTAATAAAAAATTGGATTAATTTTTGACATTCTTAAAAGTAACCCGCATTAAATGTTTAACATTTTTTATAAATAGTATCCCTTATTCTTGATGTACGAAAGGATTATCTATTTCTTCTGTTCCTTCCACCGGAGATATTAATATTACAGCTGGTCCACGACAAACAATTAATCCAAGTGATCTAGTATCATTTAGTAAGCGATTATCTTCAGGGTCTAAAATAATTAATTTTAATTAATAATAATAATAAAATAAATGATTATATAAATATTTACCTCTAAGAAATTCTTCAGTATCGTCAAGAACCAGGTTTAATAAGAGATCATGTCCTTTTAAAGACCCTATCACTATTATTCAAAATTATTAAAAAATAATTTAAAAATGTTGAAATAAAATAAAAACTCAAATATACCTTCACGTCCTCCATTAAATTTGACACGTATTTTCTTGTCCATATATTTTGAAAGATCCAGTATTGATTCTTTTTTAGGTTTTGTATCCTGTGCAAAAGTACTACCGCCTCTTCCTCCTCTACCGCCGCCTCTGCCACGTTGTGCACCTCTTCCTCTACTGCCCTTTCAAAGGAAAAATAATCAGTTACATAAATAAATACCAATTTAACAAAAAAATAAAGAATTATAATTACTCTATCAGACATTGTATACTAAGTTATATATGGTGGTGTTTTTTTTTAAAAAAAAATAGAATTAATATTGCTTCCTAATAAGGAATGCCTTAATAGTACAAACTGCGTCCATAAAAAAAAAATTTTTTATCGATTGATCAACATCTGATTGAAGAAATAGTTTTTTATTTATTACTCATTTGGTTTGGCTGGTCGTTTTCGGTTGTATAGCTCAGTTCGCTATGGCTATGGTTGCTGAAACAGATCTTGGAAATGCATCTCAACTTATACGACAGTCAATTCCTGATATCGATGATGCGATCGTAGAATATGTAGTAGGTTATTTAGATGAAACACCTTCAATAGTTGACGGAGAAGATGCGATCGGCGATTTTATTCGACCGATTCTGCTTGATGCTGGTGGCGATGAAGAAGGAATTCATCAACTTTGTGAAAAGTTGTCAAAACTTTTTGCTAAGGTTAATGATAAGCCTAGTACAAATGGACTTGCTAAGTTAGAACAACCAGTAAACATGCTCACGAGCAATTCCATTTCGGCAACAGCGCGTCTAGCTACTTCATCTATAGATCTGGAAGCTGTGAGCGGTAGGAAAGTTGGTACTAGAGTAGACACTAAGAAATTAGAAAAAGCAGAAGCAAAGATTAAAGCAAAAATAGAGAAACGTGAACGTAGATCTAATTACGAGGCTAGTAAATTGATTAATAAAAATGCCGATAATGAATTTTATATGCAAGTTAATCCTATTCTTGATTATACATCGACAAAAGGAAAGGTTAAAGATGTTAAAATTGAAAACTTTGATATTTCCTTTGGCGGTAAAGGAATTCTTTCAAATGCAAACTTAACATTGGTATTCGGTAGACGTTATGGACTAGTTGGGAGGAATGGTATAGGTAAATCAACATTGTTAAGAACTATATCAAAAAGAGAGATAGCCGTGCCTACGCATATTAGTATTTTACATGTTGAACAAGAGGTAAACTGTCATATATTTTAACCTTTGTATATTACATTATCTTAAATAATTATAATTATTGAATTGATCAACTTAATAAAATTGTAGATGGTTGGTGATGATGTCGAGGCTATTCAAGCTGTGTTAAGTGCAGATGTTTGGAGAGAACATTTATTGAATGAGGAGAGATCATTAAATGCACAGATTAATGAGCTTGAAACTTCACCAGATCCTAATATGGATGATACTAACCTTGAGCAAATGAAAGAATCTTTAAATGCAAGTCTTAAAGATATATATCAAAAATTGGAAGATATTGAGAGTGATAAGGCAGAAGCACGGTAATTTTACTTGATAATTTAGTATTCATTTATTATGATGAATTTGATAATTCTCATCAATGTTGATTGAATTTTAAGTGCTGCAGCAATTTTATCTGGATTAGGGTTCCCGTCAGATAAACATCACAATGCAACAAAGACGTTTTCCGGAGGTTGGCGTATGCGTCTTGCGTTAGCTAGAGCATTGTTTTGTCGTCCTGATCTACTATTATTGGACGAACCGACAAATATGTTGGATGTAAGTACCTGATATATATTATCATTTATTATTATTATTATTATTGTGATTAATTAATCACGAAACTTTTATTTAAAGATTCCCGCAGTTGCATGGCTAGAGCAATACTTAAAAAAATGGCCAAGTACACTACTTGTAGTTTCTCACGACCGAGGTATATAAATTTAAGTCAAACATTTTATACTTTTGTGATATTTTACTAAAATGAAATTTAAATTTCGTTACAATTTAGAGTTCCTTGATGAAGTTGCGACAGATATCTTACATCAGCATTCGGAACGGCTTGATTATTACAAGGGCAATTTCGCACAGTTTTATGCTAATAAAGAAGAACGCCGCAAGAATCATCAACGTGAATATGAAAGTCAAATGCAATATAGACAACATTTACAAGATTTTATTGATCGTTGGAGATATAATGCAAAGAGAGCTCCTCAAGCTCAGAGTAAAATTAAAATTTTGGAAAAGCTTCCAGTTTTGGATCCACCAGAAATAGAATTTATTGTGACGTTTAAGTAATTGTCAACAAAAGAAGTTTTTAAAAATACTTGTAGGTTAATCCGATAATTAAAATTTTTGATTTACAATTCTTTAGATTTCCAAACCCAGATCCACTTAGTCCACCTATTCTTCAATTAGATGATGTTAGTTTTAAATATGAAACTGGCGATAATATTCTTACAGATGTTAATCTTTCCGTTCAGTTGGATTCTCGTATTGCAGTTGTTGGTTGGTTATAATTTTTTTTAATGCTTTTGTAATTAAAATTCACATTTATATATTTATCGTATTATTTTTTTTTTAGGTCCTAATGGTTCAGGTAAATCGACGTTACTCAAGTTATTAACAGGTATACTTGAGCCGCGATCTGGTATAGTGAAGCGACATGGGCGTCTTAGATTTGCGCACTTTATGCAGCATCATGTAGATCAATTAGATCTTGGTACCAGTCCAGTAGGTTTTATGGCACAGAAATATCCTGGTAAAAGCGAGGAAGAATATCGTAGACAATTGGGAAATTTTGGAATCACAGGAATGACTGGTTTACAGTCATTAGAAACATTATCTGGAGGCCAAAAAAGCAGAGTTACCTTTGCTTGTTTGGGTTTACGAAACCCTCACATTTTAATTCTTGATGAGGTAAATCATAGTCCTATTAGTCTTATTATAACTAACATACGAATTTATATAAATTTACTAATATTTTTATACGTAATTATTTAACTAATATAAAATAGCCGACCAATCATCTTGATATGGATTCAATTGATGCATTGACGAACGCTCTTAAAGAATTCAAAGGTGGCGTAATTCTTGTTTCTCACGATGAGAGATTCATTGATTCGGTTTGTAATGAGATTTGGGTTTGTGATGGTGGAAAAGTCAATAAGTTTGATGGAGATACAATTAAGCAATACAGACAAATGATCCTTCCAAAAGAGGAGCCTTGATTAAATAGATATTTATTTATTTATGAATAAAATACAAGTCACAATATTATTATTAACGTACTGTATATATATGAATATCATAATATTATGTCAAAATGTTATTCTAGAAGGGATTAGTCACTAATATTGCTTATGAAGAATAGATCTCAGTACTTGTGTAACAATGTTGTGATGTCTTTTTTTCTATTTTAGTCCAATCAAATTAAACTTATTGTACACGAATGAAATTTTTTTTTCTCCACGTTTTTTGAACATTACTAATTTCACAACACCTTTGACCTTTACCTTTCGTTTTAAAGATAGTTCTTGATACAAATTATTTATTTTGTAAGAGATATTTCTATAAATAATGAATCAAGTTTACAATAATCCTTTAATTATCAGGAATGTTAAATTTAAAGAACATCTTACTGAGGAAGAAGCTTTAAAGAAAATCAACGAATTTAGATCAAGTGATGCAGGAAAAGCATTACCCGATAATAAGAAAATTAGTTTAAAAAGGATTGCAAATTATTTTGTTACTCATCCAAATTTTGATGAAGTTTCTGATGATCACGTGCTTATCAGAGAAGGTTATCCCGTTATTTTTACTAGTAAAAATTATAAAAAGTTAAAGTATGAAAAATCAGTTAAAAGAGAAGAGATAGATAATATGAATAATGATGGTGATGGCGTTAATGAGAGCATTAACACTTTATCTAAAAGCGATCCACTTAAAATTTCAAAACAGAAACCAAGAATACGCGACATTCTTATATCTAAAGGTATAGATCCTAAACCTCAAACGTTGGTTCCGGATAAGGATGGGAAAATGAGATTGATCGAAATAGCGGCTACTCGGGAGAGTTATGTGAGTAAAGATAATACTAAACCAAATAGTAAAAAAACTACCGCTGCAAAGAAGAAAAATCATAGTAACGTTGCAAAACATAGTGAAATTGACGATCATGTCGGGACAAATAGAGTTGTAATTTCGCTGCCAAAGAAGAAGAAAAAGAAATCAACAAATGAGGGAAATAATGCTACTGGAGACAATTGTATTCAGGAGACTGGATTGATCCAGGAGAGTAATGTAGAAATGGAAAATGTTGACTCTTCAAAACAATCTGGATTTAATGGTGACAAGAAAAGTGAAACAAAAAGGAAGGAAGCTAATGGAGAAAGCAAAGATAATAGTAATATGAAGAAAATGAAGAAAATTAAAAATAGCCCTACAGAGGAGAAAAAATCCGAAAACAAAGTAGTAATCAAAACTTCTAAGAAGAGAACTTCTCATGAACATGATAAGATAAATGTTAAAAAGATTAAAGTTGATAATTCTATTGATGATGAAGAAAGCAATGACATCAACAGTGAAGTCACGAGTGAACGTAAATTAATTCAGGATATTGATGAAACGGGATTAATCCAAGGTACTGCAAAAGTTAAAGGAGATTCTTTAAAGAAGAAGAAAAAGAAGAAATCTAAAGAAGAAAGTCATATTACAAATCTTAAATCCGAGTTTAAGATTGGTAAAGTAAAAAATAACAAAAAGGACTCTTCAAAAGAGAGTGATTTAAAAAACAATATAAGCATCTCTTCTAAAGAGACTATAGATAAAGATAGTACTAATACCGGTAACGCTGTTACTATAAATATAAAGAAAAAGAAAAAAAAGAATAATAAATCTAAAGTAACTGAGGATTGAATTTGATGATTTGGGTCCGGTTAATAGTTCTAATCTAGTTTAATTTAAAATAATTGTATTTTTCAATTTAGGATTTTGTATAATACTAATTCCATGTGTTCGCGTAAGTCTTTGTGACTATTTTTTTAGTGGCTAGAATAAAACTTATATTAATTATTATTTACATTATAAATGTCAAAACCGTTTTCTCATTTGAATACTTTTATTAAGAGTACTTATACTACAATACTACAAAAAGTTTATTTATAAATATATTTACCACTGAAGAAACCTTAAGATATATCTATCCTTTATTTCAATTTTGAATTCAATTTTTAAAAAAGATGTTTATTGAGGTCTAAGCAATTCTTCTAATTGTCGTACTGTTTTATGATCGATCAAAAGTATTTCATGTCCCATGATATTGTAAACATCACCTGCCTCAACAATGTCGTTAGCACTCAAAGCGTGAACTCTTTGTAAATTCCTTGACGCAAGATCCAATTCTTTCATATGATCCATAGTCAAAAACAAAATTGAATGACCTTGTTTCCTATAATCAGCAAGAGGATCCCACACATTTCTATCCAAAATAGATAACAAATCTCGTGTCTTACTCGATTTCAATTTTAAATTTTCAACGATGACAAGTTGATTTTGCACAAATTTCGTTGTTAGCGCGGATCGTAAGCCAAAGAGTTGTACTTGTCTTTGTAAATCGCTAGAATGCGACCGTGGCTTAGGTCCATGGGCGACACCACCTTATCCAAAACAAAATTTTATGGATTAATATATATATTCGAAATACGTTAATTGATGAAATAGATACTTACCACCTCTGAAGTGAGGTGCTCGATGACTTCCGACTCTAGCTTTTCCTCTTCCCTTTTGTTTTGCCCATTTTCTAGTAGTTCCTCTTACCTCACTTCTATTTTTAGAAGAATGTGTTCCCTGTCTTAAACAATCCCGTTGCCATACAATCACTCTTTGTAATAAATCTTTTCTAATTGGTGCTCCAAATACTCTCCGATCCAAATTTATTATTCCTAATGGTGTATTTGTCTCAAAGTCATGAAGCCATGCTTGAATATGAGTTGGCAAAGGTGAGACAGCTTAATAATTTTGTACACAAAAAAGAAAGAAAGGAAGGAATTGGGTTAGTTATATAATTAAATAATGAGAAAGAAGATACTTGAAATATTAAATCACCTTTAAGTATAACATTCGGTTGTGTTGATATTAAATTTTCTTTTGATATATTCTATAATTCAGATGGAATTAATTAATATAAAAACAAACAAGTCACTATACATGCACAAGAATTACCTCTGAAACAAATTTGGTATGCAAAGTTCGTTGGCGTTGCCAATGTCTGAATAATAATGTTCTCCACTCTTTCGCCCACCACATAGATAAAAAAGATATGAGATAATCATTTACAAGGTGATCCAGAAATTCGTAGTCTTATTGGCACATAAAACCGTCATAATGCGAGCCAAGTTTGTTTATCATTTGCCGGGCTTAAATTTTTAAGAATAACTAAACAATGTTTTATATAATTTTAACCGGGGGGAATTTACCCGCCCTTGATTAGTAGTTTAAGATCACATTGCTCCGTTTTTACATTATGACAATTAAATTGTAGTTTTTCAAAGTATAGTTTATCTTTATTTAATTCTTTTTAGGATCTTCTTTTAGCGAAACAATCTTATTAAGAATATATTTATTCTCTGTTTCATCATTAATAAGAGAATCTTTATCGAGACAGAAATATCCAACACGAATAGCTTGAAATCTAACAGTTTCAAATTCTTTCTTTGAATTCTCAAAAGATTTTGAAATGACTTGATTTAATCCAATTTCGATTAAAGAATTTGTAGCTAATTTTAAACTATCGGGATTAATATCTTTTAAGTAACCTTCGGGATGCGCCAAAGGATTTTCTGACATAAAGAAATTATTATAAATTCTAACTTCATTTAAACGAATAGGTGACCGATGTTTTGTTGATTCTGATACCCATTGAATATATGTTTTAGGCTTCTTAACATCCGGGCCTTTTTCATATCGGCAAATTAAATATTCAATATTTCCTTCTGAATCTTTTTTTAAGTCAGTACAAGTAATACAATGTTCCACATATAATAAACCTACTGTTTTACCAACAGCAAGTCGGAAATAATCTGGAGAATCCTGTTCTCGGAAGTCTGATTTATCGATATAGACGATCTTACTAAATGGAACGACATGCTATAAAGTAAAAAGAAAGGATAAATAACTATTCGAAATTATTTTTATAATTATATTATATGTATTTACCTCGCCCATAGAAGGATCTTTTGGTTTAAAAGGAATGGTTAATTCCTCTATATAATCATCAGGTAAGTTTTCGATGATTATCTTGATTGGATCCACAACTAACATCAACCTTGGCACGTGAACATCAAGATAATCACGAACATATTTTTCAAAACGTGACACTTGAATGGTAGAATTTGAAGTAGTAACACCAAGATCTTGAACGAATCCATTTATTGCCTCAGGAGGAACTCCGCGTCTACGTAATGCTGGTAAAGTATATAATCTTGGATCATCCCATCCTTTAACATATCCTTCATCAACAAGTTTGGCAATTTTTCGTTTCGACATTATTGTATTATTAATATTTAATCTGATAGAAAAAAAAAAAATTAATATTTTTTTCTTAGTATTGGCAAATTAAAACAAACCAACCTATTATATTCAAACTGAATAGGCTTATAAACTTCAAGTGCATCACAAAGCCAATAATATGATTCACGCGACATGCGAAACTCGAGGGTACAAAGTGAATGAGTGATGTTTTCAAATGAATCGCATAAACAATGTGTATAATCATAAGTCGGATAAACACACCATGTATCACCAGTTCTATGATGGGGGGTATTTAAAACGCGATACGCGACTAAATCCCAGAATTGAGGATTCCCACTTTGCATATCCATTTTCATACGAAGAGTTACTTGACCTTCCTTATAGCGTCCTTCTTTCATCTTCTCAAATTCAGTCAATGATTCTTCAATTGGACGATTACGATGCACACATTCTCTACGTTCACCACCATCATCTCCTCCACGCATCTCATGCATCTCTTCAGGTGTACAACTACACACATAAGCTTTGTCCCGTTTTATTAACTCAACTGCTAACTCATATAGATTATCAAAATAATCTGAAGAATAAGTGATCTTCCATGGTGTAAACCCCAGCCATTCTATAGTTTCCTTAATGGAAGTAAAATATATTTCTTCTTCAGCTATCATTTTCAAAAGGAATTGTTAGAAGAGAGTTAAAATATAAATCAATAACAAAATACAATTACCTTCTGGATTTGTGTCGTCATACCTATAATTAAATTGTTAATAATTGTATTATTAATTGTTATATAAATTATTATAATATTAAAAATTGAATGTAAACCTGAGATAACATAATCCATTGTGAGCTCTTGCATATCCAAAATTCACATTTATTGCTTTAGCATGGCCAATGTGTAAAAAACCATTTGGTTCAGGAGGAAATCGAGTAAGCACTTTACCACTAGTTTCCTTTAAGTGTTGTTTCATTAATTCAGATTTTATTTGTGGATTGCCACCAGGCTTATGTAGCTTGGCTAGTTCCCCTTCTAAGAACATATTTGGAACACTATTTTGTTCAGATTTATTTGAATTAGACCCTGATACTTTCACGTCTGACTTTTTCTTATCAGTATCCTTTTTCTATATAAAAAAATAAAAAAAGTTATTTTTATTTATTTTTTTTTTAATCAAGACTTTTATCAATTTGAACTATACCTTTCCCTTAGAGGTCATATCTCTCTCATCTTTAGGTCCAATCAACGCGGCAACCTGTTTTTCCAATTCCTCTTTGACAGTAACACCATTGGCCCATTTCAATTCAGGAATCTGTCTCGCCTGAGCTAATAATGGCCCAAGCAGTTTGTACCTATCCTTTATAAGAGATTCCTTTTTAGATTCCAAAAACGAGGATATTGCATTTGAAATCTGTTCGTGTGTTACTACGACACCTAAATAGAAAGAAAGAATACTTTAGATAATAAATTCCTCAAATAAGAATTTATAATAAAATGTTTTCTTCTTACCAACTCCACAAGCATTATCAAAATCGGTATCAATTATTTCGTCTCCCGCATTTTCAGTATATTTTATAGCCGCTGTATGATAAAATAAACTAGCTTAGAGTTAGTTATTCAGAATGAGTTCGCGTTGAAAATATCTTACCAGCAACCTGATCAGCGGTTTTTAACTTTTTATCAATAATTGCGCGTGTAATATAACCCAAATGCTTATTTGCATTTTTAGTAATAGTTGAGGCAAGTGTATAAAGTAATGCACCAACGGCTTTATCACAACCTGTTTCACTGATACCAGCCTCTGCAATCGTAGCTTGTAAAGTGGGAGCTAATTTCTTATTTTTTGCTGTTTCTTTAGCACGTTGTTCTGTCAAGCCAATTGATTGAAATAAGCTGACCAATTCGTTATCAGCCATAATTATTCAGTTTAGGGTTTCGTAAAATTCGTGGAAAATTAAAAACGTGATTTGGTGATTTCAGTGATTATTTAGATTATCGCCATGAGTTAAAATACTGTATTTATACTGTCAAATCACTATGATGATTATGTGATGACCTAGTATGACTCATAATTACTGTAGTTCTTGACTTCTTGTTAATGTATAAAGGCGCATGATGGAAGAAAATTCAATAACAAGTAAAATGATATACTTAATATAAAAAATTTTATTTTATTTTATTTTATTAACATACTATAATATATCGTTAAATGTTAAAGATAATATTTTCGGTTTTCTCTTAGGTAAACGCGTTACTTTGTATTATAATTATATCATTATATTTGATTAATGTAAAATTGAAATTTATAGTGGCGATATGTTGGGGATTTACGAATCCTTTTATTAAACAGGGATCTAAAGGGTTAGAGAATATTAAAAGGAGTAATTGGATTAATCAAACATTAGCAGAAATTTGGTTTCTTATTACAAGATGGCAGGTAATATAAACAAATTAATTATATTGGATGTTTTTTTTCATAAGCTATTTAATGATTATTATAAATATATATAGTATATTGTCCCTTTACTTTTAAATTTAAGTGGATCTATAGTTTATTATTACACACTTGGTCAAGCAGGTAAATAAATTTAATTATGAATTTTGGTTTATTTATATTAAAATTAAATTAATTTTTTTTTTTTAATTTAGATTTATCACTAGCAGTTCCTATTACAAATTCATTAACATTCATATTTACAACTTTAGCAGCTAACTTAGTTGGTGAAGAAGTTGGATATAAAGGTAAATATAATTTATTATATTATTATTATAAAACTTGATTTAATTTTAATATTTTTTTTTTTTTTTAAGAATCTTGGATTGGTATGGCAATTGTTGTAATTGGTGTTGGTTTATGTGTTAATAGTAAAGTTAATAGCAATTAATCTAAATATACTGTAAAATATATTTTTTTCTTTTTTAATAAATTTCATAAATACATAAATATTAAAAAATTTTGACGTATCCAAAAAGTGTTATAAAATAACAGATAATAATAATGATATTGAAGTTAATTGTAATGGTTTCATATTTCATTAGCTATTATATTTAGTAGAAATATTAACTAAAGTTCCTAAAAATTAATATAAAAATACATAATAAAATGGTTTATTTCCTTTAAATGTACTACATCTTGATAAAAACTTGTGAAAATTCAAAATTCAGAGTTCACCATCATCATCAGTAACAATCAAGTAAGAGATTACAATATAAATTCAAAAATATCTCTGTGATGCATTGGTTTAAATTATACATTTTTTTTTTATTATTATTATTTTTTTTTATTATTATTTTATTACTTAATGTTAATTTTTCAATCTATTACAATTCAATCTATTACATATATATTAAAACCATTTGATTAAAAATTAATTAGCATAAATACTATAAATATATAAATTATTTCTTACATTCTAAATAGGCTAGTCTTAAAACAAATGAAATATATGATCTTTCCTATAGCGTAAAAAGCGTATTTCACGTAAATAAAGTATATGTAGCTTTATTCCTTATAACAAAGCTTCAATTCAGTATTTGATTAAATTTTCAAATGTCAAGCTTTTAGAGTACGCGTATTACGCAAGCTTGAAACTAAATGTAAGACATAGACATATTTATCATCTGACTCCCACTCTTATTTATTTGACATAGTCTGAATGTGTTCTGTAATTCGACCAAAGTATCGTGTGTTCACAATTTTGCCGCTTCAATTTTTTTTTTTGTGAAAATGATTCACATCTCAATTTATTATTACTTTTTAAAAACTTTTGGGAATAATTAAAAGGTTATACCATTTTATCACCTCAAAGATCCACTTTTCCAATATTGTAAAAATGTCTATAGTCAATACACCAGTTTCAAATAAAATTAACTAAATAAAAATATAACATTTCCAAGACTATATATAAGTCAGAAATATTACCATTAGTTTTAAAAAGTGGGTGATCTACCAACACTCACCCAATATTCCACCAACTATCAATTCGCTCTCAATTGCTTAATCATTTGCGTCAACAATACCTCCGTCTGAAATAGCAAAGGTCGCATCGCCTTCGGGCAGACAAGGAGAGTCGTAAATTTTACAAATTCGGCATTCACCCTTACCTTTACGTAGATAAAGTCTAACAAAAAAAATCGATTTATTAGCAACATAAAATTCAAATTATAAAGATTCAACGAACATTACCTTGTCGTGGAAGTATGAGCAATGATATTTCCTCCGATGGGTTTCTTTGTATCACCACCAAACATACTAGCAGCACCGTCAACACTCGCCACTACTTGATTTGTTATGACAACAGCAATTCCGAACTAAAGTAAAAAAAAAAATCACTAAAGAGTGCATAATTATATATAGCGGGCTTTTTAAAATAAATACCTCATCAGCTAAACGCTGAAGATTTCGTAAAAATTTAGCTAAATGCATCTGACGCGCAGCAAGTTCTCCACGACCAGAGAAATCTGTTCTGTATAATGCCGTAGCACTGTCGACAATCATCAAGGCAAATCTAATTTCAAATAAAGCGTAACTCAGAATTAAATGTGTTAATGTAATGCTTTATAAATTCCATTATTATACCTCGATTCCGCCATCATGGCAGCGGCATGTAGCAAAAGAGTCATCTGATGATCAGTGTTATAAGCTCTTGCAATAGCAACATTATCCAAAGCATCTTCACTGACCAAACCAAACCTTTCTGCTATGGAAACTAATCTCTCGGGACGGAAGGTACCTTCAGTGTCTATATAGACACACCTCCCTTCAGCACCACCAAGTTCAATAGGAAGCTTTTGTCCGACAAAAAAAAAAAATATTAAGTTTCAATAAATTAAAAGAACAATTTATTGAAGCCATTCTTACTTGACATGCCACAGACATTGTGTGACATATTTGAGATTTCCCAGTCCTAAATTCTCCAAATATTTCCGTAATTGATCCGGTCTCAATGCCACCTAAATATTATTATTGAAATTGCGATATTTTAAACGATCAAATTCTCATTATAATTTATCTACTTAAATATCGAAATAATTAAATTATGCAATACCTCCAAGAAGTTTATCCAACTCTTTTGATCCTGTTGTTATATAAAGAGTATCGCGTCTTTTTGCTTGAATTTCTGTTGCAGAAAGAAAACCCATTGGTGCCATCTTGAAAGCTATTAAGAAACAATTAAATATTAAATTAAAATAATAATATAAGAAAATCAACTATAATTATTACAGCTCAACCTTCTCCTTGGATTTTATCTACTTTGGCCTCAGAAAGTCCCTTAACATTTAGTAAGACTTTTCGTGGAGAATAAGCTACAGATTGAATTGTATGGAAACCGTTATCCGTAAGTTTTTTAATATCCGACGCGTTAATTCCAAATTCCTACAAAATATTAAAAGAAGTTCATATTATAAGGTCAAACCAAGAAGTTACACGTTAAAAATTGGGATAGCATTTAGTTTGAGACTAAACCTCAAGTCTTTGAATTGGAATATGTGTAGGTTCATGTTCAGTTTCCTCGGTTTCCTCCTCATAAGTTTCTTCGTTAAGTTCGTTATTCATTTTTAAGTAATAGAGTTTGCAAAAATTGCAAAAAAAAAAACCTAGAAGATTTGGTTTCTTAGATGAGAACAAAGAAGTGAACTTGTAAAACACGTGTTTGATCTGATATTCCCATGTCAATATAACATATATGGTCGTTGTTATTTCACGTGATTTTGTGCCGGCATTACGTCATTAAGGCATTAAGAAATTAACGACATTGTAACCCCCTCTAATTTTAGGGTCTGGTATAACTTAGTTCGTCTCTCATTGTGTATACATACTGGTGGCAATTCAAGAGTGTGAAACCGCATTAGTCAACATTCATTTATTTTTAGGAGGTTAAAAGTAAACAAATGAATAGAGAAGCATATCAAGGTCCACAAGGAGGTCCACCTCCACCTCCAGGTCCTGTTAATCAAGCGACACCAAGAGCAAGCGATGCTGCAGCAAAAATGTTATATAATTGTGCAGGTATTTAACTTTCTGACATTCAACTACTCATACTTTTCTTAAATTGAGTTTTAATCGTATATTATGTTATTTATATTAAAAGATTGTGGAGCGGAAAATGAAATAAGACCGAAAGAACCTTTACGTTGTAAAGAATGTGGCCATAGAATTATGTATAAACAGAGAACAAAAAAGAGTAAGTCTCTCTTCTTTACTTCAATCTTTGATTTGTTATTTTATATATTATTATTAATTTGACTTGTATTTGATAAAGTGGTCCAATTTGAAGCTCGTTGACAATAAATAATATTGTAATTTTTCTTTCATTACAACCGGAATTTGCTTTACCATGAAAGACAATTTTTACTATTAATATCCTTCCGAAATTAGTTACATTAGATTTTTTTTTTTATTAAGAAAAGCGTTAAAAAATACAGACGTTATCAAACATAAAAATCGAAAATATCATATTCGTTTAAAGACTAGTTAGTAATCGAAACTAACTATACGACTTTATTATAATAAATAAACTTTATAATTTTTCAGATTGAAAAATCGAGACTTTAGTTAAAATAAATTATGTTTATCTGTAAATATATTTATTTTTTTTTACATAATTCATTTTTCGGTACTATAATTATTATAAATCAAATTATCAATTTACTAATAAGTAAAAAATACAAGATATAACTAGAGGTAAGAGAATACAAAGTATAAAAAAGAATCTAGTATAAAAGTATCATAATGTTTAAATTTTATTTTATTTAACATTTAACGTCGCCACCACTTGCTTTGGTATTTAAGATAAGACCCACAATTAAACCATAAAGACCCAATACTTCGGCGAAAATGAGAATAAGAATCTAGAAAGTAAAAAAATTAATTAGAATTCACTTATCATTTCCATTAAGAAAAAAAAGTTTTTTTTTTTAACTCGAGTATACTTACCATACCAACAAATAATCTTGGTTGTTGTGCAGTAGCTCGTACACCAGCATCACCAACTACACCAATAGCGAATCCAGCTGCAAGACCAGCAAGACCGACACTTAACCCAGCACCAAGCTGAATAAATCCACTAGAAATCAATGCATTGATCGTTAAAACAAAAAGAAAATCATTTGATAAAAATTTTTCAAACATTGAATTACTTACGTAAATAATGCCATTTCCTGTTTAACTGTATAAAATATATTGGAATATTAACAAATGTAGACATTAAATTCATTATATTATAAAAGAAAAAGATACTTACGACCATCAGAAATTAAGACAGATACGACCAATCCGTAAATACCAATAATACCAGCCATAACAATTGGTACAATAGCTTTCATAACTAAATCAGGACGCAAGACTCCCATAGCTGATAATCCTGTTCCGGCTTTGGCTGTGCCATATGCTGCTCCGAAGCCTTTTTTTTTTTTCAAAAAATAAGAATGTTTAAATTAATGTATAACTTCAAAGCATCTCTAACGTATAAAAATATGTGAACAATAATTTCTCATGTGAAACATAGTCTAAAGCTGACATGAACTCTTTACGAATAATACAAAAAATATTTCCCCCATAAAATTCTAATCTCAAAGTTTTAATAATAGTAAATATTTTTTTAAAATTTATTAACTATATAAATATACTAAACCAGAAAAAATAAAATTACTTACAGGTAAATACAATAGCGGAAGTACATCCCAAAGCACCAAAGATTGGGGCATAGACAGGGCTATATTTGCAAATTGGTTAAATTAACAAAAAACAAGCCGAGACGAATTTACATCAAAACAAATCTACTAACCATAAGTTTGGTGTTGGTTCAGCCATTTTGTATTATTAAAAAGGAATAATAAACCGTTAAGAAAAAATTAAGTTTGCGTCGTGATAAAAGTTTAAGAACAAAAAAAAAGTGACAAGTAGATGACTAGAAAAAAATGTAAACGAAAAGTGAAAGGTCAGTTAGAAGTGAAGGAGGAAAAAACAAAACTGAAATTAAATTGTTTGTGAAATGGTCCTTCAAAAGATGGAAAGATCGGGCAAAAGATAAAAAAATTTGATTGGAGGAGACAACTAACCGTTATACAAATAATACACGCCAGATATAATCTTGATACACAAATTTATACTTTCTTTTCAAAGATCAAAATCAGTGATCTTTTTTTAAAACTATTTTACGGCTGTCCCCAGTCGGAAACTACTACAACTGTACAAGGTTACACCGATAGATTACGCCGATGTTGTGACGCAGTTTTTGATACATTTTTACTTTATTCATTAATAAATCATTCGATTTTAATTATTAATTTAATTATAAAATTTCTTTAACATTATTATTATTTTATATTAGTAAATCGCCTATATTTCAATCTCTTCATCTGAACTCAAACTGATTTCAATTTGTCCAGGATCGATAATCACTTTTTTATTATTTGTAATACGCGTTTCTACATAATCAACTTCTTTATCCAGTATAAATTCATGATTGTCTGTAATATTATTATTAAGTTGTGTTGTTTCTATGTATTGAGGTGCAGTTACGTCATGAGATGACTCTAAAGAGTCATTTCCATCAAATGGTACATCTGTTAAATTATTATTTAAATTCTTGACCTTCTTGTCACTTACAGATTCCATTGATGATTCATGATTTCTCTCATTAATATCTTTTTTCTTAATTTCTATATCAGTTTTGGTTTCTGAGGACCCATGCTTCATGCTTTTTTCGTCACTTACAGATCCAAAGGATGGTTCATGATCCTTTTCATCAATATACTTTTTCTTAATTTCTGCATCAGCCTTAGGTATCATATTTGTAGAATTTGAACCAAATGTTGACTCGTCTAAACTTGATATGCCATTAATATCACTTTTTCCCAAAGATTTATGTTTCATGTCTGAGGCGCTTGAGGATTGCAAATTTAATGATTGAATTCCAGCAAAATTTCCTTCCATATTTGATGCCTTTTTTTCTTCTTCCCTTTCATGATAACGACGTATTCGTTCTTCAGCAGAATCATCTTTAAGCATTAATGCTAAGCTTGCTGCAGCGCGAAGTGAGGAAGGGTCTCCTCGACGTGCTAAAGTGTTCAAAACGTAATGCACTGAATTTTCTTTTTTTGCCACGAGGTGGCTGAACCAAAATAGACAATATTAGTTAAAGCTTAATAAAGAAAAAAAAAATACTCATGTTTAATATAACAAAAGTCATGCACAATCAAATGAAAATTCATAATATAGCTACCACAAGGCAGCCTGTTCGTATGCCTCTTCCTTTTCTAGTTGAATCGCCCATGAGTTATATAAATCAGAAAAAATAGGATCATCATCGGGAAGTCGTTGCTTTGCTAGAGCTATAGCTTCACTAAAAGTAGGGACGTTAGCATATGTTTTTTTATAACGGTTCGTTTTAAAAAAAATTTTTTATTATTGATTTACCGGAACATTTCAGCTCTATGGTAAATCTTAATTGCTTCACGTATTTCTCCACACGCAATCCAACACATAACAGATCCATGATGATCGTTTTTTGCTGCGAGCTTTTGAGCCTGCCGACGCATCATAGACAGCCATACATCTCGTCCAGCTGCGAATTAACATAAAAATAAACATTCTGCTTGTTCTATTTAACATACTTAGTCCTATAAAAAGAGCTCTTACCAATAGGACTAAGAGCAAGAATCATCCAATCTTGCTCAGAAAATTCCTCAGTGTCTTCGGTACGTTTAACCAATGAGGCGAAATTACTAGACCATAAATCTAATAAAATTGCAGGATTTGCATCTAAGCCACCTAAATTGAAAGTAGCGCCTGTTTCATTATGTGTTGCAACTGCCAAAATACGTTAAATATTTAATAATTAATTACGTTACCGAAGTTTATTAAATTGAAATAAATAAATATGAATATATTATACCTTCTTTTGACATAACTTTCCTTGCCATGTATTTATCTCCAAAGAAGAGCTGATCGAACGTCGACTTCTGTGAATCAACGATATTTTCTTTATCAGGTTCCTTGCCATCCCATAAATTCATAGCTTTTTCCCATTCTCCTCCATATAATTTATGTGCAAGCTCAAAAATCTTATATTGAAGATTCTTACGCCGAGCGGGAATAGAACTAACAGGAAATAGATTTTTTAATTTTTTAGTTTTTTTGGATGACCGATTGTCCGGTTTGCGTCCAACTTCTGTGGGCACAACAGTATCTTTTTTTACCGTTGACTGAACATCCATAGCTTCTGCTGACACTATACTTTGCGTCGAAGATGACGATTTTTCATTCAACAAGACCGATTTTGGTTTGTTTTCATTTAGTGCGTCTTTTTTATCATTATTATTTAATATTATTATTTGGATCCATTAAAGGAAACAAAACTAGCACGGAAATTTTAACGATACCTTTATTTTGTTTATAGATATTCTCGCTGGGCCTCCAAGCAATACACATTGCATCATCTCCTGCAGTAAAAACTAAATCTTCATCATGCAAACTCCATTCTGTACAAAATAATCGACTTTGGGGTTGATGTCCACAGAATAGAGAAATTGGAGAACCATCCAATAAATTCCAAACCTTGAAA
Source organism: Rhizophagus irregularis (assembly GCF_026210795.1). NCBI lineage: Eukaryota > Fungi > Glomeromycota > Glomeromycetes > Glomerales > Glomeraceae > Rhizophagus > Rhizophagus irregularis. The sequence continues at coordinate 2,841,707 of NC_089448.1, read as the reverse complement.
ATAAAATAATAAATTAGCATAAGTGTCCATCAAATTCATAAAACAATTAATATAATTTAATTACAATAGCTGTTCCATCAAATGACGAAGAAAGAAGCTTAGTAGTATTAGTTGGACACCATGAGATACCGGTTACCCCTCTTTTGTGCATTTGAAGAATTAGTTTACTCGACGATGTTGGAATGTAAACTATAATAAACGCAACATATATATGTGTGCGTGTGTGAATCAATCAACATAATTTAAATTAATCCCGATTAACAAACAGTTAAAAAAATAATTACCCGTAGAAGCTAATTTTTCCGGATCGCTTAAATCATGAATTGTAACTAATGTATCATCTGATCCACATGCAATTAGAAAAGAATTTCCTTCAGCATCTAAAAAGATTACAAAATATATTTATTATAGAGACAAATTATCACAAATATAAGATACATAACAACAAACCTGGAGGGCACCATGAAAGCTTATTAATTGTGGCACGATGTCCAACATTATGATATATAACTTTTAACGAAGGTAATTCATAAACTTCTACCCGCCCGTCAACATTACCAACGGCAAAATATTTGCCGGTAGGATGTACGGCAATTTCACTTCGTTTTGGTAAATATCCAGATTTATTCTAAAAAAAACATGCTTTTTAGTTGTAAAAATGCAAGTTTATGAGTGTTTCTCAAATTTTACCTTCAAGATTTGTATCCAATCTGCATTAACTTCTTTAATCATATCGTTGACGGAAATAGATGGTGCCTTGATTTTAGCGGTGTCACTTAGTAATATTTGTCCATCGCCTCCACAACTAAGAACGAACGCTCCCGGTGACTCTTCTTTTGACCAATTTAACCATTCTGGCATACACCATTGAATAGAATACACTTTGCTCTTATGATAAGAAGTAAAGGTTTTAAAGTTCTTATCACTCTGGAATTCATCAAACAAACCAATTGTACCAATATCAGTCCCATAAGCAAATAATCCTTCCTTAGTTGGATGATATTTTAACTTTACGTAGAAGTAGCAAATAGATATGATAAGTTATTAACAAAAACAAAAAAAAAAAATAGTAAAAAATAACAAATAATTATTAATTAAAATACTTGCACTAGATATTTTGGTTTTAAGGCCCTTATAATATAATGAAATATCATATGAATTTTGAAGACTTGCGAACTTCCATATCTTAACTGAACTATCCCCACCTCCAATTGCCAGTTTATATGGATCCACAGGTGAAATGGTTAAGTCGCTAATAGATTGAGAATTAGTAATCGCAGCAACTATAGGTTTTCTTTCGGTAATGTTCCATATGATTATCTAATAAATAATTTTATGTTAATAAGTAACTTAAAAGATTAAATTAATATGAATATAACAAAAAACCTGACGGTCCATTGAAGTTGTAATCATTTTCTTGCCACAAGAAAAGAATTGCATTGTAAAAATAGGACGACTATGGAGATTAAATTTTTGGAATTTTGCCGGTGAAATATCAAGGTCCCACATATAAATATCTCCCCTGTAAGTAAAAAGAAAAAAAAAACAATTAATTATCTTTGAAAAACAGTTAGCGTGGCAAAAAAATTTATTCCCAAGGATACAATTTATATTTACATATATGAAGCTGAAATCAGCCAATTCTTTCCGGGAATCCATACAGTGGACATGAATAACCTTCCCTTTTGTTGATCCGTCAAATGAGGCGAAGGGCCTGGCATATTGATTGTTCTTGCAAGCTTTTCTTCTTCAACATTCCAAATGCGTACCGTTTTATCTCTAGATCCAGAAACCAACCGTGTATATCCAGAAGTTATATCATTTCCTAGTTTATATGGTTATTAAAAGGTTATTAATCAATTTTAATCTAAATCATTAAATTCTGAAAGAGCTAAAAGTAGTCTAACGGTTAGTCTAACAGTAGTTACCTGGTTCCCAACATAAACTTTGAATCTCAAGATCGTGACCATTTAATCGACGCATAATATGACCATTCAAATTTGAGTCAATGTTAATAACAAGGATTGCACCATTACGAAAACTGAAATAGATTTAGTGAAACGTGAAATTTTCATGATAAATATTTCAAATCAAACAGGATTAAATTTTAATATACATCATGTTAACTTACGCGACTGCCATTAGTCTATGATGGGTTGGTGATGCGACAATACAATCGACAGGCGATTGAATAAAATAACATTTGTTCATCTTATTATTATTAGGATTCCAAATAGTTAAATCCCCAGGTTTGTCGCCTAATAAAATGAGATTACACAATTAAGCGCGATAAATATGAATTCATTAATAATTATCCGAAATAGTACCTGATACAATTAATTGCCTATCTGTAGTCCATGCAACAGCATTTATATCGCTCTAATATAATGTAAATGAGAAATAATCGCAATCGAAAATATGAAATGATTTTAATGCTCTCAAGATAATTCAAAAATACCTTGAAAGAAGTCAGGGACGCGACTTGCTGTTGGTTCTCCATATCCCAACACCTTACAGTTTTGTCAGAGCTGCCACTAGCACATAAAGTGCCAGCTGTGTCCAGCGCGTTTATTTTACTAGAATGTCCTGATAAATGTCCGACATATTGTAATGTTTCAGAATTTAGAAGAAATATAGTAGTAGAAGCAGCGTATGCAAACAATTTTGTTTCTGGAGATAATGAAGCAATATTAAACGAGAACCAATTTGGTGAAGGAGGAATGCAACGGTAAATCTTTGTATTGTTTTTCATGTTCGTTCAATATGTACGGTAAAGTATCAAGGACACGTTTTTAAAGGAGAAAAAATTTTTAAATGATTTATACCAAAAATTAACTTTAATTGCGTTCACGTGAAGATCATCCTTACACCCGTATAACATTTAGTTATAATAGTTTTACATATAAAAAAATTTATACAAAAATAAGAGAATTTTACAAGATAAATCTAATTCATCGTTTAACACTATCTTTGATCCATTTTAAATATGACTCGTTACCCGCATCAATCTATTTCACAAACAAAGGCTCAGGGTTAATTTCTTTACATGACAATGTGGAAAAAATGAATAAAAAAGCTGATTTCATACTTTAACAGAAAGCACCTCCGGAACTTCGTAACCATGATTTTTATTTACATAATCTGTGAGTTCACTAACATGCTAAAGAAGAAGACAATTAATTACAAAATTATTGAAGCGAATTCTTAAAACTTGCTTACTTACCTTTTCCAAAGTTTTTATCATTAACAATTGTTCTGTAGACTCTTCAATTTTGCCTTCCCACCCTAAATCATTTGAAGCAAGACTTAAGAGAACACGAAAAAATGAAATTTGTAAACTAATTAAACTTACAATAAAGGGAAGTAACTTGTGGTATAATATTAACGCAAGCAACAAGTTTCTCTTGTAATAAACCTTTGGTGAAGATTAATTAATTATCAAGTGTAAAAAGAATTGAAACCATGCTTATTGGGAAACCTTATACCTCGTGATAATTTATTAGCAACCTCAGCATTCGGACATGTAACATATACGATACGTGACGCCGCAGCACTCTCCATAACTGTCTTTAACGAAGGAGCTGCACACGCTAAAGTTGTTGAAAAAAGACGAGGTGATAAATGTGTAAGAAGAAGAGTAAAGGTGAATAAGCGTAAAGTCAAAGGTTTAGAATGCGGAAAGCGGAATGGTTGATGAAAACGACGTGATCGTAAAAGTGAAGGAATCATGATTGATGACCAAATTTTTTTTGATTATTTTGTGGTTTTTAATCAACCAATGACAGCTCGTAATAATTACGTAACCTCAGTTATCTGTTATTTTACCTTTTCCCCGCATTTTGAAATTTATAACTGTTCTCAATATGAAAAAAGTATTTGGTTGTTGTAATTGTTCTTCAAGTCCTTTTAGTTTCTCGCTTAATTCATATACTCAACGTCGTTTTTTTTCGCAATCACTTATAATTTCACGGCACCATTATGATGTTTTAGGAGTTCCTCCCGAGGCTGATCCCAAATTAATAAAGTCACAATTTTATAAATTATCAAAAAAATATCACCCAGATGCAAATATAGGAGATAAAACGGCTGCTTCAAAATTTATTCGCATAAATGAAGCATATTCAATATTAAGCAAAGAACAAAGTCGAAGAGAATATGATCAATCAATACGGCACCAACTAAACAATAAACCTTCAAATTCTTATTATAATCGACCTCATGTGAGACATCGTGGAAATAATTCTGGTGTGTATTCTGGTACAACTGGACGTAGTAAATCAGGATTTAATTTTCATAATAAGCAACGAACAGAGTTCAATTTTCAGGAACATTTTCAAAGACATTATGGGGAAGAACTCAGGAGAGCAAAATCTGAAGTTCATAAAGAGAGAGAAAAGAATATGAGGGGTTCATTGGAATATAGACAAAGCCACAAAATGATTAGATTAGGGTTAATAGTATTCGTAACGATAGTGCTTGGAACTAGTGGTCAAATTTTCGCACAAGAATTTCGGAGAGATGAATTATTTATAATTAAGCAAGAAGATTCATTAAATAATTAATTAGATATTAATATAATTAACATAATTAACCCTCCAAAATTATATGAAAAAATGAATTTAATTTAATGACTTAATATAATGATTTAAACTAATGAATTCATGTACATAATATAATATAATAATTTGTTATGTAACATTCTAAAATACACATATACTTAATATACTTAATAAGTGGTTTATATATTATTTTGATTTTTACCAGTCAGGGATTTGATTGAAATCATAGCCATCATATCCTTTATATGCATAATAAGCAAGTCCAACATGATAAGCACCTATTCAATAATGAGAAAATGAAATATTTTAGTTAAGAAAAAAAATCAAATCACAAAATAACCAAATTATTTCTTATTTTTTAATTACCAGGTATAAATAATAACGACCCAAGGAAAAAGAAAGGTTTTCCTCTATCTAACCATTCCTAAATTATTTAAACATTTGATTTATAAATAAAAAATATTCTATGATAATGCTTTTAAATTTTAAATTTAAAAAATTCATACCTCGTTTGCGATAACACCAGTTATAATAAGTGATCCCAAAATAATCCCTAAAGAACCCAGTACAAATAAAATTGTAGCTAAAATAATTGATTTCCATGGAACTATATAAATATGAAAAAAAATTTAATCAATCAATATAAAGACAGATATTAAAAATTTCAAATCAAACAATAACAATAATAACGTACTCGGGTAAACTGGTCTTCGAAACTGCGCATCGGAAAAGCCAGTGTCTTCCAGTTGTATATATCTTCTCGTTCTAAACCCTCTTAAACCTCGCATTTTTATATTCAGTAAAATAAAACTGTTATACTGTTATAGAAATTATTGTTCGGCTTATATGGTAATAAATTAAAAAGAACTGGGAAGTAAAAAAAAAATATCAACAGTGTGAAGAATTTATGAAACAAAGAACGATTAATCAAAAACGATATATTTGCAAAACGCAAGTCTTCCGACTTTCATATAAGTATATAAAAGTTTGTAAAAGAGGTTAGTGGATTTTCATCATATCATGTGATCAAATTTCATGACAACCAATCATAAATATATTTACATTATTGGGTCATTTCCGATTATCTACACGAAACTTTACCTTAATAATGTCCATAATAATGTCCTCCAAAAAAAGTGTTAGAAGTGTTGCGACGCAAACCTTTCCTAATCACACAATTGAACGTACTTCGACTTTGTGTATAACTCCAAATTGCCTGAAAACAGTAACCGAAGCCGTTCAACAACCGACGTTTAGCATGTTAAAAATAACGTGTGTTCAAAGTATCGAATATAACCTACAACTAATTCCGACCATGAACCAGCTCAGTGAAGAGGACATTCAAAAAATGGACATTATTTTGTCAGAGGGAAAAGCCAATGTCAATATATCCTTTTATAATTATATTATTTTAAGCCAAAATTTACGTTTATTTACGCGTTTGAAAAGTATCTTTGACTCTTAAAACACTTTGTTAACAGGATAGACGGCAAATTATATACTCTTAATACGAAAAAAGAAAGTATAGTACTAAAGCGCCTATGTAGACCAGAGGTATATTATTATTATATGAATCTTTAATCATGGATTTTGAATCTTTAATTATGGATTAGATTTAATCAAATGCTAATTATTGATAGATATGGAAGCAATTTGGATTCTCTAATATTGAACCCGAACCAATAGTAAAATCTCGACAATTTAGTAAAAGTTAGTTTTCTCATATTTTACAAACCACTTAAAAAAGATTTATATTAATCGTGCACTCGATCATTTAGAATACTGGTTATATGCAGCTGGAAGCCAATGCTCTATGCCATACATTTCTCACGATCAGGCAAACCAGATACCACCACACGGAACGCTAACTCAATTGACTATTATATTAAATTGGGTTACCATTAATGATGATATCCATTTTTGTTAATAATTATTTAATACGTTTTCAATCTATTTATTTTCCTTGACAATATTTCGCGTCACACACGCAGCATTGTTACGACGGAAGTTAACAACAGAAAAGCAGGAACTCTCCTTAGAAATCGCCGCAATTGATTTGGCATTTCGAAGCTTAATGAAAAACCTATTATCGCAACGATATCCGCTCATATTTTCACCAAATTATCAGGAAGTAAGCATTATAATCAAAGCGTACAACCGTTGTGTACCCTTATTTATGTTATGTAATCTGCTTTCTGTTTGGATTTGCTATAGAAATTACAATCTATAACAAAGTATATTCCAACAATTTCGAATTCTATCGCGCGTATTATCAGAAATAGTCCTAATGATGAGTTTCGATCGCAAACCAATAAACACATCCAAGTATACCATTTTTTTATTATACATTAACGATTGAATTACTAATAATATATAAGTAATAATTAAATTAATTAAATTGAGTTTTTTTTTTCAGGAAACGCGTGATCGGGTTAATTTATCGTTCCCATTACAACAAGATATTAAAGACCAGAATCTGACTTCGAAACGGATAAGGAACATCCTGGAAAATGGGTTATACACTATTGCCAAAGACATAAATGTGCCTACTACATCATTTGTTGAGGTGAGAAATCAAAATTTTATTTAGATGTTTATTATTATTATTATTATGAAATTTACTTTGATCTTTTTTTAGCATTCGTCAAGTGACGAAGAGGTATTAGACAGCCGCATCGAAGAACGAGAAGCGGCTAAATCAAGAAAATCTTCTGATTTGAAACAGAAGACAAAGGTTACTCATGATGTGCCTGAAGCAGATTTTGATGTTTCTTATCAAACCAATGATACGGATTATGATTTATCTGTTAATCTGGAATCTGAAGATAATGAATCATTATTTGATAATGATGACATGAACATTATTGAAAAGGTGCTGGATGTTGATGATGTCGAATCAATGTTTGATGAGTTTGAAGATAATCAAAATTTGGTTGAAGAAGAATTGGAACAATCTTCAGATTCCGAGAATTATGAAAACTTTTGGGATGAGGAAGATATACAGTTTCTCTTTGGAATCAAAGATACAACAACTATGAACACATGTAATGAATACACTACAAAGTTTTCACAAAAAGATAATATAGATAATGACATTGATTTATTAGATTATGATTCATTTGAAGAAGAAGATATGCACGATATAGATTCTGATTTGGAATCACCTAATAAGCGAAATAATTTGAACGTAATGTCATCACATTTACGACCGAAAAGTCCTTTTAGAGATAAAACTAATGATTTATTTCAAGGACGAGAGATATATGATTCAAAATCACAATACTTTTTAAATGAGAAGAATCAAGATTCAGAAGACACATTTTTTGATACAATGTTTTGATTATTGTGTTAAAAAGAGAAAATTTTTTAATTCATTGATGTTTAATCTTTTTAAACATCGCAGTTTATCATTCTTCCTTTTACGGATAATTTATCCGAACAGATGCCGCCTTTGATAATCACTTAGGTGAAGTAAAATGGTTACAATTATCCGGGTCGGAAGTAGACATTGAAGTCAACGTTTGAGGTCGGAAGAAATTAATGGTTTGGGTGTGATAGGAAAGCAAAGATATATTGATAAGTGATTTGATAGGAAAGCAAAGATAGAGAATAGAACATCGATCTGAAGTCGGAAGAAGTTAACGTTAGATGTATCGATGAGTGGTAACGTTTTGATAAGATAGTTAGAGAATAGAATATCGATCTAAGATCGGAAGTAGTTAACGTTTGGATGTTGATATACCGATGAGTGGTAATGTTTTAAATTGATAAAAAAGCAAAGATCGATCTTAGGTCGGAGGTAGTTAAAGTTTGGATGTGATAGGAAAATAGAATAGAAATAATTTATTTTATATGGGAAAAAGTTTCCTTAAATATTTAATTTTAATTTAAAATTGTATAAATTGTATAAGAAATGATCTTATTATAATAATATACATTAAATTAATAAAACTTAATAAAGATTGTTTATATTTCACTTATATATAAAATATATATATATATATTTATATCTACAAAAGAATGTTATTTTTAAGGGGTCCATATTTTTTTCATCCAGTGGGATTGTTTTTTTTTAATAAATGTAAGGAATTAATTTACTAACTCTAGTAGAATATTCCAAATAATCAACACCAAAAGTTCTTAATAAAACAACTTCTTCTTTTCTAATTCTATACAAATAAGTTAAAATAATTGCAATAAAAATAATTAAAGCAACTAAATAATTCCCTGATGATAAACCAAAACCAATCCATATTAACAATTGACCCAAATAACCTGGATGTCTAATATATCTATATGGACCTTAATAAAAAAAGAAGAAGAATTATAAAATTAGGAAAATGTTATAATTAAAAAAATTAGGAAAACATTTCAATAAACATTTCAAAATATCTCATTATAATATATACCTTCAGTAACTATGAATTCTTCACCAATTCTAAGAATTCTAGTAAAAAATTTATTGATTCTCATAGCATACCATCTTAACCAAATACCCAAAAAAATCAAAAATATACCAAACCAAGAAATGAAAGATTCAAATTGATAAGGATAAATTTTACCAATAATATCATCATCATTATTATTATATTCTAATAATAAAATAAAAATAAAAGGTAAACCAAAACAAAATGAATTTATAAAATAAAAGAAAAAAAAGGATTTTGAAGATTTTCTTATAAAAGATATATTATTAGATGTTGTTGATGATGATGAAAAATAATCATAATTTGAATCATTATCATAATCAAATAAAAGAGAATAATATGTTGAATCGGAATTTGATAAACATGTATCAAATAATACGTTTATTAAAAAGAGTAAGAAATATGCTATGAATAATGGTGTATGATATGATAATGAATGATTAATAAAATTTAATAACATAATTAATTAATTTAAATCTCGATCGGATATTTTTTTTTTTTAAAGTCAGAAAAAACCAAAACTTAAATAACGCAATCAATAAATTGAAGGTTAAAAAAGATTTTTTAAATGATAATAATAAATAATGGTTCATTTTATATACAAAATCATAGCTATAAATAAATTGTATCAATTAGTATCAATTAGGTAAGAATTACGTCATTTAGAATGTAAATCAAGTCCAAATTTAAACCTTATGTGGGTTAATTTAGGTTTAAATTTTCAAATGAATGCAAAAAAAAAATGCTTTGATATATTATTGTTAAATGAATGGTTTTATGTTTAATATTATTAATATTATTATGACCTCATTATGATAAAAAAGTTTGTGAATTATAAACCAAATTTGTTTTTTTCGATTAACTGTTAATTAAAATTTTAAAATTTGATTAGTTGAAAACCATATTTTTCTAATCTAGAAAATTTAGAATTTCTTTATAGTATTGTCATTTGGAAAAGTTTAAACTATTTTTGCATATAATTAATCATTTATTATTTTTCTTTTTTTTCTTTTTCTTTACCATATTGAATAAATGTATTTTACTAAATACGTAAATTTATAATTTATACAATGGTGATTAATAAAAATGGTGTTACCTTTGCCACTTTTTGCCACTTTTTGCCGTTCAGATTTATTTTTAACCAATTATTTTTTAAAAACAAGCGATAAAATCTCGGAAATATGATATAAACGATTGAAAATTCGATAATTAATTTTATGATACTTTAATTTTTATATTTTAATAGCATAAAATTAATTAAACATGATATTAAGCGATTGAAAAAAAAAGCGAATAAACGATTATGAATATAGATATATATATATACATACGATTATGAAGGATACCTAAAACACGAATGTAACGCTAGGGAATATATTAAAACGATTTAAAAGAAAATCTTAATATATCATAGAAACTTATAAAAAAAAAAAGGGTTATAAAAAAAATTTGACATAAAAATTTTTCTATATAAAGTTACGAATACTTAAAAAAAATTTAAAAAAAATTATATTCGTGATTTCAAGAATAAATCGTCTTGAAAAAAAATTCGAAAACTTATTTTAAACTTAAAATTTTTACTTAAACTTAATAAAGATAATACGAATAACTGGCCAAATGAATGTCATGGTGTGTTATTGACTCTGGAATTGGCTCGGCGTTATCATTAGTTAAGTCGGGATTAGGAGTTAGGTCTGAATTAGGTGGCGGTTCTTCATGATTGGATTCAATGATGGTCTCAATGGACTCATCTTCTTTTCTACTATCCTTTTTTTTACCTCTTTCAGGTTTATATCTATACCCGGAATACTTCTCTAAGTGCTTTTTTTTAGCGTGCTCCGCTAATCTATAATACATATCTTTGGTATCTTCCGGTTCGTTTTGCCACATTTTACCGACTACTTTTGATATCTCAGCTTCCGTTCTTTTAGAAAATACGTCGTTATGCTTTGCTTTCTTCTCTCTTCTGTAAATTATGAAAGCATTCGGAGGGCGTGGAACTTTAACAATTCCCTTTTTTCTATTGCTGATAGCCTTTCTCGTTTTATCGGAGTTTTCTGATAACAACTCCGCATCCAGAGTTAAATTATTAACCATCCCGTCACAATTGTCGCAAGCATCGCCCACAAAATGAATGGTTTTATTAGCGGGAGATTTACAAGGATTCATATCAATACTCGCGTTTTCGTATAGGCTGAAAACGCGATAATTTCCTTGTGATTCGTATGCTTTTCTTTTAACGGCTCGATTTTTGGACATGATATGTAGAGAGGAAGGTAAGTTGGGTAAGTTGGGTAGAAGTTATGTGGTGTTAGCCGTTAAAGAAAAGAAAACGAAAAAATGGACGAGATGGTTTTTGATTCAAAGAATTTTTTTTCCACCAATTTGGTGTCTTTATATAAGAAAATTTTACATATATTCTCATATTAATTAGTTTAATTATTTTAATTGGTACAAATCATTAAGAAAATTATTAAAAGGAACTTTTATTTAAAGTTTTTTCCGGTAGGTTTTTTTTTTTCAAAGATCAAAATGGTAAAAAATCATAATAATCATCTCGATAAGGCAAAAATATAAATTACCCGCAGCTTGCTCTAATAAAAGTTTTAATAATAAATGGAAACTTATGGTCTTTGTTCGAGTTCTGAATAATTCCAAATTCGTTTTGTAGAAAAAAAAAAAATTAGAACCAACCATTTTTCTTTCTGTACGCTCAAAAAAAAAAAAAATATTTATTAATTATATATTATTATCTTATCTGTTACATTGTATTATTATTATATTGTATGTATATATTATTATATTTATATTATATACTACTATATTTATGTTATATTCTACTATACAAGTACATATTTATATAATTTCTCATTAAATCAAAAAAAGCAAAAAAAGCTTTTTTTAGAATTTTTATCTTTCAAAAAACTTTTTTTTATCACGTTTATTGAATTTCTGATTTGGATACGAATAAAAAAAAAAGACAAAAGAACATTTGTTTACTCGTGTTACCGGAATCTTTCTCCGTCGAATAAAAAAAAACCGATATAAAAGATTAGGAAAAATCTATTTATTGAATTTATTTAGGTTGATTGAAAAAAGATGGGGGTAAATTGGGTCCCATGATCTTCATCAAAGACCAACCACACGCATTTATTTGACTTTGGTATTTGGATATATTTTGAAACAATAGCATTTTTTATCAATAAAAAAAAAAAATATCATTTCATCATTTTATTATTATTGGTAAGTAAATCTTTTAATGAAAGATTAAGGAGAACCCGTTCATGGGCTTAAAAAATCACGATTTTTTTTAAGATTCTAAAAAAATATTCGAAATATCGAAGGAAAAAAAAAAAAAAAAAGAGAACCTAAAAATATTTAAATTCTCGTCCGTCAAAGAAAATTGGGGGTGTCGTTATTTCAAAAAGGAATGTGTTTTGGTTGTGTAACAGAACACAACACCGGAAAAATTGGTTTTTTCTTGTGAAACAACAAACCTATATTTTGGCAATTTTTATATGTAAAAAAATTCTAAACATCTTAACATTTTTATAAAAGTAATTCCCGAGTGTTGAAAAAAAATTATTAATAAAAATCTTAGATAATAAAAAAAAACAATTTTATCGTAAAGGGAAAAAAAGAATACTTAATTAAAGAAACTCAATTTAATTTTTAAGGGAAGTAAAAACGAAAAAAAAAATTAGGGAAAAAAGAAGGAATTCTTTAAAATTTAATATTTAAAATATTAAAAAAGTTATTATTTTCATATCTTATTTAGTATCTACCAGGATAACATTCGCGAATCATCATGCGTTGAAAGTTTAAGAAAATATTCCATATGTTTCTATATCGGTATTTTCATTAAATTCGTTTTTTTCATTAATTTCATTTGTTTCATCGATTTCAATAAAATTATTGACGAAAGAATACTCATCGTTTAACTTAAATTTTAACATAGGATCTTGCCAAATGTTGTTGTTTCGATCATATTCTATTGGTGGTAAGAAGTTTTCTGAAGTGCTATCGGAAGTATTATTGGAAGTGCTATTGGTATCATTAATTCTATTATCATTTGAAGGGGGTGATTTCATTGTTTCATTTTCAGGTGCAAAATAATCTAATGTTGTCGTAAAAAACTCACAATTATTTAATTTCTTATTTATTTTTTTTACTTTCCTTTTATTCCTTTTATTTGGTTGATTTGGTTTAGGTTTTTTCATGTGGACGGGTTGATATCTATAATTTTTACCGTATTGTTCAATGTGACGTTTTTCCGCCAAACGAGAGAGAGCGGAAAATAATTCTTTGACTTCCCACGGTTCTTTTTCCCACATTTCGCGAATTTTTAATGAAACAATTGCAGTTGTCAACCCTTCAAATTCTTTATTCATACTTTTATCTCTGCGATAAAGTATCCAAGCGTTTTGACGGCGTGGAGCATTTTTAGTACCATTTTTTTCATTGTTTTTAGAACATCGTGATTTTGTTGAATTGTTAATGAGGACTTCAATTTTGATATTAAATTTATAATTAGATTGATAAACGATGTCTTCATCGCTCTTAATATCAAACCGTATGGCACTTCTCGGGTCCGGCGGTGATGGTGGTGGGGGTAAGGATTTTTCTCCGTTTTTTTCAACCGTAAATACACAATAGCCCCGTCTTGCAGGTTTGTTAAGCTTTTGCTTTCGTTTTTGGTTTTGTGACATTTTAAATTGTTTTTTTTTTTCGATGAAATAAAACAGAAACAAAAACGAAAAAAATAAAAAAGTGTAATAAAGGAAAGTGTTTTGAAAAAAAAAATTACATATATATTTTTTCTTTTCTTAAAATGTTATATATACTATATATAATACTATATATACTGTATATATATATAAATGTATATATAACAAAAAAAAAAACCATAAAAGACGGGGAACAAATTTATTGAAAAAAAAAATTTTAAAAAAAAAAATAGAAAAAAACGGAGAGAGAATTTTTTTTTTTCTTTCAAAATTTCTATCAAAAGTAAACCATTAAATAAGTTCTCTGTATAATCTGTATAATCATTTTTCATTTGTTCAATTAAGGTTAAATAACTTGTATATTTCAGTTTTTCCGGATTCTTTTTTTTTTATTATTATTATTACGTGGCACTGACTCTATAAATGGTTTTAAATATTTAAAATAAATTTCCTGAAATAAAATTAATTTTAAGTTAAAAATTCTTTTGATTGTGCGAATATTTTTTTTTTTTAAACAATATGAATTATTAATGACGTCTTGTTTGAGTAGTTTGAGTAAATAATAAATATTTTTTTTTTTTTCTTTCTAAAACAATTTTATCGAAAACAATTGCAAAATATTTAATGGATCGTTAATTAATAAGAAAAGGAGAAAAGGACTCACCCGATTTATTCTTGTACTACAAGTAATACCACATTTAGAGAAGAATTTTATTTTTAATAAAAAAATTTCGTTTATTTTTTTTCTTATAAATCTTAAAAAAAATAAATACATAGATTGTTTATAAAAACTTATTTAAATCTTATATAATAAACTTTTAAATCTTATATAATAAAATAAATTAAAAAAAAAATCTTAAAAATCTTTAAAAAAAAACATAAAAGAAAGGCATAGTATTAAACTTAAAAAAAAAATTTTTCATAGAAAAAGCATATATGTAGCTTAGGTAATAAAAAAGGCATATGTTTGGTATAATTTATACGGCTAATAGCGTATATAGTAAATCCGGAAAAGTTTAAAATAAAATTTTTTTATAACTAATATTATTACTAAAAAAAGGCGTGTTTCCTTTTTAGCTAATATTATGACTAAAAAAAAAAAGCGTGTTTCTTAAAACACAATAATCATTTGAGAAAAATAGTAAAAAATACTTTACTCAATAATTTGAATTCCTACTTGAAATAAAAATAAATGTCCCCTAAATAATAAATGTTTCCTAAAAAACAAATGTCAACTAAATAATAAATGTCTCCATCTAAATTAAAAAATAATTTTTTTCAATTTCTTTAAAAAAAAAAACATTCAAGAATATTTGCTAAAAAAAAATGTGTGTTCTCGATTGAGAACTGAGAGAGAGAGATGTCTGATATCCAGATCAATCGCAAATGATGAACTGGTTAAACAATTTTTCAAAATTATCATCATCAATACTTTCGTTATATTGATTTTGATCGTTGTCGATCAAGGGAGGTATATGTTCGACGAACATGTCGTCTGGGTTGATTGGTTGATCAAGGGTGAAGTCTTCAGCGTTATAAAATAAAACCCCGACCAATGGGAAGTCACTAACATCGTTATCGTCACTATAATTAAGAACCAATGGGGAATCAGTTTGAATAATATCGTTATTGTCGTTAGGAAATTCACCCATGTCGACCAATGGGGAATTAGTTGAACTAGCGGTATCCGATTGAGAAGAGGTGGAAGTATTTGTGATGCTTGGGGAGAGGATATATTTAGATAAGTCAAACTTATCATCACTCCAATCAGAACCAGTCTCGCTAATATTTTCGTAATGTTCTCGATTGTTGCCTTTCTTTTGTCTTGGTCTATATGTGTAGTTTGGGTTTTTAATTGCATGTAGCCTTTCCGCTTCTCTCGCCATAGTTTTAAATAAATCTTTTACATTCTCAGGTTCATTTCTCCACTCTTCGGCAATAAATTTTGAAATTTTTGCAGATTTTTCATTGGTCCTTCCTTGAGTAAGTTGATAAAAAGCCTTTAGTTCTGCTTGCTTGTTTCTCCTATATATAAAGAAGCAGTTTGGTGGGCGAGGCACCTTTCCGGTTCCCTTTTTTTTATTTCTTTTGGCATCCCTTGTATCTTCGGAATTAGCTAATAAAACATCGACATCGATGCTAAAAGGATAACCCCAAGACTTAATAAAGTCATAATCGCTCATATTTCTTCCAATAATAAAATTATTATAACTGTTTGATTCAGGTGGTGGTGGTGGTGGTGATTGAGGTACAAGGGGGTTGTTAATAAGGTCAATGGCAAAAGAAATGTTGCAAGACATGGTAAAAATAAAAATAATAATTTTATTTTTTTTTTAATTTGTTATTTCTTTTTTTTTTTTTTCTTATTGTTTTTTTTGGCAAGGGTAAATTTTTGTGAATTTATATAAAAAAAAGGGAACAAGAAAATTTTTTTTCGACAATGATTTGAAAGGTTCCTTTTTATATTTTTTTTTATATATCAATTAATATATATAAATAAATTAATATTGCTTTTGTTCTCAAAAAATAATAGTCATATACATATATATAATTAATATATACTGTATTTATAACTGTAGCGCAGCCGTAGTTATAGTTACATTGCTTTTGTTTCGGTCGGTCATCAAAAAAAATTGGCTTTTGTATTTTTTTATGGTAAAATATACGTAATTAACTAATGGAGATTTTATTTCAATAACAACTAATCTTTCATTCATATCATTTCCTTTTTTGATTGTTGTATTTTTTTATGTATGCGTTATTGTAAGTTATTATAAAAAAAAATATACTTTAATTATAGTATAAAAAAAAAACTTTTTTTTTTCTTCGTTATTAATAAGTTGTTATTATCCCCATTTTGGGCATTTTTCATAATAATAATAATAATAAATTTAATGAAATCATTATCAACATTTTAAATTTATTTCATCGTTTTTTTTTTGTATGCTATTTTAAGCAATCAGAAAAAATTTCAACATTGTTACATTGTTGAAAAAACGTAATTTAAAACGTGATAATGTGATTGTTCCAAAATTAGATAATATCACACCGCAGTATAAGATATTTTGGAACATTAAAAAAAATAAAGTAAAATATATATGAAAAAAAAGGGAGAATACGACTAGTAAGATATATTATCAAATATGTCGTATTTTTTAATACTAAAAGTGAAAAAAAAATGAAATATATAAGTTTATTAACAGAAACTTAAGTTTACTTACTAATAAACTACACAAAAAATAAAACTAAAAAAAAAAACTAGAAAGAAATCTTTTTCATCAAAAAGAAAACTAAACTAAACTCAATCTTGTAATTTAATTTTAAAAAAATTGAACAAGTAAAAACTTGTATGTGAGAGAGGGGGTATCTGGATAACCAAATGGTTAAAAAATTTTTGGGATTAATTATTTATTTCCCAGTAGAAGTTTAATTTGGCTCATTAAAAGTTGAGCCTAAAAATGCTGTATTTTCAGCACCAGGTCTCATTGGATTTGCGCTCATGGAATTAAAAAAAGTATACATTTGATAAGCGAACATAAGAAAATTATCATCAAACTGGATGGGTCCAGCTGGAGGAGTATATAAGTTACCAAAGTTTGGCATATCGTTAGAATTGATTGCATTACCTGCAACCCCATAAGACGTAGTGTTTTCAGAACGTAGAGTTTCGGTAGTGACATCGTTAGGTTCGTTAATAGCCGTTCCGTCCAAGGTACCAGAAATATCGCTAGGTTTTTTTGCCCATATATCACTCAATCCGGAAAAATTAGAAGCCGTATTATAAGATTCATCTGAATCATCAAACGTAAAAAACTCGTCCAAAATCATATCATTATTATCCGCATTATCCTCAAAAATAGGTCCGTAGCTTGATGACGAAGAAAGCGAAGAGGGACTATCGGGAATAGGACTGTAACGTTCCCTATCATTTCTGTCTTTTTTCGACATTGGCCTGTACTTGTAATTTCCGTATTTTTTATTATGGGCTTTTTCTGACAATCTTGACAAAGCCTCAAATAAAACCTTTACTTCCGGGGTTTCCTCACTCCACATTTTTGCGATTTTTTTTGAAATATCGCATGACCTTAACCCTTTATGTTCATTTTTGTGCTTTTTAGCTTTATCTCTTCGATATAATATGAAGGCGTTTTGTGGTCTAGGTGGACCAGAATTTCTTCTAGGTCTTCTGTTACCCCTCGAGTTTGCCAAAAGGACTTCAACCTTTATAGCAAAGTCATAGGTTGAAAGAAAAACTATTTCTTCGTCGTTTAGAAATATTGGCTTATTAGAAGGTCTTTGTGGAGGAGATGGTGGGACTTTAGTATCGGGCATATACCCTCTTTTAACAACATAAAAAGTTGATTGCGACATTTTTCAATAAAAAAAAATTTTTCTTTTTTTTTTTACTTTAAAAAATTATACGGACAAAGTGAGTAACCCTAAAGTCCTAAAAGAATTTATAAAAGAATTATTTGCACCCTTTTATACTTTTTTTTTTTATCTTTTTGTTGTTTTTTTTGGCATAAACGCAGTAATTACGTAAAATAATTTCTTTTGTGTCGATCTTATGCCCTTTTTAGGAAATCCCTTAAATTTTAATCTGAATTTTTTTTTCTTCCTTTCTTTTTCTTTTATTTTATTTAGGTAAAAAGTGTGAAAAAATAATTAAATGAATACCAATATGTTTATTTCATTCTTATTTTCATTTTTTTTTATTTTTTTTTTAATATGTATGTATATATATTTTCTCTCTAATATCTACGGCTTTTCTTTTTTTTTTTTAAAAAAAAAAATCATTTCTTTTTCGTGCAACGATATTCAAGTGACACAAAAAGAAAACATCTCCTTATCTTTTATAATTGGTGATTAACCATTATATTATTATTATTATTTATGTGATAAGTTGTTGTTTTCCCATTTAACCCATTTAATAATGATTAAATTGTAACGATTGGACATTAATTTACACAAATATCTGTTTAACGCGTTTTAGTCAAGTTACATAAAAAAAAAATTTTATTTTATATTAACTGTTAAGAAAAAAAAAACTTTATTTTTATTATCAATATTTATATTAAAAATATACAATACAATTTATAACAATGAGGAGTAAAAAAAAAGAAAAAAGGAAATAATAATAAAAAAAAATAAATATTTAATAAAGTTTATACATATGCATATAGTGTAAAAAAGGAAATTTTATAAAGGAGATAATCAAAAGATGTCGATAACTTAAACTTCTTAAAAATTTAACTTATATATAATTCATATTAAATTGTTATAAACAAAACTTAAAAAAAACGTGTTCTTTGTATAGATTTTATATGGATTTTATCCCTATAACAAGTCATAATAATATCATATGTCACAGAAATTTACTAAAAATCATGCTCAAAATTTTCAACTCGAAAAAAAAAAAAAAGTAGAAAAATTTAAACATATTTCTGGTATATTAATGTGATATACTTTTATAACGACTTACTATAGGGATAAAGTCCATATTTTTTTTTTTTTAATCCATACAATTAATAATGGTTGTTAAGAGGATATTGAAGAGGATATTGCATCTCAATTTCCTCCAAACCCGGAAATAACGAATATTCTTCGACATACTTGATGGTTTCCGTGGTGGTTGTGCTGGTGGTGGTGTTGGTGGTGGTGTTGTGAATGTCGTCAGAATCCTCATCTTGAGGGGTCGAAAAAAATGCTTGCTCCATGCTTGGGAAGTCCGGTATATCAGGACTTTGTAAGCACAGATTTTGGTCCCAAGGTACGGATGGTACCAACATAGTATTATTATAGCAAATTAGGTACGCAGGGTTTGTTGTTATGGCTTCTGATGGTGGCATATCAATAGGAGACGTTGGAGTAGGGGACGTCGGAGTTAGAGGGCTAGGTGACGACATATCAGTATCAGCTGTGAGTGTCGTTGGAGTTGGAGGCATTGATGTGGGAGTTGGGGGTCCCGGAATTGTAAATGTAGGCGGTGATGATGATGACTTAATCATAATGATGTCATTTGTTAGAGTTGGAGGGTTCGAATATGTCGGTGATGGTAACGTAGACATATGAATGGTGGAAGTTGGAGGGTTCGAATATGTCGGTGATGGTAACATAGTCATATCAGTGGTGGGAGTTGGAGGCGGTGATGATGAAAGCTTAATCATAGTGGTGTCGTTTGTTGGAGTTGGAGGGTCCGAATATGTCGACATAGTATTATCAGTGGTGGGGGTTGGAAAGCAGAGGATTTTGCCCTCATACATATCATTTGAATTATTTTTTCTTTCTGGTTTTGATTTTTTCGAGGGCCCGGGAACATATTTGTAATCTTTATGTTCCGTTTCATGAATCCCTTCGGCAATTTTCGCGAGGACTTCGAATAAGTCCTTAACTTCCTTTGGTTCATGTTTCCACATAATGGAAACTCTTTTTGAAATAACTGAAGATTTTAGTCTAAAAAACGCTTTGTTGGCGCTCTTATCCCTTCGGTATATGATCCAGGGATTCTGGCGTCTTGGCGCTTTTTTTATTCCTTTTTTTCGGTTCCTCTTTGCTCTTCGAGTAGTTTCAGAGTTTCGTACTAAGATTTCAGGGTGTAAAGTGAATTCATACCGAGTATTTTCCAAGATTTCGCTGGCAGTTTTGCCAAAGTCAAAGAACGTCACTTTGCTTGGGTCAGGTGACGAAGGATCGTAAATGTTATTCATTTTTTTTTTTTTAGAAAAAAATAAAAAAAAATAATTTTTTATTCTCAAGAAAAAAAATGGTTATTTTTTTTTTAAAAAAAATAATAATAATAATAATTTTTTTTTTGACGACGGATGATTAATAAAAATTAATGAAGAAAAAATTTTTTTGTTAGCATTTATCAGTTTAATTTATAAGAAATTTCAATAGGGAAGGAATATTGTACTACAGAACTTAACCATAGGTGGGTGCTTTTGTTTTTTATATTTTGATACCGATTAACAATAACAATATAACAATTCCGTGAAAATATAATAAGAAATAAACTAGTTTTTTTTTTTAACAAAAATTGTTTAAAATAAAAAAAAAATAAAAAAAAAATTTTTTTTTTATTATGTTACATTAAAATAAAATTAAGTTTTTTTTTATTATTAAAATATAAAATATAAGTTAAAATGCCAATGTTCACTTTATGCAGTATATCATCAAAAAAAAAAAACTTACTTTCCCACACCTTTTTTTTTTTCCCTGAAATTGTTTTAATTAATAAAAATAATTGATTGAAAATCAAAATAAAAATTTTTCTTATCTTTTAATAGCCAAGAAAAATCACGTTACGTATTTTTTTCTTATCTTTATTACATTACAAAAGACAGAAGAGCGGTAAAGAAAAAAAAAAAAAAAGAATGAATGACAAAAAAAAAAAAATTGATCTTTATCATATTTTTTTGACAAAAGTTTTTTTTTCCATAATTTTCGATAAATTTCGTATATATATATATATATAAAAAAAAAAATTTTTTTTTTATTTAAAATATCATAAATTTTACATAATATATATAAAGGAAAGAAAAAAAAATTATTTTTTTTTTAAAATAAAACAAAATTTACATGACCATTTTTTAAGTAATTAAAAAAAAATCATATTAAACTGTATATACATCTTAGTTCGTTGCTTTTTAAAACTTATCATCATCATATATCATAATAAGTATTGTTAAAATATTATAAATATTTTGTTAAAAAAAAGTTTTTTAACAAAAATTTTTAGTTTTTACAAAGATGAAAAAGAAAAAAACTTATATACAAAAAAAAAATATACATTATTCCCCCTATCTAAAGCCAATATATAAAAATATCGCAGAAACGTTCTAATAATATACTAAAAAATCTCTATTTTATTTTGAATAACAAAATAAAGTAGAAAATTCATAATATATTTTTGGCCCATTTTTGAGATATTTCATTATGTTGACTTTCTAAAGGGTCGCTCGGATTTTCAAAATTAATATTCGGTAAACCTTGCAAGAGGCTTCTGCATTCTTCGCAATTTTGCATAAGTTGCATAATATCGCATAGTTGTAATAAATTATCTGGAAATTGAACATCATTTATATTATCTGGTTCTGATGGCGCAGGTACGAATTCTAGAATCTGAAATTCTGGAGGTGTCACAATCGGAAATTGTATGGAATTTTTTGATGGTGGTGTAGTTGGTGGGGTTATCGGTATTCTGGAAGTCTTAGAAATCTTTGGTTTTTTATTACGGGTCCTTCTTGGCAAATATTTATAATCAAGGCCATATTTCTCCATGTGTCTTTCTGCGGCCAATCTTGCTGCCGCTTCATATACTTCTACCACTTCTTTCGGCTCATCGTTCCACATTTTAGCTATTTCTTTAGAACTGAATCCTTTCATTTTACGGCTTTTATCTCTAAGATAAAGAATCCACGCATTTTGGCGTCGTGGTATAATATTGGTACCATTTTTTTTATTTCTTTTTGCGAGACGTGTATTTTGAGAGTTATTTATAAGTTCTTCATATGTTAAATTGAATTTTCTATAATTCCTAACGAGTACTTCATCCGTACTGAACGTTATTGGATTATTTATTGATTGATAGTATTTGTTACTCATATTATAAAGATATTAATGCAGTAATTGTTTAATTTAATTGTCGTTATTTTTTATTTATTTCCTTTTTTTTTGAAAAAAAAAATAAATAAATGGCCCTTTTATAAGAAATTTTGGTTGGAGAATTTTATTTGGCATAACGGAATAAATATCCGTGATGAAATGTTAAATGCACGATTAACTGATTAATTTGTGTTACGAAAATAAAAAGAAAAATTCACCTTTGTAATTCACGAAATTTTTTTTTTATATAGCAATATTCTTGTTTTAAGATTTTCTTTTTTTTTTTTACAATGGGACAAATTATTTCGAAAAAAGCCCCATGATGTTATGTATAATACACGTAAATATAAAAAGATCAGCTATTATGATGGGAAATTTGTCACACGAACGAAGTAATTGTTATTTGACCTAATTATATGATCTGCTCATCTGGATCATGTGTTATGACATTAAAATTTTCATTTTCCGTAGCCCACAATTTAAAAGAACATCTTCTTTAACGCTAATTGTTTTAATTACGGGTAAAATTACAAGTAAAATTCCAGTTTTTTTTTTATCAATACATCTACTAAAAAGAAAAATAATTTTTATGTGGGTATAAAGTGAGAGGTTGCACACAGAATTACCATGTTGATAATTTGCTATACATATCATATAATCAAATGGTTGGTACGGAATTTACAGCCCTGTGGCAAGCCCTGTGGCAAAGCTTTGATTAAAAAGCTTCGGTTTTCATTTTGTTAAAATTACAAAACCAATTAATCTTTTTACAATAACGCATTCATATATGAAACAAATATCGTATGTAAAATTAAATTAAATCGACAATCCTTGCTTAAAAAAAACCGGTATATTTTGATGATGTGCGGACTTTAATTGCGTGTGTGCCGACTGTGCCGTGTTATGCATAATTTGTAATAACATTTATATGATTAATGAGTAATATTTGTAGTAATTAAGTAATTTAAAAGAAAAAAAGGGTGAATAACAATGAAAAAAGTTATAAATAGTAAAAAAAATGAAAATAGAAACAATGACAAATGTTAAAAAGAAAGAAAATATATATGATTATTAAAAAAAATAAAATTATTATCCCATATGAATAAATAAAATTATTAATAGATATTAGAAAAGTCGCAAGAATTTAATAAAGAAGAGGGGAGAATTGATCTACACACATTTTTTTGGTTGGAATATTTATAATTTCTTTCAATACTTGATAAATCATAAACAATTTTAGGAATTCCCGTGTCGAATTTCGAGAAATTTTGAGATTTTAGAGGCTTGAAGTTTTTTGATGATAAGCCCATCGATTATTTCTCAAAAAAAAATTTGATAAGCCCATGCATCAATAGATACAAACTTCTTCGTCACATGATTTGACGTGATATGTATTAGCCTCTTTCTTACATAACACGTTTCTTGAGATTACAATATTTTTATCAAAATAAAAAAAAAAGATTATAATAAAGCACTAAAAAGTTGTTTAAGATTATCGTTTCAATCAAATTAATTAATCTTACAATTTTTATAATTCAATTAATTAATCTTCAAATTTCTAATGATACGAAACTTAATTAACTATTTCGGAATATAGATGGCGAAAACTACGGATTAGCATGATATTTCTGTTTTACTTTTTTATACATAATTAAAAATAAGGCCTCATGACCATCTACTTTCTTATAATAACATTTTTTTTGTAACAACATTTAATTAATTTTTTCTTTCTTATCAAAAAAAAAATAAAAAAAACTTACTAAACACTTAAGGAATTTTAAGATTCCCGGTTCCATAAGATTTAATTTAAATTTGTAATTCAATAATTTAATCCGTTAAAGTTTTTCTCATGGAAAACTTATCAATCGTTTCGAAATATACCGGAATATAGGGTGCGAAACTGCGGTGATCGACAGTCTTTGTCTGCTTTTGTTTGCTTTTGTTGTTTTTGTTCGACCTTTTTGTACAAAATGACCTGAATCTGGATTCAAAATATTTTATAATGTTAATACAACTTTATTTTTATAATAAAAATAAAATAATAAAACTAATTATAAAGAAAACTTTGTTGTTCTTTTTCGTACATTTATTAAAAAAACGGCTTATGGTGATTATTCACTTTCTAAATCTGGATACAATAATTTTTTGTGTTCAAAAAAGATTTTATGAAATTATTGGTAGATTACAAATTTTTTTCTCGTGAACTTCAGGTTTCTTTTGGTTCAATCCTTTCAGAGTCTACACCCAATTTAGGTTTCCCTTTTTTAGAAATGTTTCTTATCAAAAAATCTACCAAGACATATGAATATATTTTATGTTATATATATTCTATGCTATATGCATATATTTTATGTTATATGAATATATTTATGTTATTTATGTTATATGAACATATTTATGTTATTTATGTTATATGAACATATTTATGTTATTTATGTTATATGAATATATTTATGTTGTATGAATATATTCTATTCTATATGAAATTTATTAGTACTTACAGTACATCAAAAAATTCGGTTACCTTTCGCTGAAAAAATCGGTGAACTTTTATGATAGTCGGACTTTAATTTATATATTAAGTGTACTGCGTTTATAACATAAATTTGCGCCAACATTTATCAAAATTGTTTTAATAAGTTTAATAATCCCGAAATAATCTTCGATGAGAAAAGACGACGTATTTCAAAAATGTTAATCATTGACACTTAGAAATTATTAGTATTTAATAATTACAAATAATGTAAAGAATTTTTATTTTTTTTTGCACATTATTGTACTTTTTAAAAATTAAATTTTTTTAAAAATTTAAATTTAAAAATAATAATAATATGTCGAATGAATAAAATAGTAAACAAAATAAAAAAAAATCATATAAAATTCTAATTACAGAAGAAAAAAAAAATCAAAATTTTAAAATTTTGAAAATATAAGATTTGAAGAATTTTTTAAAGATTTCGAAGTTTTAAAAGATTTTTCCGGTTTATATTTGTAATCCGAGCCATACTTTTCTATGTGTCTTTCCGCGGCCAATCTTGCTGCTGCTTCGTATACTTTTATTACCTCCTTTGGTTCTTCATTCCACATCTTTGCAATTTGTTTAAATTGGAACCTTACATCACGACCCGTGCTTTTATCTCTGAGATATAATACCCATGCATTTTGGCGTCGTGGAATAATATTAGTTCCATTTCTTTCATTTCTTCTTGCGAGGCGGGTATTTTGAGAATTATTTATAAGTTCATCATATGTTAAATTAAAATTGTTGTAATTCCTAACAAGTACTTCATCCGAACTGAAAGTGATCGGATTATTTACTGAGTTATAATAATCGGGTTTTTTTTCACTCATCTTTATAAACAAAATAATAAAGTAAATTAAATTTATTTGTTTATTTGATTATTATTTTTTTTTTTAAAAAAAAGGGAGATGAATAAAACTAAATTGATAAGATGTCACTTTTTTATAAGAAATTTTGGTTAGGAGAATTTTATTTTGATTTTGTAAAACGGGATAAATATCCGCGATGGCACGATTACTGACTAATTTGTGTTACAAAAATACAAAAGATAAATTTTTCTTGTATCTTGTAATTCGATTTTTTTTTAAAAAAAAAAAAATGAACGAATTATTTCTTTTAATCACATCAGATTATTTACTATAAACAAAGCCCCATGATTCATTAAAATGTTGTGATACGACTTGTAACACGGTTAAGAACGTAATTGTTATTTGACCTAATTATGAATATGATCTGCTTATCAGGGTATCTGGGATCATGTGTTTATGACATGACATTTGAATTTTTTGATTTTTTCGTAGCTACACACATTAGAATAATGTTTTCTTTAACACCAATTGTTTTAATTACTGTTAAAATTACAGGTAAAATTCCAGTTTTTTTTATAAAAATGATTCTTATCATTTATCAAAACATTTACTGAAAAGAAGAAAATTATTTTATGCGTTTCAAATATCCGTGGGTAATAAAAATGATAGGTTGCACAGAATTACCCGTTATATGTAATGTTAGGTAACTTGGCAATTTATCAATGTTAATCCTTTTTACTATACATATTATACGATTAAATTATTGGTACGGAATTTACAGTCCCGTGGCAAGCCCTGTGGCAAAATTATGGTCGTTTTCTCTTTGTTAAAGGTACAATATATATTCTACAATAACGCACTTACATATGAAACAATACTTGCTCAAAAAAAACCGGTATATGTCGATGCGGACTTTAATTGCGTGTATTGATTGTGCCGTATTATACATAATTTATAATAACATTTATATGATTAATGAGTTTTATTTATAGTAATTAAGTGATTTAAAGAAAAAAAAAGGGTGAATAACAATGTAAAAAAGTTATAATTAGTAAAGAAATGAAATAGAAACAATGACAAATATTAAAATTTTTTTAAAAAAAAGAAAATATTGGTTAAAAACGAAAAAGAAAATATATATGATTATTAAAAATATTAAATTATTATTATCCTATATGAATAAATAAAATTATTAAAAGATATTAGAAAAGTCGCAAGAATTTAATAAAGAGAAGGGGAGCAATTGATCTTCACACTTATTTTTTTTGATTGGAATATTTATAATTTCTTCCAAATGCTTGATAAATCATAAAATTCCATGTCGAATTTCGAGAGATTTGAGATTTTAGAGGCTTTGAAGTTTTCGATTAGCCCAATCAATTATTTCTCGATAAGCCCATGCATCAATAGATACAAACCTCTTCGTCACATGATTTGACGTGATATGTATTAGCCACTTTCTTACATAACCCCAATATTTTTATCTAAATAAAAAAAAAGGAAGAGATTATAATAAAGCAAAAGTTGTTTAAGATTATCGTTTCAATCAAATTGATCTTACAATTCTTACAATTCAATTGAATAAACTCGTGATGGTAATTGGATAAATCCCTTCCCAAGTTTTTCGTACTTTTCAATTTTTTTTTAATACGTATTAGGATTCACCCTAGTTATTAAGCGCAGTAAACCACAGTACACTCTGTTACAAGGGATTAGTTGTCTTAAAAAAAATTATTTTAAATTTACTCACCTTATATTCGATTATTAACAAAGTAGGCGATAAAAATTTTTTACGATAGATTTTGGGCATGTGACGACTGTGACGTGAATCAAGTGAGACACGTGAAGATTGAGGTGCGTCAACTTATAGACATTGGTGTGACCATCACTAGGTGTGGTGGAAAAAAAATAAAGCGCAGTAACTTTGTGCGATGTGAGATTCGCGATTATAATTTAATTCACTCATGGTTGGTGTACTACTTGAAAACTACGGATTAACATGATTTACATATTTAAAACAAGTCCCCATGACTTACAATAACGTTTTCTTTGTAAAGAAAATAAAAAAACCTACTAAACACTTAAGGAATTTAAAGATTCCCGGTTCCATAAGATTTGATTTAATTTAATCTGTAAAGTTTTTCTCATGAAAAACTTTATCAGTCGTTTCGGATTAAATTAAAACCGGAATATAGAGTGCGAAACTGCGGGATCGACAGTCTTTGTTGCTTTTGTTGCTTTTGTTGCTTTTGTCGTTTTTGTTGTTTTTGTTGCTTTTATTGTTTTTGTTGTTTTTGTTGCTTTTGTTGCTTTTATTGTTTTTGTTGTTTTTGTTGCTTTTGTTGCTTTTGTTGCTTTTGTTGCTTTTGTTGTTTTTGTTTACCTTTTTGTTCATAATTAAACAAAAGAACTCGGGACCTGAATCTGATAATAAATAATAATATGAAAGTTTTACTAATTAGACCCGGATTGGCAAAGATAACTTTTGTTCTTCATTTACGTACATATATTAAATAAATGGCTCATGATTATTCACTTTCTAAATCCGGACACAATAATTTTTTTGATCAAAAGATATTGGTACTATTTGGTAAATTACAATTTTTTTTTCGTGAACTTCAGGTTCAATTTAGGTTCCCCTTTCTGGAAATTCGATCATTAATCTTATAGTCTATGATATGTTATATGAATATATTTTATACTATATGAATGCCATATGAATATGTGACGATTGTGACGTCAAAAAATTTGGTTACTTTTCGCTGAAAAAATCGGTGAACTTTTATGACCGCGGACTTTAATTTATATATTAAATGTACTGCGTTTATGACATAAATTTGCGCTAACATTTATCAAAATTGTTTTAATAAGTTTAATAATCTTCGATGAGAAAAGACGACGTATTTCAAAAATGTTAATAATTGACACTTAGAAATTATCAGTATTTAATAATTACAAATAATGTAAAGAATTTTTATTTATTTTTTTTTTTTTGCACACTATTGCACTTTAAAAATTAAACTTTTTTAAAAAACAAGAAGACAAAAATTTAAATTTAAAAATAATAATAATAATATATCGAATGAAATAAAATAATAAACAAAAAAAAAAAAGAATTATATAAAAATTTTAACTACAGAAAGAAAAAATGAAAAAATCAAAATTTTTACAATTTTGACAATATAAAATTTGAAGAAGTTTTGGAAGATTTTGAAGTATTAGAGGGTTTTTTCTGTACATATTTAAGATCTTTTGGACAATTTTTTTCTGCTAGCATTGATAGAATAAAGAATAATTGTTTATTTTTGTCTGTTTCGTTCTTCCACATATCTGCAATTAATATCGATTTACTAGAAGATGATTGACCTGAAGATTTTATATCAGGACTTTCCGCTTTATTCCTTCTGTAAATCATATACGCGTTTGGAGGACGTGGAATGACTTGTTTCTTGTTTCGTTTTTCTCGTTGAGTGGCTTTGGAGTTATTGATTAGCTCTTCGATAGGTAAATTAAACTTGTAATTTGATTTTTTAACAATTTCATCATAATTAATATTTTCAGTAGTGGCCAACATTTTGAGTGAATTTCTTAATTATTTTTATATATAATAATTTTTCTTTGAATTTTTTGAAAAATGTGGATAAACATGATGTCTTATATAACAAAAAAGTTGAATATATTCGGAATATAGATTGCGGTTGTACAACAGAATTGATCAAAGAACCCTTTCCAGATCGACATTATAGAACGTCATAGGAAGATGCCGATCATCCAGTGTGTCATGTGCATCTGAATTTAATAGCTCCTTATTATGCTGCGCATGACTGCGTGAAAAGTGCTTTTCGCTGTAGCAACCAGAAAAAAAAAAATTTTTTTTTACACTTTCGCATTATTTTTCGATTCAAATAAGTTTAATGATTTGATCCCTACTTGACAAGATTTTTTGATACAAAATTTTTATACGTAAATTATATCAATTAAAGCATTAATTCGTACTTAGCATTAATTCGTACTTAAAATATGTAAAACATAATTGATTGCCGGAACAAATTTCTCAGCTATCTATGTATTTTATTCATAAGAATATGTATGCAACGAATGTTGTACTTTTACGTATTAACGGCAGATAATTATAGTAATTAATTATTAATATTAAAAAATAAGGAATATATTATTTATTTGTATTAAATAAATTTTTTTTAAAAAAACATTGCAAAATGTAATTTAGATTATACAATAAAAAAAAACCGAAAAAAAAATCTGTTTTCTAATACTGAAAAATGCCGTTTGTACATGATCACACTGAATATAATATAAAAAAAAATTCGTGATGATTTAATTAATGAAATTATATACATTCTCACCTTTTTTTAATAACATTAATTTTTTTTTTTTTGCATGAATGGACTCAAAATTAATAATGTCTTTAATATGAATTCTATGTGTTCATAATGTTCATAATATTATAAGGAAAATTTTTATACGGATTAATTATCATTGCGTTCCGCCGAGAGCCATATTCTTCCGGTGAAGGTTCGGACTTTAATGATTTGAGTTCTGATGATGTGTGTTCGTATGTCAATGCGATTACGGCGAATTCAGATAATGAATTTGATAAATCTGGTGATTTTTGTGAATTTGAATTTGATGATTCCAATGATTTAGTTATCCTTGGCTTATATGTTTTATAATTTCCACACGTTTCGACGTATAATGGTTTTTCGTACGTAGAGTGTAATTTGAATCTCCTTTGCTTATATGGTTTATTTAATTTTTCTGATGATTCCAATGTTGATTTCATTCTTTTTGGCTTATATTTATAATTTCCATACCTTTCGACGTGCATTTTTTCTGACATTCTTGACAAAGCTTCAAATAATTCCTTGACTTCTTTTGGTTCGTTTTCCCACATTTGCGCAATATCTTTTGAGAGATCTTTAGATTTTTGTTTCCTTCTTGCAACATCACGTCTCAATTCCACACTCTTGTCTCTACGATAAATAATCCATGCATTTTGAGGACGTGGAATTTTGTTTATACCTTTTTTCTTATTTCTTACTGCCAATCGAGTGGTTGTGGAATTGGACAGGAGAATCTCAGGTTCAATATTAAATTTATAGTCGGTATATTTTAAAAGTTCTTCATCGTTTTTAGTTTTAGAATTTACGTCAAAAACCAAGTAATTATTATTATGTTTATGTTTAACATAAGAGTCAGGTGTCAATAGTGAAGTAATCATTGTAAAAGAAAAAAAAGAGGAAGAAAGAAAAAAATAAAAAATAAAAAATAAAACAATTTGTATAAATAAAAATAATAATGTTTATAAATTATTTATAAAAAGGGTTTTGTTTTTTATTTTTTTTTTTTTTATCGGCATTTAAAGAACAAACGAGTTATTTATATAAAAAGACTGTTTGATAAAAAAGTAAAAGGGTTTTATTTTCTTTTTAATGCTTATCAAACATTAAAAAAAAATTTTTTTTTTTTTTTTTTAAGTTAAAGATAAAGAGATACAATATTAGATTGTGTAATGTGTGTAATAATAATATTTCTAATTTTATCAAATATTTCAAACAATAGCAAAAAATTTTTTTTATGTTGTGTACCAATTGTTTTCCTTATATTAAATAAAAATTCGCAGTCACACTCCGGTTAATAACAAAGACATTTATTAATTATGGTAATTAATTCAAATCAACTATTAGTAATGGTTTAGTTTGAAAATCCAAAAAGTTGTTATTGTCAACACATTTTGGAAAATCAATATGTTATAACTATTGTAACTATAAATACCACAAATACCCACAAATGTTACACGATTACGTAGGTTAATGTAAAGGAAAAAAGTTTTTTCTGCTTGGATGTTTTTACTGCGTAAAAGTTTCTCACTATTTTTTTTTTACTGCGCGAGGTATTATTTTTTTTAATACGCAGTTTGTTACTTTCTCCGCACAGTACCTAAGAAGAAAATTTCAAATTCCGATGATTTTTATACAATTTTTTTAAAATACGTGAAATTGATTGTAAAAATGAAACAGTTCCTTTTTTCTTTTGTTTCATTGATAGTATGTAGCACTAAAAAAATGTAACAAGCAAATATGTAGATCGAAGAATGATTAGGGAATGATTATCATGTTTAACTGAGGGTTTTTGTGGTTATTGTCTGTATTTTTAGGAAAGTAGGCTAGGGCGTATTACACAAATTACGTACTTAACTATTTAAACTAAGTTTTGCTACGCAATACGCAATCCGCAGATTTCATTTATCATATAATTAGTGGTGGCAAAGCAAAGATGAGATAAATAAATTCAGCGAATTTTTTTTTTTTAATTTTTATTCTCTCTCTCTCTTATGCCGTTATTATATGAATTTGTTGAATTGGTTCTTTGACTCGTAATTTGGATTTTTGATAACGCTTTTTTTTAGACATAGTTATGAAAAAATCCATACTGTTATTAAATCAAAGCCCAATGCCCCCCCAACAACGCTATAACTGGCATTTTAAAAGAATATTTTAGAAATACATCAGATCTTATTTTATACCTTGTATTTTCAGTAAATCAGACCAATATCACATTTTCATCATTTTTTTTAAAAAAAATTTTTATTTAAATAAAAATAAAATATAAAATATATAATAAAATATAATTGTTATACAAAAAAATAAAAAAAAAATAAGAATATCGTTGATAAGAAAAATGTTTGAGGTATATAAAATAAGAAAAAATGTTCGATTTAATTCGTTAAAAATATCTTCTATATAAAAGGGTATATAAATAATAATTTTTTTTTTTTTTTGGATTTTGTTGATTTTAGCATATATATTATACATATAAATATAAATAATCCTTCGAACTAATGTCCTTCGGATAATATTAAAGTTTTTGCACAAGTATCTCCACAAGCGCGAATATCTTTTGTTCTTTGTGCATATTTACGTATATAATATATATGTTAAAATATGTAATAAGGGATCGCAATAAGGGAAGCGATCGTAGTAGTAAGGAAGACGATTGTAATAAAGAAATCGATTGTCCAAATAACAAGGAAAAATAATTCAAGTATCACAGAAATACAACAAACTCGTCTTATAGTTCCTGTAGCGCCTTAGGCGCTACAGAAACTATGAGAATGAGTTTGTTGTGTTTTTGTGGTAATAATTATTTTTGCTTATTAAAAGGATGAGCCGTCGTAGTAATGTTCCACAGGTGTTGCATGGATCGAGAATAAAGCGTTGCTGTCGTATTGAAAAATATCTTGAAAAATCTGGTTTTGCATGCTTGTTGTCATCGGTTCTGCTACTGGTGGAGTAATATTAGGTATTTGTCGTTCACTTTCTGGATAAAGATCAAAATCTTTATTTTGATCGTTCATGTTTGTGAAAATAAATTTGGTAAGGGTTTCCAGGGTTGCTGGGATATCAGTATCGGGTGCTGGGGTTGCTGGAACAAAAGTCATATCATTAAGAGTCATATCGGGTGCCGGGATTGCTGGGATATCAGTATTAAAGGTCATATCTGGGATACCAGTATTATAAGTCACATATGTTGAAGGTTGAAGAGCTAGGATATCAGCACTATATAAAAATTTCAAAAAATCTTCGGAAAACACACGTGAATTATTGTTGTATGTTGAAATGGGTGTTATCTCGGAGAATTGCGGATACATCATTGACGACAAAATATCTTCAGAAGTTATAGGTGTTTGTTGATTTAATGATTCCGGGGTTAAGATATCCGAGGAACCATATTGAGAAGTTACAGGCGATTGATGATTTGATGATGCCGGGGTCATGAGATACGAAATTTCATTCGCTTGTTCCGAGAAATCAGTAACGGGAGAAAGTTGAATGGATGATACCGGAGTTGGATATTCTTTAATTGATGATGGAGGATTTACAACTAATTGAGGCAAGTCTTGATTCAATGTTGTTTCCTCAGTTTCAGGAGATGTATTCCTTTTATGTTGTTGTCTTTGACGGTTCTTGAATTTTTTGGAGGCTTTTGATTTAGGTTTGTATTTATAATTCCCATATTTGTTATGATGATTTTCTAATGCCAACATAGAAAGTGCAACAAAATATTCCACAACTTCGCTACTTTCGGTTTTCCATCTTTCGCCTATTGCTTTTGAGGCGATACATGGTTTTATTCCTTCAAATTCGGGAGTTACATATTTGTCTCTACGATAAATGATCCAAGCGTTTTGAGGTCTTGGGATTTCAATTTGTTCCCCTTTAGACTTCTTTCTATCATTTCTTAATGCAAGTCTGGACGTTTTTGAGTCATTCGTAAGAACCTCAATAGTAAGATTAAGAGTATCCTTGATTCTTGAAGTGTAAACGAGTTCTCTATAAGTCTTGGAGTCCCCACCAAAGTACATAGTATCATAAAAATCGGGAAAGGGAATTAGTGTTGAGTTATTAACGCCAAAAACTGAGTAAGTTCCTTGTTCGTTAGACATTTTAAATAATAAATATTATTGAAGGATAGATAAATAAGGAGGTAGAATGTCTGTTTCTTTCAAAGAAGTGTATTATTAAAAGAAAATATATAAAAACTATATATATATATTATTATTGGTTTTTTTTTTTCTTTGTTTGACTCTTCTCAAAATGTTAACAAAAAATGTGTTCTTTTTGTACTTTTTCAAAACGGCATAAAAAACGTTTACTTTTCAAAATGTCAATAAAAAAAACGTGTTATTATTTTCTTTCTTTCTTTTTTTCTTTTCTTGTTATTATATAACCTTCTAGTGTTATAAAAAATTTTTTTTTCAAAAAAGATTATTTTTTTTTTTATATATAATTTTTTGGGGGGAAGTCAAATTTTATATTTAAATTTTTTTTTAAAAAAATTTTTTTTTTTTTTTTTCATATGCAAGATAATGTACGGCGTGAGTAACAAAAGTGAAATTATTGTAATAAATTAAGTTTACACATGTAATCATGTAAAATTAGCATTTATTATTATGTTGTAATCATTTATAATCAGCATTTATTATCATTTATTATGCGAAATCTTATCTATTTTGCCAATATTACTTTCCTTAATATTGATGGGAAAAAAAGAAAAAAAGAAGAATGCATCTTTTTGCTTTTATAATCCAAAAATGGAAATGATCAATTTCCAATTTTATCTATCGGAAGTCCAATTTCCGAGATCATTTAGTAACACATAATAAAAGAAATGTTGCAAAGAAAAAAAAAGGGGGGTGGTCAGACGATCCTTTTTTGTTTTTGAAACATGATTACGAAATTGAATAAATGAATGCGTAATTTATTATTTGGAAGAAAAAAGAAGTATTTAGTAGAAAATCACAAAATGCGCGGCGGAAAAGTTAATTTTTCTTTTGTTTTAAAAAAAAAAACCCCCCCCAAAAAACTAAAATAGATTTTATTTGTGTAATAGAAAAAATATCTGTAAATATCCTGTTTATAACAATATCGTGTTTTTGCATCCATTATTAAAAAAAAAAAAATGTCAGCTTAAGGAAAATCATTTGGATTACTAAATTCATCATAGGATAATTTTTTGGTTACAGAATTTATGACGTAAGTTATAGAAAAATTCATTGAGAATAATGTCAATTATCATCATTTTTAGCGCGCGTTAAAAAAATTTTTTGAAGGAGTGGAAACTGGAAAAAGTATCATTGTCAAAAAAATAAACAGTTAATCGTCATTAACAATGTTAACCTTGCAGCTCTGATTTAGACACACGATTTTTTTCCGATAACTGAACTTTGCCGGGTCGCAAATTATGTGTAATACGTGTAATACGTGTAATACGTGTAAAATGTATAAATGTTAATGCGTGTAATGCCTGGAATCAGACGCGCCACACGCGTACTCCTTTAAATGAAGTAAATGAAGTAAATGAAGTAATGATCGGCGAGTTCATTTATTTAACCAACAACCCGGGACTTGCCTTTGTGTGGCTTATTTAGTAACGGAATGATAGATGTAGAGCACACCCGTGATAAAAATAGGTTACTATTTTTGGCATCTTTAATCTAGAATCTTTGAAAAGTAATCATATCAAAATTATTTATACCGATATTTGTATATAATTTGTAAAAATTTAAAAATATGTAAAAAAAAAATTATCAAATATAAAATTATTTCACGAACATGAAATTAAAATTTTAGTATTTGTTAAACATTAATTATTATTAAAAACGCAATATAATGTTTGTATGATAATTTTAATATACTGTATAATAAGTTTATATTAAAAAAATATTCCCAGATTAATTTTTGAGGAGATACCAAAAATAGTAATCTATTTTTATCATGTATTACATCAGTGATCAGGTGTTAGATGTTTTTTTAATATGGTTAATTCCTGTCAAAATTAAGAAACATTTAATATATTATGTATAAATACGGGATAAATGTGTTTTTTTTTTACTTTTTATGAAAAGAGAAAAAAATTCATATGAGCCATGGCAAAATCGATCATCTATAAAACAATCAGCAAATCAATTTTTTTTTTAGAAATATTGAAATAAAAATAACGTATATTTATATATATTTATTTATTTATTCATAGTATATCAGATATATAATTCATATATTTTTTATTTATTTATTACGTAATAAAAGATGTATCATAAAAAAACGCGTCATAAAAAATAAAAAAAAATCATATCATAATAAAACATAATCTTAATTGAAATCTTAAATAAAATCTTAGAAAATCTTAATATCTTGATTTTAGCTTAATAACTTAAAAAATCTTAATAATAACTTATATATGTTTTTTAGCTTAATAAATAATAACTTAAAAACCTTAATAATAACTTATATATGTTTTTTAGCTTAATAGCTTAAAAAACCTTAATAACTTATAATAACTTAATAATTTAAAATAATAATCTTAAAATAGATTCGTAAAGGGGCAAATAATCTTAAAGAGGGCAAATTTTAAATAAAATCGTAAGGAGGGAAAACGTATCTAAAAACAAATCAAAGTCGAAATAATTTTTTTAAAAAATAAAAAGTCGAAATAATTTTTTTAAAAACTAAAAAGACGGAATGATTTTTTTTAAAAACAACAAAATAAAAAGACGAAATTTTTTTTCAATCGCACATTTTTTTTTTTTAAAAAAAAAAAGAAATTACATATTTCGAAACTCAAAACAAAAAAAGATTGTGTCTGTGAGAGGGAATTCTGGGAACCAAGTATGACTAAAGGTTAGATTTATAATGAATTGTTTATATCATATAATCTATATCACAAAGATATAGGGAGGGTAAATATACGTCATAGTCGGGAAAGTAAATCATCTCGGTTGATGATGGTACTAATACGTATGGAACATGAATTTCTTCAGTTCCGGAATCGGGAAAATAAAATGTTTGGGGAAATTCGAAAGGAATGGGGATTGGATATTCAGGAAATTCGGTGATTGGATGTTCGGGATAAGGTGAACTTAAATTACTTAAGTTTGGATCGAATTCATAATTAACTAAAGGGTCTCCAGGTAAAGTTTCGGGGCTCCTTTCCCCAGATCTTCTCGGGGAATACCTATATTCGTCATTCACTTCCTTATGAACGTAACCAGCCCATTTTGCAAGTACAAAAAACATTTTTTTAACTTCATCTCTCTCATTCTCCCACATTTCTGCGATAATCTGTGATATCAATGAGGATTTTTTTCCTTCATGTTCCCCTGTTTGTCGAAACCTAGCGTTGGTATCTTTTCGATACAAGATCCACGCATTTTGGGGGCGGGGAGCTTCCAGCTTCCCTTCTCGTCTGAGCTTAGCTGCTCGGCGGGATGTCTTGGAATTATTAAGAAGCGTTGAGATATCAAGGGTTAATTGATGATGCGCAGAATTCAAAATCTTAAAATCATTTTCATAGTCAATGATGGTGGCGAAATTTGGTTCGGGCTGTTGTGGCGGCGGTCTAGCTACGTCATCGTTTATACTGAACACGTGGAAGCCTTGACGTTCATTAGCTTTTCGTGGCATTTTTTTTTAATAGACGAAAAAAAAAATACTTTAGAAAATTTTTTTTTAAAAAAAAATTGCTTTGAAAAGCCGATTCTCAAGGGAGGAATTCATCTAAACGAAAAGCCATATTTATATTTTGTTTTAAAAATAAAAAATATAAAATTTTAAAGGGTAAAGATCAGCACAGAACGCAGTAATAGAGAAAGTTATTGTTAAGTTTTTTAGATTTGATTGACATTAACATATGGTGTTACATAATGCAATTAATTTTCTAATTTTCCAAAGAAAAGGTTGGAAAATATCCGAGTTATTTTCTTTTTTTGAAAGAAAAAAAAAAAAAAAATTATGATGATGACTAATATCGTTATTGAGTAATTAAAATCCTTTCTTAAATAATAATTAAATATATATAATGTATTACATAAATATAAATATATTTATATATTTAATTTACCTCGATTTCATTATTCAATTTTCCTTACGTGACTATAGTAATTTAAAACATTCCTATTATAAATTATCCGTTATTTCCGTTAAATGTAAACTATTGTGAAGCAAAATCTCCTATAAGGACAGCACGGAATTTAAAAACCGTTTTAGCCGTGGTTTTTGTTTTTGTGATTTTTGCCCAAAAAATAAGCTAACACGTAATTTTTGCGTAATCTCGCCTAAGATATTTATAGATCGTAATAACAATGTTGTACCGCCATTTTCTTCAGTTGTTTCAATTTAGAATCAAAAAAATTCAAAAGAATTATTGAATTAAATCACGTGTTTAAATACACAATTGATGTACAACGGTATTGATATAAAAAAAAAGGTAAAATAATAAAAAAAAAGAAGGCTCAGAACAAAATAATTACTAATAATAGAATAGATTAATATTCTATAGGTGTAAAAGATTCTCCAATATTCACGTAAAGAAAAAGGAGAATGCATGAACGAAAAATGCATTATACTTCGCAGCAGGCATGGTCGGTATATTTATTCAAAAAAATAACAATAACAAAATTTGATTGATAAAATCCCATAAAAGGCTCTTGATATTTACTTGTTACGCCAAATGTCTCAACCACTTATACAAAACCTTATCTTTCTTTTCGTATTGATTTCCTATTTTATCCTAATCTATTACCTTATTTAGTTGATACTAGGTTGATGTTGATCATTATGGTTTTAGTAGGGAAATTTCAAGGGTTTCCGGAGAATTGGCGTAAATAAAATGTGAATGTGGCGGATTTCTGTCGTGATATGATGATTACGTTCTTAATTAAGGTTAGCCTATTAAATGTGTCATTGTTGTTTTAAAGGTAATAACTTGAAAGAGTTTTATTTTTAAATGAATTTTATTGGTGCTAAAATAATGAATAATATATTATTTAAAGATAAAAAGACAATACAGTATGGTAATAATATAACTCCTTTAACTCCTGAATTCAAAAGTTATTTACTTGAATAACTTTCTATCTAAAAAAAACCATAAATTTTTTTTTTTTCTTTTAAGTTCGAATTTTAGTAATATTA
Source organism: Rhizophagus irregularis (assembly GCF_026210795.1). Lineage (NCBI taxonomy): Eukaryota > Fungi > Glomeromycota > Glomeromycetes > Glomerales > Glomeraceae > Rhizophagus > Rhizophagus irregularis. The sequence goes on along the minus strand of NC_089448.1, from coordinate 2,802,573 downwards.
TATTATAGGTGCATTGTCAAAAAAAAAAAAAAAAGTTTCTTGATTAGAAAATTCTATTTATCTTGGCATTTTACTTTAAAAGAATTTGGTGAAACAAGGTTATTGAAGAGCATGATGTGATAAAGGCACACATAATTTCAAGAATTTCAAGAATTTCATCCGGATTTTTATATCACAAAAATGTGATAATTTGATATTATCATTTATTCAACTCAGAGTAATGGGAAAAAAGACGGAAGGAATAAAAATAGTAATTTATTTTGCAAGTCAAATTTTTTTATTTGGTTCTACAAGTAAATTTCTATAAACATTTTTACTTTTGTCCCCAAATATAGTATTTACGCAGTATTGTACAACAGATAACAAATGATAAAAAAAGATCTGCAATCGTCACAAATTTATAAATTTCGCGATCTTTATTAAAAAAACAAAAGTCGATTAGTCGTGGGAAATAAATAATAATTATGACATATAATAATCTAAATTCTTTTGGTTGAATTATATTGAAGATCCTTTACAAAAGAAAAAAAAAAGTTTAAAACGAATCTTATAAGAGTAAATAATCGATCTGAAAGTTTGCATCGTTGTTTATTATTTTATAAACAACAATATTTAAACTTATCAAATCTTCCGTATAATATTATGTTTTATCTGATGCAGAGAAATTTTCCGATAAAATCTCCCTCCTTAATCTTCATCCCTTGCAGGTTTTAACTCAGTGAAGAATCATTTAAAAAAGTAAACATTAATGTGTGAAATTAAAATCATCCCTTGTTTTAGGCAATTACAATGATAATTTATTATTTTTAATCATGAATATCATGTTTATAATCTCGTTTACATTATTGACATGCAAACAGTGCAGATATAGATATATATATATATAAAGGTTTGTTTATGCATTGTACAAATTTATTCGAATTCATCCAATTGTATTACAATATGCATTACTTTCAAGAGTGAGTTTCTTTATCTGTAATTACGTGTTAACCTTATCTATATAAGGTTGTAACTTGTTTTAATGGTTATTTTCTTCTTGATATGGAAATCAATCTGTTGTTATTATTATTATGATCTTTATTCTATTTTAAGTTAATTTATCCAGTCCATCATTGGTGATCTTGAGAAATTTACATGCATAACCATATTTAGCAATTTTCCAGACTGCTCGACTTGAAAAAAGTTGTCTCTTACTAGTGGTGATAAAATTGTTAGTTATCACAAGTGCGGCGCAGCAACTCATAATTCTGGCCAAAATTATATGATGCGATGTTCAAGTAACGTGATTTTAAAGTAAATAAAAAAGTTCAAGTATATTCGTCGTCACTTACATTGATGGTAATTTATTATGAATTTTTTCTTATTTTCTTTTTTCAACACCTCCTTTTAATACTTTTTGACAAGTAGGCTTAGCTCTTACCGCTTTTATAACAAGCAGGGAGATTCGACTTTGATGAGATTTTACAATAATAGTACTGTATAGTTTCTCCATTTTCGTATTTTTTTTTGCGAAATTTTTATAACTAAAGTTTTATTATAACTGCAGTCTTGTCTTTATCTTAAGATGACACCTTCCATCCCATATTCCAATATTGTCTCACATCACGCAAAAAATCAAAGAATTACGAATCATAATTTACATACGCGTACTTCACGAAAAAAAAATATAAAAATTCATAATAAAAATTTCCATCAATCTTAAATTTTCGAGGGCGTAAATCATTAAAAATATGTATATGACATAATTATGATAATTTGGACCGATTTAATAACATTTTATTTTGTTTCCATCTCAAAACATAAGTAATAAATCATTTAAGGATTTTATATTTCAATATAAAAGTGGTCAATCTTTATTCAGTAATATTAAGCAAGCGGAGTGAAATAATATAAAATTAAAAATATCGAACATAAATATAAATATTATAAAATGAATTTTTTTTTTCGGTTATAAATTATAACGTGATTTTTTTCGAACCTTTGGTTGTTAAATCTTAACTCTGGTCAGCGCTATAAATTTGCCCAGAATTATAGAAAATCACATGATTTTTCGGTTTCGCTTCATGAAGTATTTATAGATATTTGAAATTATTTTCATTTCAATGTATTAAATTTAAAGGAATGCTATGTTTATACTTGGTAGAAATGAATGTCCCCGTAATTTTCTAAAGAACTTATGCCATTATGCCACCTATTATATAACACGCAGTCACACACGTGCCAAATTTAAATTAAAAATATATAATAATACTATCTATATATATATTGTTCATAAGAAAACAATCGTACAGTCTGCTCTTTGATACAAGTGAAACTGCCCGTTCTACATCTTAATTTCGTCGTAATCTTACAATTGCTGGTAGATTCGCGATTGAATATCATCACGTGTTTTGCAAAATTTATTATATCGCGAGGTTCAGGGTAGTCTTGTACTACGATACATAAAAAGATTAATAATAATAATTTCTTTAATGTAATTGATTTATCAAATGTGCAGTGTCTCCGTCTCCTTTCGCTTACTGCCATTTAGAATCTGATTTTATTATGCCTTTATAGATTGCACATAAATTCACTTGGTTAGTCGTAAGTGAAAGATTTGGAACTTTAGGAATTTGATCAGTTTCTATTATCCTAATTCCTGTACATATCGAATGCTTTATGATTGTAACACTCTGGATTGGGCATGTCCTTTGGATGTACAGACTTGGACAACCCATGATAACCCATGTCCTCGGATAATGACCGCTACTACCTGGAATAATTCTGTTATAACAGTACAATCGGAGTTCTTAGACATATACTTCAAGAACTTCAAGACGATACTCGAACTATTTCGCAACTCGTTAATATTTCAAATTCCTACTATTATTTGATTTATTAATAATATATTCGCTCAATATTATAATTTCAATTGCCTTTGGTTTATTAAGTAATAACTATCCCTATAAAAAGAATTCTGGCAAAAACTCCGATAAACGATCATTTTTCTTGTTTTTATTGTGATCATTTTTCTGAAAAATTTTATAAGGTATCAACCATTGTTATTTATTTTTTTGAGATTCAGATTTCGAGATATTGCGCAACGGGATAAAGCTCGTTCAGGATTCATATCATCGGATACTCTATCATTGAGAATGACGGATTACCCGTGAAGGAAGTTACAATATGGTTATTTCGCTTACGGATTTATTTCACCAATTTTTCAATTTTAGAAATTTACAAGTACAAAAAAAAACTTACATCTTTTAATGTTAGTTGTTTTCGATTTTGATTTTTGGGTATTACTAAATATCACCAGTGATGAGAGTCACCAATGGTGAATTTATGATGTAATGCCGGCCAGTATTTTATTATATTTTTAATTTTGGCCAAAAGTACATCATAATGCTGGTATGGTGACCATCACCACTGATGAACTTTAGTAATACTCTGATTTTTTAATTTTTCAAATTTCATCAGAAATTCAATTCTTACGTGTGCCATAATCTAAAATTTTTATATTTAATTTTTCAGTCCAGATGAAATAACGATAATTATAACATTTCATATTTACAACCTGGGTTGCAACCCTAGTTTCTGATTACGGTTCAAAATTACGAAAATGCCTAATTACAGTCAACTCTTTATAAATGCACTCTCTGGGACCGGTCATAAGCATACATTTATAAAGGGGGTGCATTTAAAAAAAAAAAATTTTTTTTTTAAAAGATTTTACATTACAGAAACACTAAAAATTAACATTATATTATATATTAATAGATCAAAAACATTATTTATTATTCAATTTTATTATTTCGCATTTATTATAATTAACAATACAGTTACTAATTAACTGCATCATATGTACCTTTTTTTTTTCTAATAAAATTTTCAAATTTACCTAATAATTTGATATATTCATCGGTATTTTCTTGTTGAATTAAGAACATATTCACAGTTTCTAAGCTCTTTTTAAAATGCTATATTAGTGCTTATAGGTCACTATCATCTATTCCAAATCTTCAGAATAAAATATCTATAAGTTCTATAATGATTTGGTCATCTTCAAAAATTTCATATGTAATATCTTCTTCAGGAATATTAAGGAACTTATTTACTCGCATTGCATTAGGAAGATTAAGGGCTTGAATCGTTCTAAAAAGTTCATCAATCATCTGATTATTTTCATTATCAGTTTCATCATATTCGTTATCAGGAAGAATCCCGGTATGGTTTCAGCAATTTCGGATTGTTTCAACTGTAACTCCAGCTTGGAATGATATACCGAATGGCTTGCAAAACATCCATCTTTAGATCCTGTATGTTTTGTCCGGCCTCAACTTGTTCTAACAACCAACTAAATAAAAATAATAAATTATTCAGTAAAATAAAGTAAGTTACTAAATGACATGATGATTCCAGCATCCACTGAATCTTTGATGTTGTGTTCGGAGGTAAAAACTGAATTTCAACATGTGGAAGGGCAAGACGCGTTGACCTCCATGTTTTAATGCAAACTTGACGATCAAATTCACGAAACCATTCTTGAAAAATTGTTAGGAGCATCCAAGCTTTCGGTATGTCATGGGTAAGTTGTAAATGTTGACATTTTTAAAGCACCTTGGATTTGCATATTTACCGATTATTAAAGGAGGTAATTTATGTGTCCCATCGACATTTGAACGCAAAGCTATAGAAAGGCGTTCCTTGCTTTTTTTTTCGTCCCGAAAGACGTTTTGTAGCTAGTGTTAATCTGCAAAACAATAAAAAAATTAAATAAATAATTAAATCATATTTGGATTTCTGTTCAAGATACCACCTTAGATAATAAAAAAATTAAATATACCGGTAAAAAAGCCCAGTTTCATCCATATTATAGATTCGTTCAAGAGGGTAATTAGCACACTTATTACGTAATAATGGTAAGGTTTCCATAATAGCAGCTTCATTAGCTGATGCTTCTCCTTGAAGCTTTTCTTGACGGACTTCATTACGTTTTTGAAATCCCTGAAATCAACCAGAAGAAAATTGTAACATATTTTCGGGAACTCCCAACCCAATTGCCAGTAACTTGGCCTTTTCAACTAGTATCGCATCACTAAGGATTGTTCGGTGCTGATAATTTAATACAAACTCCTTGAAAACAAGCTCAAGTTCCGGAAAGGTAACGGGTTTGTGTCGCTTTTGCTCTGGGTGAATGACTTCAGTGATAAGCCGCTTTTTCTTTTTAGTTTGTAAGATTCGTGTTATAGTATTTTCGTCAACTCTAACTCCCTACTTTTCTTCAACCCAGTCTGCATACTGAACTCGAGTCTTTTTATTATTACTAGCATAAAGACAAAGTTTATGGTTTTGAGAGTCTGTTAGAGTGACTTTTATTTTGGGGAGTTTTAGGAAGCAATGGAAGCATGTTGACTTATTTTCCGTAAAAAGATGAAATTCCCACAAGTAACGTGTCTATAAAAACCGCAGTGCGTCACGTACGTCACGCGAAAATTATCTAGTCACGTGAGTGCATTTAAGTACTGATATAGGTGGGACTTTTTTAAAATCGTTGCATGGTGTATATATATAAAGGGTGTGCATTTAGCACTAAGTAATGTGTGCATTTAGAGAGGGTGTGCATTTATGAGTGGTCACTCAGTGGTGCATTTATAGAGAGTTGACTGTATTCATCAAACATTACAACCATTTTGACCATTTAATACCATCTATTACGACTATTACGGTATAAAGTTACTTTACAGCAAATACGTCACAACCTTTACTACCTGTTGCAACTACTACGGCAGCTACTATGAACATGTCAAATGCAAAGTCAACATAAATTTTATATTTACAGAACACCTACTGTAGTCATTGTCCAGCGTGAATTTCTCTGTCCCACGTGACGTCATCCGAAATTGCAAATTTTAGTTTTATCTTCTGTTTCTTAGTTTTTTACTCCTTGCCGAGAGAAACTCGATAATATTCGATATAATCCAGAAACCAGAATAAAAAAAAAAAAGTTATACCAATATACTTTTTGCCTTATTCTTAGCTTACCGAGTTTTACCGAATGTACTGAGCATCTTTCGGCAAATGATCAGTGGTGAAATAACTGTCGGTAAATGAACCCTGTCGGTGAAACAACTGTTAGTGAAATGAACCCTTTCAGTAAAATAACTGCTGATGAAATGAACCCTGTCAGTGAAGCGTTGTCGGTAAACAATTAATTATTAGATTAACGATATACTCACCCCGTATTGTGTATCATGTACAGATTTGTTCCTAAAAAGACTCGATATTGTAATTTTTTAAAAAAAGGGAGTAGAAAATCTTATGATTATATGACAAATGTTTTTATTTTCTTTTAAAAAAAAAAGAGAAATGTGAATTTCATCTCTTGTTACCTCATCCTTGATCGTATTTGTCTAATGACTCCCATCGTTAATTTCTTTTTTTGATTCTCTCATTCAATTTAAATTAAGTTCATCATAGAGCGACCGTAATCCGAGTCGGAACGGAAAATTTCCCTTAATAGCTGATTTTAATAACAATTTATTCTCGTAATCGTTATTAGTAATAACAATTATTATGACCTTCAACAAGAATATCACTTAAGCGAAATAACATTCCCTAATTATTAACTCTCTATATGTAAGCATATGATTATCATCGAATTTAATTAGTCACTTGTTAAAAATATATTGTAATGTATGTAAATGTATGACATAATGGACAAGACAAATAGAATGTTTAAGTTCTGCATGGGAGGTTATAAATTCTTAAGGGTTAGTTGCCCTTACTACCCCCAGGTAAGATCTTTTTTAGCCTATACTAATTTTAACTAAATTTTGTGTCACGAAAGATTTTGCTTAACTCTTCCCCCCTAAAATATTTGTCATGGCCTTTACTAACTATTACGGCAGCTACTATGAACATGTCAAATGCAAAGTTAACATAAAAAATGACATATCACAGAATTTCTCTATCCCTCACGTGACATCATCCCGAAATCGCAAATTTTAGTTTTATCTTCCGTTTCTTAGTTTTTTACCCTTGCCGAGAGAAACTCGATAATATTCGATATAATCCAGAAACCCGAATAAAAAAAGAGCTATACCAATGTACTTTTTGCCTTATTCTTAGGTTACCGAGTTTTACCGAATGTACCGAGTGTCTTTCGATGAAATAACCCCGGTGACATAACTGTCAGTAAATGAACCATGTCGGTGAAACAGCTGTTGGTGAATGAACCCTTTCGGTGAAATGAACCCTGTCAGCGAAGCGTTGTCAGTAAATCAGATTGACGATGTACTCACCCTGTATTGAAGCATTAATTTTTTTTTTTATGTATCGTGTACAGATTTGTTCCTAAAACGACTCGATCTTGTGATTTTAAAAAAAAAGGAAATAGAAAATCTTATGATTATATGACAACTGTTTTTATTTTTTTTTAAAAAAAAAATGAGAAATGTGAATTTCATCTCTTGTTACCTCATTCTTAATCGTATTTGTCTAATGACTCTCATCGTTAATTTCCTTTTATTTTTATATTTTTAATTTAAATTAGGTTCATCATAGAGCGATCCGTATCATTAATTTCTTTCTTTTGATTTTTTCATTCAATTTAAATTTAAGTTCATCATAGAGCAATCCGTACATCCGCATATCCCTCAATTATGTTGAGCGGAACGGAAATTTCCCTTAATAGCTGATTTTAATAACAATTCATTCACATAATCTTTATTCTTCTTCTATTAGTAATAACGATTATTATTATGATCTTCAACAAGAATATCATTTAAGCGAAATTAATAACTCTCAATATGTAAGCATAAATGTATGACATAATGGACGAGACAAATAGAATTTCAGTCCTGCATGGGAGGTTATAAGTTCTCTAGCCCTTAATCCTAAGGGCAGTGACATATATTAGCCATTATTAGTTTTGTAAGGAGCTTTACCCCACCCCAGATCTTTTTTAACGCTTAACCCCCTAAATATTAGCTAATATACAGTATGTCATGGACACATGTCCCTAACCTTAAATCCTACCTCCAATCTCTAATATTAAATAACAGCATATTAAGAGTTTCATTAGATGATTAATACTAAAAAAAACTAATTATGAATTAATTTTTAATTCGGAATAAGATAATATTTAGTGACATTTATTACGTAATATCCATTCCACCCCATGTAAATCTTATGTTACACTATATATACTAAAACCTTTCTTTACCCACCCCTAAAATATTGCTTAATAAAATGTCGTATGCATACAACCAGTTTTTGTTAATTATAATTTTATTAATAAATCTCATTTTTCTGCTAATCCGCTTATAGTTAATTTACTAATAAAATTAATAAAATTTCTTTCTTTCTATTGGGATGAGTTCAATTTTTCTGAAATTACGCAAATTTTTTATGAGCCATTAATATTTGTTACATTTATGTTGTGGATTTATTTTTATTTTTAATTTCTTTTTTTTGGTCTTTACATAATTTGTACTATGTTAAAATTATGTCGCTCTACAGATATCCGTGATCATCTTAAACAAATAAAAACTTTATTCTAATCACATTCAATTTCTTATTGATTCGTTGTGGTTTCTTTTTTTTGCATAAAATTCTATCGAATTCTAATAATATTATTATAACCCAATTTGATAATATTGGGGAGTTTCTTTTTTTATTCTTTATTGAATTTAAACAGCTTCGATCACGGGTCGCATTTTCCGTTTGATGTACATTGTAACATCATATCTCTATGTTTTATGAAGCTTATATGAGCGTATAAAAAAAAGGTTATGATTTTATACCGAAATTCTGTATTGTAATTCTAAAAATAGTCGGTTTAACTACTTTGGGTGGTTTAATCACAAGAAAAAGTAAAAAAAGTGTATTTCAACTATCTTACTAAAATAGATAAAGATCGGTATTTCATGAGTTTTAAATATAAGGAAAATAAATACAATATGTATATTGTATATTTTAAAATCTCGTTTCAGATTTTGCATTTTTAAAGTTGTACGATTTTTTATTAGAAGCCTTATTTTAGTTTAAATTACAAAAGACGTCAAATCCATTTTTCCTTCATAATGCCAAGAATGGAAACATCATTGAAGTGATCGACCGATTCTTTTGGAGAACAAATTACGTCCATTATTACGTTACATATACAAATTCTTTTCATTAGTACTTATTTTACTTTTTTTGTAAAGAATGTGTAATAAATAAGTATCATTAAGCAATAACATGAGGATTATAAATAATAATAAATAATAACTTTTCGATAATTTTTTTAAAAAAAATTCGTTGTGACTGCGCTATGTTGTAATTTAACCAATTTGTAATTGAAACAAACATTAGATCATAACCGTTATATTTCGGAATACAATTCGGCAATACGAGATAATATCCTACCAATCAATTAATAATTTGATGATTATGTATTAAAATATACACATATATATATGTAAATACATGTAATCGATCACCTATCAATTGTATGACAAATAACTGTTATATGAACAAACTACGAGAAAATAATGGCCAATTTCTAGATTTCTTTTTTAATTAACCTGCATTTTTAATCTCTATTTGTCGAACGCTACAAATTTTAATTTCGGGTATCTGAACAAAAAATAATTTAATTGGTTAAAAAAATTATTTTGTAATAATTACTCCCATGTTTTACCGCAGAAAAAAAAGATATTCAAAAAAAAAAAAATTTCATTATTTTTTTTCTTTTTCTGGAGTAAATATATGATTATTTTATTTTATTTTAAAAAAGAATCCACCTGAATTTGATGTGCGTAACTGGGGGTCGACAAGCATCAATATTTCACGTGCTAATCGGTAATATTATGAAAGAGTAATATTTACAGATGTGTAACTAGAATGAATTCATTCGGTAATCTTGTAAATTGGTTTAGAATTTTTTTATTTCAAATATAATAAAGGCCGAAAACATTTGTTTCGAGTATGGTTACACGGCCTTATATAATTTTAAATGATTTAAATTGATGAAATATATTTAATAGCAGAAGTATCTAACCGTATTTGGGTGATTAGGGATCTACGCTGTAGTCATACGTGAATTTTACCACCAACGGAAATGAAGAAAAACTTGTTATCCATATAGTTGTTAAACGGCCGTTTACTCTGTACATCATTACTTAATTTATTATATAAAAAAAAATAAGTGAAATTTAGTATATAAACATGTCTTGATTCCCTCTTGTAAAAATAATCCATTTTTTCCATTTTATCTTTTCGCCTGGAAGCGAACAAATTACTTTCATTTTTATACACATCTTTAATCTTATTTTTTACCATTTTTCCTTTCATAAACAAAATGAAATTCTCAACAATTCTCTTAGGTGTTGCCTTATACATGCTTTCACCAGTTTCAGCTGGTATAACTACTAACACCCCATTCGCTTCTGTAACTTGGGAAGGCGGTGATGATGAAGATATTATCTGGGCTGACGATGGCAAAGCTCCTAAATTAGCAGATTTAGGAATTACAACTATCGATTTAATGATGGGTAATTCTACAGTTCAAGTCTTTGTTGCAAATATTGCTAAAGTTCCAGCAACTGCTAAACGAGTTGAATATCACGTACCCGAGACCATTGGTCCTATCAGTAATAATTATTTCATTAAATACACCGCGGGAACATATACCTCTTTCTCCGGATCATTTAGAATCGAAGATGTTTATGGACAAGCTCCAATAGCTGCTTCCCCAGCTCCCCCCACAGATCCAGCAGCCCCACCAAAAATAACTGATCCTAATACACCACCTGTAACAGGTGATCCAAAAGCCGCAGTACCTGCTCCTAATCCTATCGCTGCTCCTAGCGCTCCTCCTGCTGGAACACCAAAGTCTACCATTCCTAGCCCCGTTGCTGGTCCTACCCCTAGTACCGCTCAAAATAATTTACCAACCCCCATTAGCAGTGATGCTTCTAATTTATTTCCAAGCTTCTCTGGTGTAGCTGCCGCCGCAGTCGCTTTTGCCTTTACTTATTTATATTAAATGTAGTTTTATTTATTGAGGAACGTGTATATATATAGGACAAAAAAAAAAAATCGCGCTTCTTCAATTTAAATTATCACATAGTTAATTAATATATATGTAATTGTAATTTAATATGAATTTTCCAAAATATAAAATATAATTTATTTTTTAATTAGGTAATTCACTTTTACTTTGTAACTCACTTTGTATAACTTATCTTTCATAATTCATTTTACATAAAAAAATTTTTTTTCCGCTCGATCTTATTTAAAAAAAGAAAAGTTTATCGCGAAAAAATTTTTATTATTATTTTATTTTATTTTATGTTTTCGTTCTCAATTGAGAAAATTGCTTCAGAGAAAATTGCGTCATTCACTTAAACAATGTATGATGAATTGAAACATCGGTTAATTTAGATACATATTTGTTGATTTTAATTTTGAAACATTTAATTTTTGTCAATTACCGATCCCATATATATATATATTTCATTATTCCTTGGCAAAATATATATTACAAATATTCCGATAGGTACACCAACAGCAGAAAGCCAAAATTATCAATTTCATGTAATTGAAAAAATTCTGTTCTTGAAAATGTTGATTTTATTCTGTTTCACATATAAAGGGTTATTCTTAATTCCGGGGGTTTTTTTTTATAAAAAAAATAAAATAAAAATCCTTGTATATAAAGTTAATTAAAAGAAATAATTACTTTATATTATAAAACGCATAATTAATGAACTTGTTTCATTTATTGTGATACTGAATAAAGAAATTTAATTTGAAGCATTTAATTATGAAAACTTAATTCTTCGAATGTAAAGCCGACTACAGTCAGACCTCCATAATTGCACACCTCTTGGGATCATATGCATAATTTTCAAAATAGTGCATTTAGAGAGGTGCATTTATAGAGGTAAAAATAATTAGAGATTATATAAGCTTTGGACCGAACCAGGAGGGTGCATTTAGAGAGGGTATACATAGTGGGTGCAATCATGAAGAGTGCAATTATAGAGGTCTGACTGTATTATAAATTTCATGTTTTAGTTTAAAATTGCACTATTAGAATATACATAAAAGTTGAATATAGAAGTCAACTCTCTCCGTAAATGCATTTACCATTTATCTTACATGCACTCTGTCTCAATTAGTATTCGGTGGTTTCAATCAAATAAAATTTTCTATCGAATGGCCTTTTCATCGGCGAAAAGATTATTTTTATTTGTACTTTGATTTCTTTCATCATAAAGTTATTTAAATAAATTATTAAATTTAATCTGAAGCATTTAATTATGAAAACTTAATTTTTCGAATGTAAAGATTGATTATACCGATTACAGTCAGACCTCCATAATTGCACACCTCTTGGGATCATATGCATAATTTTCAAAATAGTGCATTTAGAGAGGGTGTGCGTTTATTTATAGAGGTAAAATAATTAGAGATTATATAAGCTTGGGACCGAACCAGGAAGGTGCATTTAGAGAGGGTATACATAATGGGTGCAATTATGGAGAGTGCAATTATAGAAGTCTGACTGTATTATAAATTTCATGTTTTAGTTTAAAATTGCACTATTAGAATATACAATAAAAGTTGAATATAGAAGTCAACTCTTTCCGTAAATGTATTTACCAATCTTACATGCACTCTGTCTCAATGAGTATTCGGTGGTTTCAATCAAATAAAATTTTCTATCGAATGGCCTTTGCATTGACGAAAAGATTTTTTTATTTGTATTCTGATTTCTTTCATCATAAAGTTATTTAAATAAAATTATTAAATTTAATATGAAGCATTTAATTATGAAAACTTAATTCTTCGAATGTAAAGATTGACCATAATTGCACACCTCTTGGGGCCATATGCATAATTTTCAAAATAGTGCATTTAGAGAGGGTGTGCATTCATAGAGGCAAGATAATTAGAGATCAGACCGAACCGGGAGGGTGCATTTAGAGAGGGTATACATAATGGGTGCAATTATGGAGAGTGCAATTATAGAAGTCTGACTGTATTATAAATTTCATGTTTTAGTTTTAAAATTGCACTATTAAAATATACAATAAAAGTTGAACATAACAATCAACTCTCTCCGTAAATGCATTTACCATTTCTCTTACATGCATTCTAAGTATAAAATCTTGATTCTAGGTAAAGTTGCTTGTCGAAATTAGTAAATTTCGTCATGTCGAAATTGTCGAAATTATTTTTCTATTTCGTCATTTGCATTTTGGTCAATTTTAATAATAAAATAATTTCATTTCGTCATGTCGAATTGTCGAAATTATTTTTACTATTTCGGCAATGACCTTTTTATTTTCGGCAAGCAACTTTAATTCTAGGCGACAACGTGACTTGGATCGTGTTTACAGTAATAATTATAATTCTGGTAGGAATTACCGTATATATTATGTCAGTAAAATTAAAGGGTTTACATATCTCAATTCTTGATACACGTGATACATGTACAGTACATCTCCTCAGTAAAATGAGTTAACGTTTACAGTTAGTAGAATGTATATTATACATACGAGGTGTTAAGGATTTCAAACTAAAAATATACTTTACTATATATATTTATGTTGTCATTAATGCTTGTTGATAAAAATTTGTATGTGAGACATGTTACAACTATCTTCATCTCATGCGTCATATTAACCAGATTTTCTTTATTTGTCTTAAACGATAAACTTCGTTCATCATTAAATTCTCTTGAAATACAAAACGATCGGAAAAGTTGCAGTTGAAGTATAGAAATTCAACGTCTATAGTTAGTTCTACGGGTTGCTACTTGCCAAAAGTTCTAATCTCTATGCAAGTTCATGATCATTATGACCATTTGAGTTTCCAATGAAATCATATGAAGCTATATTTGACAAGAATTATCCCGTAACACAGTTATATATCATGATCTTTAATATTTGATTCTGTAATTCCAAATATCTTTGTCAGATATAAATCACATCACTAATAGTCTTGGATCAACTCGTAACACGGCCATAAACCATGATCTTTAATATCTGAGTTTGTAATTGTCAAATATCTATGGAAGATATTTATATTCTTTTTATACCCTTCACCAAAAATATTAAAGTATTTTGGAAAGAAATTTTCCATAAAAAAGTTTTTATTTGTAAATAAAAAAGAATAACAAGAAATATGACAGATAAAATAAATAGAAAAGAAAATAAAAGATTATATAAAGCAGACTAATATGAATCTTTGGATACTGTGTATACACTATACATATGTTCGGTATATCAGAAATATATAATTTGTAATTTGGAAATTTTATTGCAATTTTATTGCAATCAAATTTGGCCTCATAATCACTCTAAAACATGTATCGGAGGTTATCAGCGCCAAAAAAAAATAAATAAAAATTTCAAAATAAAAAAAAAACCCTAAAAAAAAATTCACAATATATACTATATATATAATTTTTGAAATCACAAAAAAACCACCCATAAAATAAAATTATTCTAACCTTTTCTGACTACTAATGTCAGCTAATGTATATCATGATTGATTTTTTATTTGGATCACAAATTCGAAATTTTAAATATATAAATAAATACGTACTTTGAATTTAAAAACTTTTGAAAAAATCGTTAAAATAAATATAACGAAAGAATTGATACCCTATACAAAGTTAAGATACAAAAAAATATCCCAAAAATCCACTAAGAACATACTCAAAATTTTCTATTTTACTACGAACTAAAGCGTATAAAGTAGAAAAATTTTAGTATGTTTTTGGCATATTTTTGCGATATTTTTCTATTTTGACTTCATACAGAGATGCTAATTCGTATAATAAGAAAAATATATATTTGTGGAAAATTGTAGGTAAGGTTGTTGTTGCTCCGGATTCGCTGCCGAATCTGATGATGATGAAGTTATTGGTGAAATCGGGGGAGTAGGAAAATTTTTTTGTTCTTCGAACTTTGAAGATGATGGGGCTGGGGGCACCGATGATTTATCCTCATTGATTAGTTGTTTTGATTTTTTTGCCTCTTTAGGATTATATCTATAATCCTCACCATATCTTTCGATATGTTTTTTTACAGATATTCTTGCTAGAGCCTCGAATAACTCTATTGTTTCCTTTTTCTCATTATCCCACATTTTAGCAATATCTTTTGAAATAAATTTTGATGGTGTCCCGGCAAATTCAGGGCTTATACTTTTATCCCTGCGGTATATGATCCAGGCATTTTGGCGACGTGGAACTTTTTTTACTCCATTTTTTCTATTATAAACAGCGAACCGGGAGGTTTCAGAGTCATTTATGAGAGTTTCTACGGAGCTATTAAACTTGTAAGTTGAATTACGGACAAGTTCTTCATCTGTATTAGCGTTTGTGTGGAGACACAAACCCTTGTTAGGCTGAGGTGGATTTGGAGCTATGTTATCATTCTTATTCATATAATTAGGGCTCCTGAAGACGTGCATATTTTTCTTATGTTTTTGTCTTCTTGGTCTTTTCATGATTTAGCCGTACTAAAACAAAAAATAAATAAATAATGAAAGGCGTTTTGAAGGATAAATAAAATATTGTAGAGCCGTTACAATATCTTTTTCAAAAGAAAACAAGCGATTTTATGGATAAGTTTTTGTGGTACATGTGTTACTTCAACAGTTAACTTCTATTTATACACTTTGTTTTTTTTCCAAAAATCAAATTTAGTTGGTGAAAAAAAAAAAATTCGTAAACGCTCCATAATTTTAGATAATGAATTTTCAACTATGTTTAATGAATGTTCGAAATTTTTTATTCTTTACGCATTTTTTTGTAATAGTAATAGGTTTAATTTCTATTTAACTGTCAACATCTAATCAAAATATCTTTGCACATCATGTAACATAGTGCAAACTTAAAATCGATTTACTTAAATTTAGTAAAGTGGAACTCGGGGTTTTGTCCAAATCTAGTTCTCCTATTGTAGAATTTAAATCTGGATACAAAATTTAGCCCAATAAATCTTATTATTTTCTCAAAGAGTAACAACTTAAGGTTAAACCGTTGAAGATTATGCCTTTACATGTAAATTAAAAATAAGTGCATGGTAGTGCCTATAGAATCATGTTGACGTTTGTCACAATATTGTAAATAAAAATAATAAATATTTATTTTAAATACCTATTGTAAAATTCCCCAAGTAGTACAAGTAGTATTATTTCTAATAATAAAAATGTAAATCATGATCTATAATATAGTATTGATAAATATCAAAAAGAAATATAATGAAATGTTATATAAATATTATTACCGTATTTGGCGGTAATTAAGCACCCCTTTTTTGCACTTAATGCCGGCCAAGATGCTCATAATTCTGGCTGAAATCGCCATAATTCTGGCCGGGTGCTTATTTTTTTGGGGTACTTAATAACAGCAAAATATGGTAATATCTAAGATTTTAAAGCAATATTTTGGTTTCAATATAAAAAATTATTCAAATACTGTAATTAATTTTTTAAGTATTATTCTTTCCGATTAAAATTAAAGTAAAATTTTTATTAAAATAAAAAATAAGTGAAATTTTTTTTATTAAAAAAAAAGTGATTTTGTTCAAATTATTAAAAAAGATATATTATAAAAAGCTAATAAGTATTTCATTGGCTTGTTAATAAAGATGTTAAACTGGTTCTAATTGTATATTGTATGAGCTCAAGTACTTTTATATTACTTTCAACTTCTTATATTAATAAATATTTAAAATTTTAAATTAGCATAAATCATACTTTTCATTATTAATATATTAATAAATTAATATAATAATGTAATTTTTATGAATTAATATTATTATATTTATAATAACAAAAATTATAAATCACACCACTGGTGTTCAACACCACATTAATTATTTTTTTTTTATTATATAATTTTTTTATTCTATATTATTAATAAACTATAAATTAAAATGTTTCCATTAATAAAATATTATAATTCATATTGCAATATTAAATGCTATATAGTATATACTTATATATATATATTTTTAGGTTTTCAATTTTTTTTTATTTTGCAATATTTATGGTATTAAAAAAAAAGTATCAAGTAAACTTTTTTTGACCATTTTTAAGGGTGCTGAACAATTTTAATTAGAGTGACTTCTTTAGTTTAAACTATAGTTGCATATTATAATGTTAAGCACCAGTGGTGTAATTTAGTAAAGTTATATAATAATACTATAAATTTATAATGAAAAGATTTACTACAATTAAATTATTAAATTAATATAGTAATTAATTAATAAAACAAAATATAATATAAATACTAACTTAAAAACAGACATAATATAATAAAAACCTTATATAAAAATGCATATAAGAAATATTTAATAATATACATGATTTAAATAAAAATAGCAGATATTCAATTTTAGTTAATTACTTGAAAACATATAATAACAACACTACTTGAAACTTTAAAGAAAATCTTAGAAATATATTTACAGACCTTCTTTTTAATGAGTACATATACTATATATGTATATATTAAACCATAAGATATATATATGTATTATGTAAATACAGTATTCGAGATTAATTGATTTAATTGGCCATTTGAATCAGGTGGTATTTAATCAAAAACCTAATTTTGGGGTAAGAATTTATTTTGCAAATATAACTCATAATATAAACAAAGCCGCTTTTTTAGATATTTCGTAATTTCCTCTAGTTCCGATAAAGTAAAACCTGTTAAAGTGGAAGGAAATTATCATTAAATAAAAATATATAAATCCGTATCGAAATTTCTGTAAAATGGAATTCTTGTTTTGCTAATTGCTAATTAAGAAATAATTTTTTTTTCGTATTCTTCACTTTAATGGAAAATTCTTTTCCGATTGTTGAACTACATAAACTCATTCATTCATTCTGGTCTTACGATTATTCGTATATTAATATATGTGTATATATATATATTCGAATCTAAGATTATCTTTTTTGACTAATAATTGTACAAATGTACAACACAGGGTTTTAGGATTTTCCGACTTTCCTTCCGAAACCCAGGGTTTAGCCATGGGGTCAAGTGGTTTAGACATTCTAAAACAGGTTTAAAATCAGGTACCTTTTCATTAATTAATGTAAAATTGTCGTTTTGTGTAAAACTTTAGGTATTGTGATCCTTTATTTTGTGCGTTTTTTTAGCCGTTGTGTAAAAAAAACTTAATAATACTTAATAATAAATAAATAGTACAACGATTCTTTTTGGAGTTTTTGGGTAAGTTCAATGTTTTTTTTATCAAAATCTATCTTAACTATTGTATTACGTTGTAATATTAAAAAGGATCTTATTTTCTTTTTTTTTACCTTCACATCAGAGTTTTTCCTGCTCTGATTTATGAAAAAGAATTCAAAAATTTTTTATTACTTTTTTAAAGATTAGTAAATCAAATTAAAAAAAAAAAATGTCGAAAGAAGAAGTAAATATAGAACTTAGCAACTCTAATACGGAAAATGTTACCTCGACCACACCAGACTCTACCAAGAAAAGATGGAAAGACCATTTTTCATATCTTTTCTCAGTAGAATTTATTATTATATTGTTACTTGGCCAATTCCTTTCATTTTGTATTACATGTACTATAGT
Source organism: Rhizophagus irregularis (assembly GCF_026210795.1). Classification (NCBI taxonomy): domain Eukaryota; kingdom Fungi; phylum Glomeromycota; class Glomeromycetes; order Glomerales; family Glomeraceae; genus Rhizophagus; species Rhizophagus irregularis. Next base: position 2,783,972 of record NC_089448.1, on the reverse strand, counting down.
AACAAGTGGCAAATTAGCAGAATATAACTTAATTGCACCTACTTTCCAATCTTTATTGACTTATATTGCTTTATTTCTAATTTATACTCCTATAAACATATACAAGAAAGGATTTAGGGGATATTTAGAAATGCTTAAAACTAGATGGTGGAAGTGTAAGTTTGTCTGATATGTTTGATAATTAATGTTTATTAGGTTATCTGCGGCAAAAGTGTATGTATTATTAATGATAATTTATTTTCTTTTCATATTAGATTTGATTCTCAGCATTATTGATGTTGAGGGAAATTACTTTAGTGTGAAAGCATACGCATATACTTCACTCCTCTCTATAATGTTACTTGACGCATGGTCAACCCCTTGCGTAGTTATATTATCAATTATATTTTTAAAAATTAGATTTCATTGGAGTCAGTATCTTGCTGTGCTAATTTGTTTGGGTGGAATAGCTGTAATAATTGTATCCGACTTTCTTGAAGGGAAAGATTTGCATTCGGGTAAGTTTATTATTTATAGTTTTGGGTTTCTTTTAAAAATTAAACTAAGGAAATTTTTTTTTACTTATCCTTTATAGCAACTAGACCAGTATTGGGGGATATATTTTGTTTACTAAGTGCTACTTTCTATGCTATTTCTAATGTAACGGAAGAATACTTTGTTAGAAAACGTCCATTGTATGAAGTTATAGGTCAACTCGGTTTTTATGGAAGTATAGTCAGTGCTATACAATTGTAAGTTATAATGAATGTGATCAAATGAATATGTTTAAATATGTAATTAATTTGTTCAATTTTTTTTTCTTTAAAGAGCGGCATTGGAACGAACAGAATTAGCCGGTGTAATTTGGAACGGAGAACTTGGTAATTACATTTATTTTATTTTATTTATTCATTCCAAAAATTTTGAGACTTAAATCATTTTATTTTTTTAATTTATAGTTGGAATCCTTATCGCCTATACTATTGTTATGATTCTTTTTTATACTGGAGCTCCAATACTATTCCGTTTGTCTTCTGCAGCATTCTTTAATCTTTCTTTGTTAACGAGCGATTTTTATAGTTTAACTTTTGCTATTTACTTATTCCACGAAAAGGTAATATATCTATATTTTGTTTTATACACGCGTTTTTCAGTAATAACTTTATTTATTTATTTTATTGTCGTATTTAGATGTACAGATTATATCCAGTTGCATATGTTGGAACAATGTTAGGTCTTATAATTTATCATATTTATCCTGCTACTAAACCAAAAATTAATGAAGACAAAGATAACGATGAACAAAATAAAGAAGAAGTAAAAGATGAAGTAAAAGGAGAAACAAAAGGAGAAGCAAGAGATAAAAGTGTGGAAACTGCCGTATAATTTAATTAGTATATTATATTTATTTAATTTTATATATTATAATTTTATATATTATAATTTGTATTTGTATAAATATGAAGGCGCAGATAAGAAAGAAGCTAACGAGATTGTAAATTAAATTACGTTTATCATAATAATAATTGTATTTGTATAAATAAATAATTTGTAATAAAGGCGCAGATTACGTTATAGTTATTATTACGCTTGTATTACACGCAAATTCCTTCTTTCATACGTTTATCCGATGTAAATTTCACAAAAAAATTCCTAGATCTATTATTCGAAAATATTACATATATACTTATATAGTTTAAGATGTGATGATCCCAACATGATTGGTGGAATTTTACACTGACGTTCAAAAAATCATAACCAATCGTACACTGTCCTCTGTGAATTATGAAGAATATCAAGAATATCTTCGATTATCTATCGTTTTTTTACTTCATAGATAAGTTTTTTTTTTTAAAAAAAAACATATGGAGATTTTAATTATTAATTAATATATAAATCAATTCCTTTAATGTTTGTAGGTATTATTGTTTAAGTAAACACATATCAATATTGTATTAATATTTGAAATACAAGATAAATTTTTAAATGGCATGAAATCTATAAATGGGTTATTTGACTTGTCAAAGTATATATTTATGCATGTAAATGTTTTTCACAAAATTACCGAATAAGTGAAGATCTACTGTCGAGAATTCTTTATTTATATTTTAAATTTTTTTCGACCAACGTAATTTATATTTTTGTAACAAGGATTATCATTATTCGATATATATATACATTAAAATAAATTTTGCATACGTTTTTTTTTTATAAATAAAGGAATAAAGGAACTTAATTAAAAAATAAGCCAAATATTTCGATAATTTTTTTTTTAAAAAAAAAATGACTCGTTCAACGGTTTCTGTTAATATTAATGAAATGTCGGGATTTGTACAATATTATGTTGTAATAATTTGCTTTTTCTTTTTCTTGGTATCATCCATTTTGATACCAGGAATTTCCTCTCAAAATTTACCTATGGATCAATGTGTTACTGGATTTAATGCTGATAATGATTATTTCCCTGATAAAGTTACTGGTAAGTTTTATACAATACCTTGAATTCTTTGTTTTAAGAGACAATACCTCAATACCTTGAATTGTTTTAAGAGATAATACCTTGAATGTTTACATTATTTTGAATTTTAATAATAAATATTTTTTTCTTAATAACTAATTTTTATTTAGTTGAAACGGCTACTATGTTTAGTATCAACTATTTCAAGAATTATAAGCTTGTTACTAATAAACAGACAAATGAAATCTTTGCCCTTTATCAATGTGGAACTCCTATTCCTACTAATCTTCCAACAGGTGCCAAACCAATTCAAATTTCCGTAAAGAATGTCGCTGTAACTGATACCAGTGCAATTCCCTTTCTTGAAGTATGTTACACTGCACGTGATATTTGTTTACTGTGTGTAACTTCATCACTAAATTTTTAATTTATTAAGTTACTCGGACTTCGGTCAGCAATTAAATTGTTGGATACCTCGGATTTAGTTTCTTCGCCATGTATACAATCAGCAAAAAATTCTGGCACGATCACAATTCTTACCAATAATCAAACTCTTAATGATATGGCATTGGCTGGTGCAGATGTATCATTTGGAGCATTTGAAGCGAAACCAACTGATCAAAAATCTATTTCTATTGCAACAGCATCAGATCCAGGAATTCTCAATAGGGTTGAATGGTTAAAATTTTATTCAACATTTTTTAATGCAGAATCAAAAGCTAATGAAGTTTATGGAAAAATAAAAACAAATTATGAATGTTTAAAAAATTTGGCAAATAAAAATGCAAAATCAGAAAAACCCATCGTTGCTTGGATAATTTTTGATGCCCCATCAGATTTTAATCAAAATACTCCTTCATGGAAGATAGCCGATGCGGTATTTAAGAAACAATTAACTGAAGATGCTGGTGGATCCTATTTTAATGCTACTCCTTTATCTTACGCCACTTCAGCCGATTTCCTTAAAGCAATTCAAAATGTTGATATTGTAATCGATGAAACTTTTATTGGTTCTAGTATAGCTGATTTTTATAGCCATTTTGGTTTAACGGCCGACCAACAACAATATAAGTTTGTTAAAAATCAAGCAATTTATCGTGAAGATGGTACGACTAATCCAAATGATGGTAGAGATTGGTTGGAAAATGCTATTGCTATGGGTGACGCTTCGCTTGAAGATATGATTAATGTTATTAATCCTCAATTGCCTAAATCTGATTATAATCGTATTTGGTTAAGAAATATTGCTAAGAATGAACCGATTAAAATTTCTTCCGCTACAAATTGTACCAATCCTGATCAACCTTTAACCGTAAGTATTAAAATTTTTTTTTTTTTAAAAAAAAAAATAGTAAAGTATAATATATTAAAAAAAAAACTACTTTTTTTCTATAGAGTAAAGCTGGTGAATGTGCAGCTCTTTCTGCCAAAGGAACGGGAGCCATTTCTTCAACTCCTACTTTCTTCTCTTGTTTTATTGCGTTTATTTTCGTCACCTTTGTAACATTATTTATTTAACCTTCACTTTATATCTTCATGATTTTATGTATATTTATTTAATTGTAATTTTAGTTATATTTATAATAACACGTTTGTTTTATACAAGTTCTTTAAAAGTTAGAATACCTGTCCAAAAAAAAAAGAATTTAAATTTTGTAAACAATAAAAATATGTAATGCTTTATAAATTTAAACTTTAATGAGAATAAAGTTATTGTGAGACGCGTTAGTATTAAACCACCTAATGTAGAAATTTCCAATGCTATGTACTGTTTATGTGAAGTGATTTCGTCGATCCATGTAAGTTGATGTATATACATTTATTAAAAGCAGCAACTTTCTTATCATCGAAGTTTTTTCATTTTCCATTCTTTTGTAATAATCTCTTTTGTTAAAACCATGTCTGTTCCAGAAAACCTTCTTTTTACATCGACCCTTATTTCACCTGAAGTTCAGGCAGCTTTACCTAAAGGTTATAGTATTCGACCTTTATCTAGTGATGACTATGAACGCGGTTTCCTTGACGTGCTTTCTGTTCTTACAGTCATAGGAAACATCTCTAAAGCTCGATTTCTCGGTATTTATGACGTGTTTAATTTACTGTTATAATGTTATGCAATTATTTCTTTTTTTTTTTGGAAAATAACTTATATATAAATTTCTATATTAGAACGTTTCTTTTACTTGAAAGCGCATAATCACGAATATTTTACTCTCGTAATTGTTTCTCCCGAAAACCGTATTGTTGGGGCTGGAACAATATTCATAGAACGAAAATTCATTAGGAACACTGGACTTGTCAGTTAACTATAACTTTAAAATCTTGATTTTCGGAGAAAGAAATCATTTTGATATCTTAAATCTTTTTTTGTATTTTATTTATAATATAGGTTGGACATATTGAGGATATTGCTGTTGACAAAAATCAACAAGGAAAGAAACTTGGTTTAAGGTAAAATAATATTGAAAAGAAATCATTTATTCTTTTTTTTTTTAGATTATTAACTCATGTTTTTATTTGATTTCATAGGGTTATTCAAGCCCTCAAGTATATTGGAGCTAAAACTGGATGTTATAAAGGTAACTTTTGTTCTTATTTTTTGGTTTGGTGTTAAACATTTTACTTATGATCACAAATTCTCTTTTTTTTTTATTTTACAGTCATATTGGATTGTTCTGAAAAGGTAAGATAAATAAATTAGAATTCAATTATGTTGTAAGTGATATAATACTCAAATTTCTTTTCATTTATAGAACGTTCCCTTCTATGAAAAATGCGGGTAGGTTATTATCAAATTGTCTTTAGATTCCGATGTTGTCGTTTATTAATTTATAATTATTTAATTGAACAAATAGATTTCAAAAAAAAGAAGTTGAGATGGCTTGGTATTGTGACGATAACTCTACAAAAGCTAAATTATAAACGTTTACTTCTTTCTTTCCCGTTATTTATTTATTTATATATTTATTTAGAAGATAGATTGTATTTGTAAATTATAAATGCAAAAATATATTTATTAAATACTTTAATTAGTATAATATAAAAATCATCCATATTTTACAAAATTACGCGTTTTCCTATTTCTTATATGGAAATCCAAGAGATACATTTAACAATTGTATTCGTTATGTGATAATAAATATACATAATAACGGGGGACCGTTGGAGCTAATTTAATCTAACAGTATATATATTTTTACAAATAATGTAACCGCTTCAGACGCGCAAAAATTATGTAATATGTGGTTCTATAGTGTTCTATAATTGCATCACAACGATTGGTTTGCTGGTAGTTCCGAAGTGAAATTAGAACGAATATTTTCAGTTTTGGTTTTGGGTTGCTGCAAAAGCAGTGAACTGACTTTCTAATGAAGCAAGTTGACTTTTCATAACAACAATTCCATTTAAAACAGCATTAATTTGATTGTGATTATTAACAGTACCACTCTCTATTCTATCCAGAAATTCATTCATTGCTCTATTATCTTCTAATATTATCTCTTCACCCCTTTCTCCATTTTCTCCAAAAGTAAGTCAATGCAAAGCTTAAATCTGTGATGTTGGAATCAAGCATATGGTTTAAAATTTCGAATTCTCCCTTAATCTTATTGGCATGTAAATACTTTCTTAAAACTTTAAGTTGCGTTACTTCATTTACAAAAGTTTTTATTTTCCTTAAAGTATCAAGCAGCCTAATTAAACCTTGGTAGCATTTTTGCTGTCGAAAATAATCTAAATTTTTTTTTTTGTTGAGAAGAAATAGGCTTTAATGCAGAACTAATTGTTTGAACGCGATCCATTAATGAAACGATTTCTCTTTTGTTATTATTTCTAAATCGAACAATTCTCTTGTTATTTTAATATATTGTTTATTTGTACAATAGCCAAGAGTGGGATAAAGTAATGTTCCCAGCATATACCAATTTATTATTACCAGTTGTAGTTCCGACTTCCAATAGCCGCCATAATCCTTTCGGATACTCTTGAAATTAAGTCACTAATGGGACTGTTGTGGAGTTATATATACCAATAGTTAAATATGTTATCGAATGCTCCTTTGTTTTCAGTGTGACCATTTCTTTTTTTGTTGGAATCCTCTAATCCCAAATAATAAAACTTGACTGGTGACTGTGTTGACTTCTTTCCAAAATAATTTGCACGGTAAACTAGGAACAGAAATAGTTTAGTTTATTCGATAGTAAACTCATGGTACTCATGGTACAATATGATTGGTAGAAGACGCGGCGCGACAGACATCATGCAGATCAGATTTCTCGAACTATCAAAAAGTCGTGACATGTCAGAGAAAATACACCTAATTTCACTTCTACTGCGACGTTCACATTGGCAAATGGCGAAATTAGAAAATATAATAGAGAACTTTAGGACAGGATCTAGACATCAAAAGATTCGACATTTTTCGTAATAAAAGGTTGAGTTTCCTCGAGACAAGAGAGACGAGCGTTGTGAAATGAGTATCATAAAGCTTCGGCTTTCGCTAAAGAGTGTGGTCATTCTCCTCATACGAGACTCTAAAGAAGTGTTAACTAAGTATTAGGCTGTAGAATTTAATTAGCATCCATATCAAATTGAACAAGTAAGTTTTTTATCTTAAAATCTCTTGAGATCTTGCCAGATTTCCATCAACCCTTGTTTATGTAAAGATATTCATAATTGATGATGGGTGATGTTATATAAGGATATATGACTCATTATAAGCAAACAGTTTTTTGATAGTAGCGAAGCGAAATATATCCATATTGTCAAAACTGAAGTTTCTTTATGAGGAAAAACAGACCGTTTTGATTATGTTGTGATCAAAGCTCTCAAAGAATTACCTTTTATTACAAAGGAAAAATAGCATCAAATTCATTTTTAGTTTCCGACTCATGACTACTACGCTTGGCTACAGCCGGCAGCAATTTGATGGGCTTTTTTTTATTGTTTATATTCTAATTCTATATTTTGAGATTATTGAAGTATTTATTCAATTATCATTACTAACTTTCAACCGTATTTATATTGAATTGGTATGAAGAAATACATCAAGAAAAGCGTGGCAATTTGACCTGAATGATCTATATGTGAAGAAGATTGAATGTCGTGAAATATATGATATGCTATTAGAGTGGAACATGGACTAATTAATCAAAACTATATCAACAACACTGATTAATTACTACGTGAAGCTATAAATCGATTAAATAGACTATTTAATATTTTTTAATATAAATTTATTATGAATAAATTCAAGACTCTAAAAATTCCTTGCAAATATTGTGTTCGCAGGATCTTGTGGCAACATAGTGGTATCATTCGCGGGCTTGAAATTGTTATGGTTGCTGGTGGTGACAGGGGCGGCTTGTTACGATTGTAGGTGACGATATAGCAGTATCAGTCGTGGAAGTTGGAGGCACTGATGTAATAGTAGTGCCAGTCGGCACTGTTGTAATAGGTGATGGCAATGTAGTGTCAGTAGTGGGAGTTGGAGGATCCGGAATTGTCAATGTAGGGGGTGATGATGATAACTTAATCATAGTAGTGTCATTTGTTGGAGTTGGAGGGTCCGGATTTGTCGGTGATGGTAACGTAGACATTAGTATTATCAGTGGTGAGAGTTGGAAAGCATGGAGAAAGATCGAGGATTTGCCCTCATACATAATCATTTGAGTTATTTTTTTTCTTTTTTTTTTAATAATTTCTTCGGGGTCCAGGAACATAAATCTGTAATCTTCATGCGTGGTTGTTGGAGGCACTGATATAATAGGTGATGGCGTAGTGTCAGTTGTAGAGAGATTGAGAATTTTACCCTCTTGGGTTATTTTTTTTTTCTTTTTTAATTTTTTCAGGCGCCCGGGAATATATTTATAATCTTTATGCTCCAATTCATGGGTTCTTTCGGCAATTTTCGCTAGGACTTCAATAAGTTTTTTACTTCCTTTGGTTCATTTTTCCACATAATGGTCAATACAAGTGATGATTTTTGTCCAGAAAAATTTTTGTTAGCGCTCTTGTCCCTTCTATAAACTATTCAGGGACGTTTTTCAATTCTCTTTTGGTCAAAACCTGTTCTTAAGAACTATATCAAGTGTTTTATGTTTTTTTAAAAAAATATTTAAAAGAAATTGTGTTGGTTGATGTACAATGTCCGTGAAGCTATTGGTACACAATATCCATCATTAACTTATATTAGATTAGAAGAATATATTTGTATTCCTTTAACAATCTTATCTAAATTAATTAATTTAAAATGCTACAAAGATATTAAAAATAGTTTAGTAAATTATTAAAGAAAATATGCAGATCAAATTTTTAAAGTTTTATAAAGAGAAATATTTTATTCTTAAATCATCTATAAACTTGGCATAAAGTTTTGAAGGTAAATTTACATTCTCATAGAAAAAATGCTAAAGATTTCAAAAGAAAAATTCAATCATATAAAAAAAACAAAGTTTCTGTAAATATTAAATTATTGATCACAATTATCATTAAATATTTGTCATTTAAATGAAGAGTATGGTAAAAATTTGCATAAAACAAATTTAAATAAGTTAAACTAACTTATAAATTTGATTATTTTTTTAAAAAAAATGAAAGTTTTAAATAAAATTAGGTAAAATTCAATTATTAAATCCAATTGAATTTTTATAGTCCAATATTTTCAATTATATTATATTACTTGTTATTAATCAAATATTATTTATTATATTATGATAAACTATGAGAAATCACTATTTAATGAATTTATAAGGCAATTATAATTAACATGTATTTTTTATTTTATTAAATTTTATTTAAAGTCATTATCTGTACAAATAAATGAACCATTATAATTATATTGAATTATTTACTATATAATTATGAATATTATTTTTATTATCAATTTCATCAATTTCTTACTATTAGTATTATTATTCACTAGATCAATATATTAATATAAGAATTTTAGCAATCCTAAATAAATAGCTAGTAGAAAGTAGAAATTATGATCCTTGCTGAGAATTTTTAAGTTATAATTAGATAACTGCATAAAGAAATACTTTATCAAAAAGCAAAAGGCAAATCATTATATTAAAAATATTATGAAATCAAATACAATATTAATCTAACATTAACAAAGCAAAAAAATTTTACTGAAAACTTTATTGGTGATCACGTGCTTATCGATCATTTTGTAGTGGCTTATTTAGCATTAAGTCAGAAGAATGTACATTACTGCGCTGCATGCGCGGCCTCTGGTTCGAAATTTCATAGAATTAACCAATGTATATATATATATTTTTTTATCACAGTCATGTACAATTGCTTATTGGTTGTGTACGCTTATCAATGAAAAAAATCTTAAAAAGTATTTAAGCAATGAGGCTTTGTCTCCTGCCAACATCGGAGCTTGTATTTTTAACGATTGTGTAGCGTGATGTGGGTGTGTAACTGTGCATCGGAAAAATGCGCTCATTCTAATTTTTCGGGAGGTCTTCTCAGAAATCTAATAAAATAACACATTATGCTGCAAAAAGTCAAAGTAATCATTAATTATGGTTAAAAATCTTAAATCTAAAATGTTGCCGAAACACTATGTTACAGTACGTTTGTTAATTCATGATGCGAATTAATCTGATTCTTTCGCTACTTCTATTTCAAGTTCTGGTTTTGGTTCTAACTTAGCTTTGAATTAAATTCCCTATAAATTAAGTTCATAATTCCTTTCTATATTGTGCAGGTTCTGTATGATATGCATTAACGACAAATATTAAGACGAACATCTTCTGCCAATTTAACCTTGACTTAATTTATGGACGAGCCTTTCGAGCCTTTATGAGAGTAGTATCATTCGGAAAATCAAAGAATTTATATATAATAAAGCAGTGAATGTTACATTTTACCCTTCATGTATCCAATGCATGATGACATATCCATAGGGAGTTTGAGATGGCAATGCTTATTATTTACTATTTATTGTTTCATCCGTTTGATCTAGGTTGAAACCCTATTTATCACGCGCTATATGTCACTGGTCGTGTGAGATGAGTAAACGGTTACTGAAGTTTGGTAAATTTTTCTTTTTTGGTAAAAAGATAAATCTGCATAATAAGCTAAAACTACAAAGTGCAATACGTTACACCAAAATTTTCTAAAATTTATTTAAAGCCACGATTTACTGTTCGTTTTATATTATCAATTCTATATGTCATTATGGAAGAAAATTATTTTGCCTTCACATGGAAAATAAACTGCTTTAATGAACTCGTTGTTCGACACCCGAACGGAAGTTTTTTCTATAGTGATAGGTTTTGGTCACCGAGAGGACAAGGTGGAAAGTCAATTAACATCAATGTCGTAAATGAACAAAACAGTTCTCATAACAATACCGGATATTTATGGCGGTTAAAAATGTTCCCTAATGGTGTAGATAAAAAATCGAATGACTATATTTCTTTATATCTTGAAGCAATACAAACTCATTACGAAAAACAAAATAACATAACAGGAAGGCAAAAAAAGTTTCGACTAGCGCTTTATCGAGTCGATTCGAATTTGCAAACAACAAAACAAAAACCTTCACTTGTAATAGATCGTCATACTTTAGAGACGAAATTTGAGTTCAATGGAGTAAATGCAGATTATGGATTCGCAAGAATAATTGCTCTTAAAGAATTATTCCCTAGCGATAATACGCCCGAAATAGACTTATTGGTTCGAACTCAAATTTTTGAAGACACTATGACTTCTGGGGAAGGTCCAAGTTCAATGGTCATTGTAAATAATATTTCACTTATGCCTTTTGAAAGATACTTTGGAGAAGAAAGATTTTGTGATGTTGAATTTATATTTGATTGTGGTTCAAGTATGAAAGCTCATAGAGTTATTCTTGCTGCACGATCAACATATTTTGAGAGTATGTTGGGAGGTGAATGGTTAGAGGGACATATGAAAACTGTTACTATTAAAGATATGCCATTTGATGCGTTTAGATGTATTGTCCATCACCTTTACACTGGAAAACTCGAAGAAGGATTAACGTTTGAACTTTTAAGAGATATATATTCTAAAGCTGATATGCTTAGAGTAGAACAACTTAGCCAAATGGCCGCTGAAAGGATGGTTAATTTAATGAATCATGAAAATTGGGATCAAATTTTAATGTTAGGCTGGAAATATTTTGATGATCGATTAAAAGACGCAGGTCAAGAATTTGCTGTAAAACATTGGATTGAAATAAAAGATACCGACAATATGAAACAAGTAATGGCAAGCGGCCACGTTGATCGTATTGTAGAATTGGTTTTACAAAGTTTTTTTACACCAAATAATGCGAGGATAGGTGAGTGACTTGTTTTACATACGAGATTTTAAGGACACTATTTAAGAAACTATATATATTTGACACCAATTTACAATATAAACATTATGTTACAGAATTATAATTCTTCCTATTCGTTAAAATGTTACGACAACGAGAGAATAATACCTTCTATTTAGCAGTGATTCAGTGATCTTTTTAGTAAGGCAAAATTTGGATAAATAAGAATTGATACCAATCCCTTTATGATATGCAAAAAAAAAATATTAACAAATAAAAAAAAATATGAAAATAATTAATAATAAGTAATTACTTTCTTTAAAGGATTGAACTTCTACTGTATATTGTATAATTCAATAAAAAATATTTTAAAAACAACTGTACGCCACTATTTTCCGGTGCTACGTGACGTAATATGTTAAACATACGACACGTGCATAGAAAACATTCTAACACTAATCTAAAAACTTTTCTCCGGAAAATCGGAAAATTATAAATTTTGTATAGAAACAAAGAAACAAATTTACCATATTTATGATGCTTTATATGAAGAAACAATCAAACAGTGTATTTTTTGAAGTTGTATAAGATCTACTTAGCGACAGAAACAACGGCAAAAATAGTATCAAAGTTGAATACCTTGGCAGATTTAGGTGCCTGCCAAAATGGGTATTTTTTTTGCGCACTAATTTATTTTGAGAAATTAAAAAATTAAATTAAACAATCCTTTTATATTGCAAATAGAATACTAGCATCTCAAGAATTTTAGAATAGAACTATGTGGCATGTTTCTCTATTATTACTTGAGAAACATGATCATCTTTTACATCATACGTTTCATGCTTGCGGATGATCCTCAAAACATCAAAAGAACTTGCTGTTTAGTGAGCAAGAGAACATTATTAGCTTGGCATCTATTGTCTTCAATGGGTCTTAAATTATCAGTCTCAATATCCATATGGATGCTTTTAATATCAAAGATAAGGAACGGTTAGTTGTAGTTTATCCTTTTGGACTAAAGCTTCATTTTAATATGCGCTTCTTTTGGTGGAAATGTTAAGAAGGTCCTGTGAAACAAGATAAGCTACCTCTGCATTTATTGCTTGAGCTGAAATCTAATTCCTTTTATAAGATCAGGAAGTGTATGTATAAATTAGTAATTTATTGAATAGGTGTAAAATTGCTAATATTTTTTTTTAATTGGATCACTTGGGTGTTTATAAAGGTGGTCTTTTGAATCACAATGAAGGGATGATAATTATCCAAAAATGGTTTTAGAACAATCGGGTGGTGATGGTATTTTTATTTTCTTATTATTTATTATCAATGTGGTAATTTGCTTTTTTTATTGTTATTGGTAGTAACTTCAATACTTTGTTAATTTAAATACAATCTTTATCTCTGGAAAATTAAATAAATATTAATTTATATTTGTTTTATGGATAAGCTTAATATGTAATCTTACACTACATATTTTGATAATTTATTTTTATTGCTTCTTGATACATCATAATAACTATTTATTCCAATTAGTTTATAAACGGAGGTACATTTATGATGTGTTTTTTTTTTGTAATATTATTACTGTTTTAATTTTTATTCATTCTCTTCTGATTTAGCGACGCTTAACTACATAAAAAATGATTGATATACCCAGAATAAAAAAGCAGACCTTGATAGTTACAAGATATTTAATGGGTTACAGATGATAAGAAATTACCATTTGTTGAAGAATCACAATTTCCTTAAATAAATTAGTTATTTATTTTATTCTATAATAGCAGTAACAGCATATCCATAACTGCGGAACTTACTTGTAATACAATAATTTTTTACGAAACCATTTTGTGTTTACATAAAACATTTTTAATCTACATTTTGAATATCTATATCCATATTTGTACATATGTTATAGGATGTCAAGTGTACGTTTTCGAGTATAAAAGTCGCGAGTGCACTAGGTTTGAATGGAGGTTTATGATACCACTGTGCTTCACGCAGACAATCTAAATAAATTTCTCGCGTTTTCTCTCCTGTATACAAGGAAAGTGGCACCACAGTGAAATTTGATAGTAAATAGCTCAAAAGTAACCTAGCCACTCTCCCATTTCCATTCATGAAAGGATGAATATACAAGAAATGAGCAAGAAAACATGCACCAAACTTGATAGCTTCTTCTAATTCCAAATCCTCCTTAAAATCTTCTCGACATTGACGGAACAGTTTTTTTAACTCTTTCTCTATCAATTCTGGTTCCATGTAACAAAAATCATCTTGGGCTGGCTTTACAAATTTTGTTCTATATTGACCCGCATTTTCAATCAATCCGTTGCCGCCAACCTGTTGATGCAACTGCTGTGCGAATGATGGTGTAAAGAGATCCATTGGAAGGTTGGGAAAGAAGATGGATGGGAATATGCCTTTAACAGTATTATGGAGATTTTGGACTTTTTTAGCTAATCGCAATAAATGAGGGTCAGAATTAGTTTCGTTCCTCAACAGTTGTTTTACAGTTTCGAAGTCTATATCGCTTTCCGCTGAAATACATTCGACTAAATAACGTTCTTGATGAAGTTCAATATATCCTAAAATGAGTTCAGTCTCTCCCTCAACGGATGATGATATGACTTTTTGGAGGCGCTTGATTTCTGAGATGTAATACTTGACATTGCGTTCATCATATTCTAGTTTCCACCAAGGTTGTTCCAAGAATTCAAAGTTGGAATGTATCAAGGCCATCTCGTGTGAAAAAAAACGAAGTTTCTCGCAAACGCGTAAACACGACTAAATGTGGCCATATGCACTATATGCAGCTGGTCTTATGCGTATGCAATATTTCATATAAATACATATTTTTTAAAATACATTATTTTCACAGAAAAGTATTTTATTATTTATTACAAATGGTAGATGAAAATATGATGGCAACTTATTTTTTGGGTGGTACTTTAGAAATAAAAAAATAAAATCATCAATTTACGATGAAACCTGCCTCTTTTTCGGAAATAACTTTTTATTTACTACGAATGAAAAACACGATATGAATCAATCAGATGAAATTTTAAAAAAGAATTTGACACTAGATAACTATCTAAAAATGATGTAACCTAAGTGAGAGACTTATTTTTGAGCATTGGTGACTCAGCCTCAACTTTTTTTTAACTTCTCCCTTAAAATGCTGTTAATAGGTTCTAATTCTGATATTTCATTAATAGATCAGTTTTACTAGTTTATTTTCCTTGATTTTTTTTATTGGTAGAAAAAACAAGGAAGCTTTCTTTTAATGATCGTTTAGTAGACAATTTATCATTTGTTAAATCAATGACGAATTCTTTGGTTTTTTTTGTTTGCATGATGAAATTTTACAAATTTGATAATTTATATATACACCTTTGCATTGAAAATTCTTACTTGCCAATTGTTTATACTGAGCAAATGTCTATAATACTAGCCAGAATTCATGAAAATATACTAATATCTTCTGAAATCATTTAAATATAATTTGAGTTTTTTTACTCATTCAGAAAGTATACATATATTAATTACTTAATTATTTAAATGTGCAATACGTCAACAGATTCTTTGATTAACTGGAAATCTGGAATGTTAATTCTCATCAATCTAATATAATCAAGTTGAAGTAGAATTTACTGTATTTCCATTATCACTAATTTATTATTTGAACATATTACTTAATATTCAAAAAATAAGTAAAAAACAAAGCATTTATAATGATTAATCAATTTTTAAAAACTTTAAAAAATTCTATTACGATAATTCCATATCTTGCGATATTTCGACTTCATTTTCCTCCTCCTCCTCTTCCTCGTCATCTTTGCTTAAACGTACTCGTTTTACTGTTGATTTTCCTTTAAAATCAGTTTTTCCAGTATTTTTCTTATCACTTCCAACCTTCCATAATTCATTTGGTTTCAATGAAGAAACAGGTTCAAAGGATACAACTGCACGATGTGTATTTCGACGTGTTACTTTAAGAAAAAATAATAATTATAAACATCAATTATTTGATATTCGATGTGATGCTGTAATATTATTAACAATGTAAAACTACTTACTTGCATGCATAACTACAGCACGACAATTTGTCGATATACAATCTTTTGCCATTGCTTGATTCATTCCCATTATCGTACCTCTATAAGAATCATGTATTTCAATACGCTATAAGTAATTTGTAATAAACACATAAAATCCTAAATAACTTACAAGTTAACAATATCATATGGACCACGTAATTCCATTGCTCTTTGTGCTTCACTAGTAATTATTATATTTTTTCCACGTGTTACTCTAACCAAACTCTGCGCGTTGGATATAAGTTGTCGACGTGATGCGGAATCTACATATAAATTCATTAATAAATTATAAAAAATATATCATGAAGGTTGAATGACAAACCTCTTATTGCAGGAGCGTAACAAATTTCAAAATACACTCCACGTTCAATCGCTAATCCAACAGGACCATGTTTTATATAAAATGGTAAACGTGATCCCATTTCAAGTGATACAATATCTACTTCTAATGTTCCACATACATTTTGAAATATTTTTTCATTTGTTGGTTGAGCCGCAACTATATCATAAGATGAAATTATGCTATTTGCAGATGACTTTATCACATTTATGCACATAAAGGAAAGATTATTAAAGATAAATTTATATTTAGGAATAACTTCTTTGAAAACAAAAATAGTTTAATTGCTATTATTTTTACCAATCCATAATTCTGACTTGCATCTTCTATTACAACTGTAATACGCGACAATTGCTCGATTTTTTGTTGTTGACCTGAAGGTGAATCGGGTGAATTATTGTAAGTTTCAAATTTATGAATTGGGTTTGCCTCTTGTAGATTAAATTGATGAAATAAATAAGAATAATAATAAAAATTTTTTTTATTTCTTAATTCATTTATTCCAAATTTTTTTTTTTTAAAAAAAAGGGGCTCACTCACTTTATCTAATTTTCCGGTTACTGTATGATTATATGCAACAACCTGATATCCGACTTTGTTGTTATATTTAAAGTATCATTTATCATTTAGTAAAAAAAAAAAAATTTAGTTATTATACAAGTTCAATTTGATTACGAATTTAACAAACTTTGAAAATTCACATTTTATGAGCAAATCTACTCTTTTACGAAGTTCAGTTTGTTGTTGTGCCAGATTTGGCTGCGTAGGATAAGGTAAATTTAAGTCATAAAACATTTTCTATTTTGAAAAATTTGAAAAAAAAAATTTCAAAAAACCAATTTTTATACATAACGATTATCCTTTGTTGGCCCGTGCGAAATTGTGTAACAGAAAACAAATTCATTAATTCGCACGTGCTTGGATAAGCCACCAATTTGTTAGTTTTACTGAACAAAAG
This sequence comes from Rhizophagus irregularis, assembly GCF_026210795.1. NCBI lineage: Eukaryota > Fungi > Glomeromycota > Glomeromycetes > Glomerales > Glomeraceae > Rhizophagus > Rhizophagus irregularis. The sequence continues at coordinate 2,766,839 of NC_089448.1, read as the reverse complement.
ATAACCAAAATGTCAGATCAAGAAATAAAGACTGGTAGCAAACATGAAAGAGAGGAAGAGGAGGAGGAAGAGAAACAAGACCAAGAAGAAGAAGAAGGTTAATATTGATGATTTGTCAATAGATCTTTGTCGAATCCTTGAAAAATTTTTCTTAATCCAATTATTTATTACTAGACATCGGACCAGCTATACCAATAGCTATTGAAACACCAAAAAAGAAAAAACGAGGTATTCGATACTGATATATTATGTGTTCGTCATTTTTACATATCGTAATATATATATTTCCAAATATAATTAATTGTTAGAATAACTCGTAGTTCTAATGCACGAACGAACTTATTTGGAACGTTTGCCTTCGGCTGATATGTATGAACGTAGTTATATGCATCGTGATGTTTTAAGTTTTGTGGCCACCACAGCGTAAGTTTATTTATCATTGAATCTTAATTGCTCTTATAATTATATTAACATTAATGTTATTTTATTTTTAAGAACGGATTTTATAATTACAACATCAGTTGATGGACATTTGAAATTTTGGAAAAAGAATGATAAAGGAATTGAATTTGTGAAGCATTTTCGCGCACATATCGGTATTTATCTTGTACCATCTGATAGGTTCGCTTGTTGGATGATGATTTTTTTTAATGCGATTCATAACAATTTGTCTTAGGAAATATCACTAGTATCAGTGTTTCTGCGGATGGGTTGTTATTAGCAACTGGTGCGGTAGATAAAGCATTAAAAGTATTCGACGTAGTTAATTTCGGTGAGTAATACAATTTGGAGTCGTTTTATTTATAATCATGTAGATTAAGATTTTAGTGATCTTTCTATAGACATGATTAATATGATGAAATTGGAATATACGCCAAATAGTATCTGTTGGGTTCATAAACGAGGTCAAGCTCAGACATTATTAGCCAGGTAAATATCATCGACCTTTTATAATTGTATAATAAATATTAATCGTTATACTATTTTTTTTTCAGTTCTGATGACGCCGGCAACATTTTTATCTATGATGGTCGAGGTGATGAACAACCCCTACATAAAGTTCCAAAGTTACATAATCATCCGGTTCACTTGATGACAGTAAGTTTTCAAATTCGAAGATTTATATATATTATAAGCCTAATAATAATTTTACGTTTAAATTATCTAGTATAATGAGAAGGATCATACGGTTTTATCTGCAGATACATCAGGAATGTTGGAATATTGGGTACCAGAAGAACCTTTTGGCTTGCCCAAAACAGTATCATTTGAATTCAAATCTGATACAGATCTTTATGAATTCAAAAAAATGAAAACATCTCCGACATCAATGACATTTTCTCCGGATTACAAACAATTTGTAACAACAAGTATTGGAGATCGTCAAATACGAGTTTTTAGATTTAAAACCGGAAAGATGATTCGAAAGTATGATGAGTCATTATCGGTTATAAGTGAAATGCAGCAGGTATGCTAGAATGATAAAATGTAATTATGGTTAAATATAATTTATTATATTTAATTAAATATCGATTCTTTAATGAAATTAGGCTGGGACTGCTATATATAAATTAGATGATATGGAATTTGGTCGTAGACTTGCTGTAGAACGTGAATTAGAAAAGACTTCACTAGCATCCACGATGAATGCAGGTATATTAAATAGAGTGATATCTATAGAGTGAGAACATTTTTCAAGCTATAGTTATTGATTCTTTTTTTTACATTTATAGTTTTTGATGAAAGTAGTAACTTCATCATTTATCCTACACTGCTTGGTATCAAGAGTAAGTAAGAAGTACGAAAATAGATATTATAAAAATAAGAAACAATAATTTATATATATAATTTTTTTTTTCAAGTTGTCAACCTAACGACAAATAAGGTGGTTAGATTAATTGGTAAAACGGAACCACATCGGTTTCTTAATATGTCAATGTATCAAGGAGCTCCAAAAAGAAAGGCCCTTATTACAATGGTAGGTGGACCATTTTTTTTCCAGACGAAAAAAAAAAATAATAATAATAATAATAATTATTATTTTTAGGAAATGGCAGCGTCGGATAATCCATTGATGAGAGAAAGTGAATTAATGGATCCAACGTTATTTTGTACAGCATATAAAAGAAATCGATTTTTCATGTTTACAAAACGTGAACCAGATGCGTAAGTATAAAATTTACAAAGAAAATATTATTATTTTTTTTTTTCTTTTAAAGAAAAGATTATAATTTACAAAATTTTAAATTATTGATCATGATGCTAATTTCACTATTATTATAAATTTACATGTATATAATAGTCATGAATCACATAAAGGAGATAGGGATGTGTATAATGAAAAACCATCAAGGGAAGAACAAACAGTAGCATCAGCGCAACCCACCAAACAAAAATTGGGTAATACAGCCATATTGCGTACAACTTCAGGAGATATTCATGTAAGATTATTCCCAGAATATGCACCAAAAGCCGTGGAGAATTTCGTTACACACGCCAAGAATGGATATTACAATAATGTAATTTTTCACCGAGTTATTAAAGGGTTTATGATTCAAACAGGAGACCCATTAGGTAAGAATAAAAAAAAAGGAGAAAGATTTTTCTATGAAACAAGAAAAAATTTGAAAATGTACAAATTGCCAAAAAAAATTTTTTTTTTTTAATGTAAAAAATATGTACAAAAAAATTGAAATATGTTTTTGTTTTTATAATTTAAATAATTAGGGGATGGTACTGGAGGGGAATCAATATGGGGATCAGAATTTGAGGATGAATTTAACAAGGATTTGAAACATGATAGACCATATACTGTGAGTATGGCTAACGCTGGACCAAATACTAATGGATCGCAATTTTTCATTACGGTTGTTCCAACGGTAAGTAATCCAATAAATGTCAAAGTGACATGATTGTTAAAAGTAATTACACCCAAACTAAATATACAAATTATTTTTTAACTAGCCATGGCTTAACAATAAACACACGATATTCGGTAGAGCGACAGCCGGTATGGACGTAATTCATACCATTGAGAATGCAAAGACCGATAAATTGGATAAACCATTTGAAGATGTTAAAGTCATCAATATTGAAATTCGCTGAATTTCTGATAGAAAATATATTAGAATTTTTTTTTGTTAATAAATTATCAAAAATCATCTTAAAAAAAAAAAAGTGAAATTGTTCTTCTTACCAGATTTGTAAAGGCAAAAAAAAAAAAAAAAAGGAATTATAATAAATTTGTAATTAAACTTATTTAGCGACACCAAACATTCTAGCTTCCATTAATTCTTCTATACATTCAATAGAAGGAGCATTACATATTAAGTATTTAATACTTTCAGAAGATCTTAATAAATTCCAATTTTTAAATACAAAATCATAAGCAGTAGTCTTCAATATAATTTTTGAAGTATAACTATTTGAATTCCAAGCCAATTCTAATAATTGATGACAATTTTCAAGATTAACCAAATAAATAATTCTATCAGCAACCAATTGAGTTAATTGTTCTAATCTCATCATATCAGCATTTGTATAAATATCCCTTAATAAATCAAAATCCAAATCATCTTGAAGTTTTAAAGTATATAAATAAAATAAGATTACACGAAAAGTATCAAATGGAATATGTTTAATTGGAATAATTTTCATATTACCATCACCACCAGACCAATTACCACTTAAAAATTTTTCAAAATATTCAGAACGTTGAGATAATATTATACGATGAGCTTTTATAGTACGCATACCATTATCAAAAGTGAAAGCTACATCATAAAAAGTTTCATTATTAAAAAATCTTTCAAAAGAAGCAGGAGATCTAATTATAGGTTCAGGTTCAAAGAAATCATTTCTATAAAAAGGAGTATAAGGGGTAATAATATCATTTGTTAAATTATTATTATAAATAGAAATTCGTACAGTTAAATCAACATCTTCTATATTTGGATCCACATGAGGAAATAAATTAGAAAAAGTTCCAATTGAAGGTACACCAAATAAAGTATTTGAATTTTGAAATTCATAATCAAATCTTAACATATCTTTAGTCTCATAAATTAATATAGGAGTTTCTTTCCAAACATCCAATTGAGAATTAATATTAAAATTATTATTATTGTTGTTGTTGTTATTGTTGTTGTTGTTGGTATTGTTGTTTCCATTATTATTGTTATTATTATTATTATTATTATTATGAGATGATTGATTTTTAGATTTAATTAAACGAAAAACCTGTATTTTAAATTGTATAGATCTCTTTGTAATAAAATGTTGTTTTTCAAATAAAGTTTGTATAGCTTCTAAATATATTGAAATATGAGTAGGTAATTTTTTAATACTACCATTTGGATATAAACGAATTCTCCAAAGATAAGCGGTATCATCAAAACAATTTAAATGAGAACGTTGAGAAGGAAACATTGAAGAACAATCAGACCAACCAGGAGGACATAATAAAGAAGGATCATGAGTACCTCTTGGAGTATGAAAACGATCCGAATAAGTAAAATTTGAATGAGACATCTGACGATATAATTCATTAAAACCCCTTAAAGTCCATGAAAAAGTATAAGCTTGTCTTTGTCTTTGAATAGTTTGAATAGGTAAAGGTGGTTGTTGCGATGGTATTTGAGGGTGAAAAGTTTGTAATGGTTGTGTAGAAAAAGTTGGTTGTAACTGTAACTGATTATTATAAGTTGTAGTTGTAGTCATTGTAGTTGTCATTGTGTTGTAGGAAAAAAAAAAACAAAACTTTTTTGGAAAATATTTTATTTAAAAAATTTAAAAAAAAAATTAAAAAATTTTTTTTTAAATTTTTTTTCTTTTCTTTTTCTTTTTAATTTTTTGATTTTGGTATATTTTTTTTCGATATATCAAAATTTGATGCATTCGAAGAAAAAAAAAAAAAAAATTGAGGGCGAAAAGTTCGTGTTTAAATAATAAAATTTTTTTGTTGTTTTAAGAAGAAAAAATAAAATACCCGACCCCTCAAAAATTACCCTAACCACAAAACACAGGAACGCATCTTTTAACCGAAAACTAAATTTATTCACCCCCCTGCGATATTTATAATTCGACAAGTTTATTTACCCTTTTTCTTTAATAGTACCATAAATAGATTAAGATCATCGGGTAAAAAGGGTAACTTTTATGTATATACAATTTTAGTAAAAATCATTGCTTACATGATATACATGATTTAAATTTTTTTTGATGATATTTCGAGTAGTTAATTGTAAGTAATTGTTAAAAAAAAAAAATTGTGTACTACTTTAAAAGGAATCCACCGAATTTATTATTTAATTGTTATTTATTATTATTGTTTTACATAAAATATTTTTATAATAGTGATGATTATAAATTATTTAAAAGATTATTATATCAAAAAAAAAAAATTTTTCTTTTTTTCTTTTTTGCATTACATTTTTTTTTCTTTTTGCATTACATAAATGAAAAAGAATTAAAAATTGGTTTATTTTGTTGACAAATAAAAAAAAAAAAAAAAATTTTTTTTTATTTATAAAAATTACAGTTTGTGGTTTAGTAACTCAAAATCAAAAAAGTATTTATATGCACATCATTTTTTTTTTTTCTTTTCAAAAGATATAAAAAAAAAAAAGAAAGAAAGAGGATTATACATCATACATCATACTGGTACTATAAAAAATATATATATATATATATAAATAATATCCATACAATCAATAGTATCATAAACATTATACACCATACATCATTCATTTATTAAAATATATTACATATTTACATAGTTCTAAATGAGTATATACTAATAAGATTTAATGTGTTATTATGTTTATTATGGTAGTAAATATGCATGAGAGATAAAAACAAAAAAATATGAAACTAATATATAATTGAGATATATATAATATATATATATGTATATTTTATATATATATATATTTTGTATATATTTTTATATATATATTTATGCAATCATGATGTACGGGTTTATCTATTTAATGGTCATTGATATTGGATAGATGTAGATTAGATTTTTTTTTTTCGGGTTTTTTTTTCTTTTCTAAACAGTGATAATGAAATATATATATATATATATAAATATATGTATGTATAAAAATATATATATATAAATTGTATATTTGTATTAACAAATCAATGATTATACTCTAAATTAGAATTTTTTGGCACATAACATTTACGTGGTGTAAAGATAACAAAGCGAAGATCGAATAGGGCTTAACACTTTTACCTTCAAGGTTACGACATGTTCACATGATCAAACCCCAAACCATGAGTTTGAGATGAGTTACGTATAAGAATATGAATTAAAACAATCGACATAATTTAAGATTATTTGGGGTTAGGACAAGGATTAAATTAAGTCTTTTATTATTTCCGTATTAAGATATTCATACTTTCTGATAAATTACTGTATTCCCTTTTTACAGTATGCAATAATAAGTATTAATTTTCATTCAACTAATTTTGGGAACGTATTTGTTTGATTTATTGAACCTCAAGTTGAACCTCACATTTATTTGACCTATTGAGAATTTATTATTAAGCAGTAAGAAAAAAGTATGATTATTAATTAGTTAATCGGAAAGTTTCAACATTTCAGCCGAAAGGGAAATTTTCCGTTTCATCCGTTGTTGGTTTATTATTATTGTATTTCGTTGTATTTTCGTTGTATTATTCATCGGTATTATTCATCGTATTCGTTATTAATTAATAACCAATTTAGGGTTTTCCTTTGAAAAAAAAAAAAAATTATTTTTTTCTCAAATATATCAAATATACAAATATACCAAATATATATCAAATATATTAAATATACCAAATATGTTCAATAATAATGTAAATTTACGAATAATAATTGTCCTATAGACATATCACATGATGATCGGTGGTTTTTTTCTTGTGTTTCAAAATTCCATCATTTCCCAATCAAATCCATGATTCCCATGATCGCAGATCACCGAATTCAAAACGGCAAAAAAAGACCTTCGGAAAGGAGTAAAAATAATTTTTATTCATAACGTACGTTTACGTTTAAGGTAGGGTTAAATCGGCAATTCATTAACCGAACCAAGAGTAAAAAAGTATTCTAGAATTTATCAAATAAAGAGATGAGAATGGAACCTATTTAACATATTTAGGTAATTATTACGGTATTACCGAAATTTACCGAAATACCAAAATTAGAGAAACAGGATTTTTTTTTTTAAAAAATAAATTTATTTAAGGAAATTTCAATGTAAAATGAATATATTTATATATTATATATATATATATATAATAAATAATATTCATGAAAAAAAAGGTTCTAGACTCTTTCTTTTTTACTAATTATAATAATTATAATAATAATAATAAATAATAATAAAAAAAAAAAAAAAAATTTTTTTTAAAAAGTGTTTATGATGGACATCACCGAAAAGCCATTACCGAAAAGCCACAAAGGATAATTATAATTAAAGGGAAAATTTGATAAAAACAAAATTTTATTTTACCATTTTTTTTTTTTACTTTTCACTTTTACTTTCTACTTATTTAAGGTTTATAAATTACGGTAAATGGAAAAATTTGAAAGCCATAAAAAAAAAAAAAAAAATTTTTTTTTTCAAATAATTTCAATAAATTCAATGTAAAAATGTATAAAATGTAAAAGAATGTGAAAGTTGTTTCATGAAAGATATTCAAATAAACCAAAATCGGTGTATCGAAAATTTTACCGAAAAAAGAAAAAAATTTTCCGGTCGGGATTCGAACAAAGACTTAATTCGGTTAAAAATAATAATATGTAAGGTACCTTCGGTACATATTACATAACTAAACATAACTAAAACTTTATAATAAATAAACAATCTTTTAACATGTTTCCATAAAATTCGGTGATTAAAGAAAACTAACAACAATACGAAATTCGGTGGCGCTTTCCGAGAAAAGAAAAAATTTTCCGGTGGGTATTTCATAACTTTATTCGGTATTTAATATGATACTATAGAGTACAAGTTATATATTATATTACATATAATTTCTCGGTTTTGAAAGAACAATGATATCTATCGTATTGTCTTATTCAATATCACAAGTTTTAAAAGTATTCGTTATTATTCGCGGAATGAAACCTTCCGATTTTATTTATTTATTTATTATTATTATTTTTTTTTTTCGTCATGAGTTTTTCATGTGAACCCCGGCAATAAAGCGGGAATTTACGTTAAAATCAAATTGTTTTTATCGTTTTTTTTTTTTTTTCTGTGACAAAAAGTTCAAAACTTTGTTCTTTTTTCTAACAGGGTACAAACCATATGTTGTTACAGAAATACAGATTATACATCTATTATCTATTTATTATATATCCATTTTTATTTTTTTGTATTTTGTTTTTCTTTTTTTCCTTTATTGAAAAAAAAAATATTTTTTTTCTTTATCTTTTTAATAAGATCCAAAATATTAAATTAAAGTTGACCGAAATAATTTCCGGATACTGAAATTTCTATCTTTGGACAACTTTGAATGTAATGAAATTGGGATCAACACCGATAATAATGAAATAATGAAATATTTATAATATTTATAATTATTTTTGTGGTTCAAGTGCCAAACAAAGTTTTCTTGGTGCTCAAACAAGGTTAAAGTTTTTAGTAGTGAAGTAGTGAAGTAGTGAAGGTACTATTATTATTGTTATTATTATTACTATTATTATTGTTGTTGTTGTTATTATTATTACTATTATTATTATTATTATTATTACTATTATTATGTCATTTTTTTGGATATTGTCATCTCAATTTATTTTAATTTATTTAATTTAATTAATACAATCCTTATTATAATACTACTGACTACTGTACTTCCCTTGATACAAAGAAAATCCTGTTAATCCGGATTAAATTATCCCCCCCCCCCTTTCGAATGAGTTGTTTGAATTAGCCGTGAAACATGTGATTTTTATTTTTTTTTATTCATGTAATCTCAAAAATAATTCAGCTGATTTTCGGAAATGATTATGCTCGTGAATATTGTCATTTATTGACATTTATTGATATTCTGTCAACAAATATATTGAATTTCTTCTTATATTATAATACGCGCGATTTTCGCGTCAATTTTCAGCCTAGTTGCATATTTCATATTTTTGTGTGTCATCCAATATTCTGGTAAAATTAAATGAAAACATTTATGTCATTTATGCTACTTTACTTACTACTGTGTTACAAAGAGATAATAATCATTTTAAAAATCATTTTTCTTGTTTTGCTAATGATTAAATGCTTCATGCATGGTTTTCTTTTGAAAGATATCTATTTTACCTTAAATGTATAACCTTAAACATTTTCTTTATGTATAATAATCTAATAAAAATTTCATATTACAATGATTTTCTAACAATTTTTTGTGATACGCGTAAAACCTTTTTTTGATTATGTTGGGGTAATTTTAACCTTATTTGGTTATGATGTATTATGTTTCCAGTTTTCCTCATGTTATTACTCTAATTATGTTGTAGTTTAAAATTCCTTATTATAGAATATGTTAAAAACTTCGCCCATAACTTTAAAAAAATTTTTTTTTTTTTATCAAATATTAAGAAAACCAATGATTTAATCTTAATAAACCGTAAAAATATCTTAAATATCGTGACTTGTTTGTTACACGTCAATTCTCTTTTTAATAATAATAATGATAATAAAAATAATAAATAAATAAGGAAGAGTGATTGTATAATAAGATACCATTCATTTTAAAGTTTTGTTCATTTTTTTTTACAATCTAGAAATCTTGTATCTTTTTAAGATTATATCAATAAAAAATTTAACAATTGTTAAAATAAATCTTTTCCATTAAAGTATTCATTCATTTATTATAATTCAATCGATGATTCACATTAAAGTGATTAAACCTTATGCATAAATAAAAAATCAAAATCACGTGACACGTGATAATATACTTTATTTTGGTTTCACTAGTCAAAGAATGTATATTGGGATAATAATAATAACTATTGGGATAACTAGTTCGGGTCCTCAAAGTTCATGAACTTACGATTTGAGTAATATAATTTTTTAATATAAAATATGTTATAATTTATTGAACTAATGATTATAATATACTAAATATACTAACTGGGAAAGTATTCTTAACAATAATGACTTATACTAAATGAGCAAGCACCATGCTCAATAGAATTTGAGAGGTTTCGTCATATACATCTCAATAGGATTGAGAGAGTTTCGCCATATTTTCTACATGGTACCAATACCATAACATACTCGAGAAGGGTTCGTCATATTTTTCTACATGGTATCATTCATACCATGACTTCATTGCTCAATAGGATTGAAAAGGTTCGCCATATTTTTCTACATGGTATCATACCATACTCATACCATTGACTTCGTTACTATATGGTATATGGTATATCCATGACTTCATCATCTTTATCATTCTATTAACTAACTAATTTTCTCGACTATCCCGAATTAAGGTTATTGATTTACCCAATTTCCGACTAAATCCGGCTAAATCCGGAATATGAATGCCCAGGATTACCCAGGATTATCGGGATTAGTCGGATTGTGGATCGAAATCAAAGGGTTTAAACTTAAAAAGAAAATATATTTCCTCAATAAATATAGTCTAAAAGAATATTTAAAGATGAAAACAAAAATAGAAATTTGATTTTAACAAAATTTGGTAATATAATAAATTTATTTGTTTTTATTATTATTATTTTTTAAGTAAAAAAAATTCTTATCTTCCTTTCGAAAAATAGAAATATACCTTTTTTTGATATTTGATTGGACTATTTTTGTAAAAGATCTTCTACTTACATGAATTAATTGTGATTACAACATATTCGTCATTTAGTAATCCCGAACAGAAAAAAGAAATTTCTTATAATTTACATTTTTGGGGGTTACATTGTCATGGTAGTACATACTAATAATTGGCTAATTTCTGGCGTATCTATTTTTGATTAATAAATTTGGTAAAATTTATATCACCCATAAATAAATAAAATTCTTTTCTTAGCTTATTTTTTTTAGCCTAAAAAAAAAAACCTGCCAAGATGTCATTGATAATAACTGGATTATGATATCTTTTAGCCTTGTCTTTCCATACATGTTCATGATTTAAACTTTACCGATAATCAAGTGTAACTTGTGACAATATTTAGGAAAATCGTTATAACAAATATAAATAGTCTATGAAAAAATCGTGCGATTTTTTTTTTTTTCTCTTTACGCCTTTTTTTTCTCTTGTAAAAAAAAAATTATTTGTGATAAAATTGAAAGATTTTTTTTTTTTATTAAAAAAAAAGTATTAACAAAAAAAAGAGAGTAAATAAATAAAAAAAGTTAAAAGTTTATATAATTTATAATTTTATATAATGGCAGAAAGACAGGATACAAATCCATTTTCATCGGAAGATTCTAATTCTAATATTCATCTTCCACCTAGTGCATATCAACCAAATCCGTTCCCTATTAATCCAACAGAAGGGAATCCTTGGGCTTCTTCAGCCGCTTATCAACAACAACCATATCAAGGTCATGCTAATAATAATTCATCTTCAGCTTATGGTTATAATAATTCATCGGATAATGGGACACAACCTACTTATATACCTATGCCAAGTCCAAGTACTTACAAGTCTAGTAATAGTTCATATGATTATACAAATGTGTATAATGCTCAAACTCATAATCCTAATGCGTATAGTACGAATATTGGTTCGGAAGTTAATGCTTACGAAGATTCTAGTAATGCTTCACAATTAGATAATGGTAATAAAGAAGAATATGATAATAATACTACTGAATTAGAGAATTCTGCT